>NW_027175701.1:1604166-1925000 GCF_028021215.1 Eschrichtius robustus | reverse complement strand
TAAAACACTAGTGCTTAGGAAATCTATTGGAGGCAGAAGAAGTCAAGGGTAGCTTAGGGTTAGGGTTAGGGTTAGTGTTAGGGTACGGCTTAGGGTACGGGTTCGGGTCCGGGTTCGGGTACGGCGTAGGGTATGTGTTAGGGTTAGGGTTAGGGTTAGTTTGAGGGTTAGGGCTCGGTTTAGGGTACGGGTTAGGATTAGTGTACGTGTTAGGGTTAGGGTAGAGGTTAGGGTTAGGGTACGCGTTAGGGTTAGGGTAGTTATTAAACCTATCCCACTCTCTAGATACCCCTTAGCACGTCAAGGAATATTATTTGGGGGTCCAGCCTTGGAGAAGAGTTTAGACACTAGGAGAAGATAAGGAACACACCCATTATCAAGAAATCACATTAGGATTCTCTTTTTAACCTGTTCCTTAAAACACTAGTGCTTAGGAAATCTATTGGAGGCAGAAGCAGTCAAGGGTAGCTTAGGGTTAGGGTTAGGGTTAGGGTTAGGGTTAGTGTTAGGGTACGGGTTCCGGTACGGGTTCGGGTACGGCGTTGGGTATGGGTTAGGGTTAGGGTTAGGGTTAGTTTGAGGGTTAGGGCTCGGTTTAGGGTACGGTTTAGGATTAGGGTACGTGTTAGGTTTAGGGTAGGGGTTAGGGTTAGGGTACGCGTTAGGGTTAGGGTAGTTATTAAACCTATCCCACTCTCTAGATACCCCTTAGCACGTCAAGGAATATTATTTGGGGGTCCAGCCATGGAGAAGAGTTTAGACACTAGGAGAAGATAAGGAACACACCCATTATCAAGAAATCACATTAGGATTCTCTTTTTAACCTTTTCCTTAAAACACTAGTGCTTAGGAAATCTATTGGAGGCAGAAGAAGTCAAGGGTAGCTTAGGGTTAGGGTTAGGGTTAGTGTTAGGGTACGGCTTAGGGTACGGGTTCGGGTCTGGGTTCGGGTACGGCGTAGGGTATGGGTTAGGGTTAGGGTTAGGGTTAGTTTGAGGGTTAGGGCTCGGTTTAGGGTACGGGTTAGGATTAGGGTACGTGTTAGGGTTAGTGTAGGGGTTAGGGTTAGGGTACGCGTTAGGGTTACGGTAGTTATTAAACCTATCCCACTCCCTAGATACCCCTTAGCACGTCAAGGAATATTATTTGGGGGTCCAGCCATGGAGAAGAGTTTAGACACTAGGAGAAGATAAGGAACACACCCATTATCAAGAAATCACATTAGGATTCTCTTTTTAACCTGTTCCTTAAAACACTAGTGCTTAGGAAATCTATTGGAGGCAGAAGCAGTCAAGGGTAGCTTAGGGTTAGGGTTAGGGTTATTGTTAGGGTAAGGCTTAGAGTACGGGTTCGGGTACGGGTTCGGGTACGGCGTAGGGTATGGGTTAGGGTTAGGGTTAGGGTTAGTTTGAGGGTTAGGGCTCGGTTTAGGGTACGGGTTAGGATTAGGGTACGTGTTAGGTTTAGGGTAGGTGTTAGGGTTAGGGTACGCGTTAGGGTTAGGGTAGTTATTAAACCTATCCCACTCTCTAGATACCCCTTAGCACGTCAAGGAATATTATTTGGGGGTCCAGCCATGGAGAAGAGTTTAGACACTAGGAGAAGATAAGGAACACACCCATTATCAAGAAATCACATTAGGATTCTCTTTTTAACCTGTTCCTTAAAACACTAGTGCTTAGGAAATCTATTGGAGGCAGAAGAAGTCAAGGGTAGCTTAGGGTTAGGGTTAGGGTTAGTGTTAGGGTACGGCTTAGGGTACGGGTTCGGGTACGGGTTCGGGTACGGCGTAGGGTATGGGTTAGGGTTAGGGTTAGGGTTAGTTTGAGGGTTAGGGCTCGGTTTAGGGTACGGGTTAGGATTAGGGTACGTGTTAGGGTTAGTGTAGGGGTTAGGGTTAGGGTACGCGTTAGGGTTACGGTAGTTATTAAACCTATCCCACTCCCTAGATACCCCTTAGCACGTCAAGGAATATTATTTGGGGGTCCAGCCATGGAGAAGAGTTTAGACACTAGGAGAAGATAAGGAACACACCCATTATCAAGAAATCACATTAGGATTCTCTTTTTAACCTGTTCCTTAAAACACTAGTGCTTAGGAAATCTATTGGAGGCAGAAGCAGTCAAGGGTAGCTTAGGGTTAGGGTTAGGGTTAGGGTACGGCTTAGGGTACGGGTTCGAGTCCGGGTTCGGGTACGGCGTAGGGTATGGGTTAGGGTTAGGGTTAGGGTTAGTTTGAGGGTTAGGGCTCGGTTTAGGGTACGGGTTAGGATTAGTGTACGTGTTAGGGTTAGGGTAGAGGTTAGGGTTAGGGTACGCGTTAGGGTTAGTGTAGTTATTAAACCTATCCCACTCTCTAGATACCCCTTAGCACGTCAAGGAATATTATTTGGGGGTCCAGCCTTGGAGAAGAGTTTAGACACTAGGAGAAGATAAGGAACACACCCATTATCAAGAAATCACATTAGGATTCTCTTTTTAACCTGTTCCTTAAAACACTAGTGCTTAGGAAATCTATTGGAGGCAGAAGCAGTCAAGGGTAGCTTAGGGTTAGGGTTAGGGTTAGGGTTAGGGTTAGGGTTAGGGTTAGGGTACGGCTTAGGGTACGGGTTCGGGTACGGGTTCGTGTACGGCATAGGGTATGGGTTAGGGTTAGGGTTAGGGTTAGTTTGAAGGTTAGGGCTCGGTTTAGGGTACGGGTTAGGATTAGTGTACGTGTTAGGGTTAGGGTAGAGGTTAGGGTTAGGGTACGCGTTAGGGTTAGTGTAGTTATTAAACCTATCCCACTCTCTAGATACCCCTTAGCACGTCAAGGAATATTATTTGGGGGTCCAGCCTTGGAGAAGAGTTTAGACACTAGGAGAAGATAAGGAACACACCCATTATCAAGAAATCACATTAGGATTCTCTTTTTAACCTGTTCCTTAAAACACTAGTGCTTAGGAAATCTATTGGAGGCAGAAGCAGTCAAGGGTAGCTTAGGGTTAGGGTTAGGGTTAGGGCTAGGGTTAGGACACGGCTTAGGGTACGGGTTCGGGTACGGGTTCGTGTACGGCGTAGGGTATGGGTTTGGGTTAGGGTTAGGGTTAGTTTGAAGGTTAGGGCTCGGTTTAGGGTACGGGTTAGGATTAGGGTTCGTGTTAGGGTTAGGGTAGGGGTTAGGGTTAGGGTACGCGTTAGGGTTAGGGTAGTTATTAAACCTATCCCACTCTCTAGATACCCCTTAGCACGTCAAGGAATATTATTTGGGGGTCCAGCCATGGAGAAGAGTTTAGACACTAGGAGAAGATAAGGAACACACCCATTATCCTGAAATCACATTAGGATTCTCTTTTTAACCTGTTCCTTAATACACTAGTGCTTAGGAAATCTATTGGAGGCAGAAGCAGTCAAGGGTAGCTTAGGGTTAGGGTTAGGGTTAGGGTTAGGTTTAGGGTACGGCTTAGGGTACGGGTTCGGGTACGGGTTCGGGTATGGGTTTGGGTACGGAGTAGGGTATGGGTTAGGGTTAGGGTTAAGGTTAGTTTGAGGGTTAGGGCTCGGTTTAGGGTATGGGTTAGGATTAGTGTACGTGTTAGGGTTAGGGTAGAGGTTAGGGTTAGGGTATGCGTTAGGGTTATGGTAGTTATTAAACCTATCCCACTCTCTAGATACCCCTTAGCACGTCAAGGAATATTATTTGGCGGTCCAGCCATGGAGAAGAGTTTAGACACTAGGAGAAGATAAGGAACACACCCATTATCAAGAAATCACATTAGGATTCTCTTTTTAAACTGTTCCTTAAAACACTAGTGCTTAGGAAATCTATTGGAGGCAGAAGCAGTCAAGGGTAGCTTAGGGTTAGGGTTACGGTGAGGGTTAGGGTTAGGGTATGGCTTAGGGTACGGGTTCGGGTACGGGTTCGTGTACGGCGTAGGGTATGGGTTAGGGTTAGGGTTAGGGTTAGTTTGAGGGTTAGGGCTCCGTTTAGGGTACGGGTTAGGATTAGGGTAAGTGTTAGGGTTAGGGTAGGGGTTAGGGTTAGGGTACGCGTTAGGGTTAGGGTAGTTATTAAACCTATCCCACTCTCTAGATACCCCTTAGCACGTCAAGGAATATTATTTGGGGGTCCAGCCATGGAGAAGAGTTTAGACACTAGGAGAAGATAAGGAACACACCCATTATCAAGAAATCACATTAGGATTCTCTTTTTAACCTGTTCCTTAAAACACTAGTGCTTAGGAAATCTATTGGAGGCAGAAGCAGTCAAGGGTAGCTTAGGGTTAGGGTTAGGGTTAGGGTACGGCTTAGGGTACGGGTTCGGGTACGGGTTCGGGTACGGGTTCGGGTACGGCGTAGGGTATGGGTTAGGTTTAGGGTTAGGGTTAGTTTGAGGGTTAGGGCTCGGTTTAGGTTACGGGTTAGGATTAGGGTACGTGTTAGGGTTAGGGTAGGGGTTAGGGTTAGGGTACGCGTTAGGGTTAGGGTAGTTATTAAACCTATCCCACTCTCTAGATACCCCTTAGCACGTCAAGGAATATTATTTGGGGGTCCAGCCATGGAGAAGAGTTTATACACTAGGAGAAGATAAGGAACACACCCATTATCCTGAAATCACATTAGGATTCTCTTTTTAACCTGTTCCTTAATACACTAGTGCTTAGCAAATCTATTGGAGGCAGAAGCAGTCAAGGGTAGCTTAGGGTTAGGGTTACGGTTAGGGTTAGGTTTAGGGTACGGCTTAGGGTACGGGTTCGGGTACAGGTTCGGGTACGGGTTTGGGTACGGCGTAGGGTATGTGTTAGGGTTAGGGTTAGGGTTAGTTTGAGGGTTAGGGCTCGGTTTAGGGTATGGGTTAGGATTAGTGTACGTGTTAGGGTTAGGGTAGAGGTTAGGGTTAGGGTATGCGTTAGGGTTATGGTAGTTATTAAACCTATCCCACTCTCTAGATACCCCTTAGCACGTCAAGGAATATTATTTGGCGGTCCAGCCATGGAGAAGAGTTTAGACACTAGGAGAAGATAAGGAACACACCCATTATCAAGAAACCACATTAGGATTCTCTTTTTAACCTGTTCCTTAAAACACTAGTGCTTAGGAAATCTATTGGAGGCAGAAGCAGTCAAGGGTAGCTTAGGGTTAAGGTTAGGGTTATTGTTAGGGTAAGGATTAGGGTACGGGTTCGGGTACGGCATAGGGTATGGGTTAGGGTTAGGGTTAGGGTTAGTTTGAGGGTTAGGGCTCCGTTTAGGGTACGGGTTAGGATTAGGGTAAGTGTTAGGGTTAGGGTAGGGGTTAGGGTTAGGGTACGCGTTAGGGTTAGGGTAGTTATTAAACCTATCCCACTCTCTAGATTCCCCTTAGCACGTCAAGGAATATTATTTGGGGGTCCAGCCATGGAGAAGAGTTTAGACACTAGGAGAAGATAAGGAACACACCCATTATCAAGAAATCACATTAGGATTCTCTTTTAAACCTGTTCCTTAAAACACTAGTGCTCAGGAAATCTATTGGAGGCAGAAGCAGTCAAGGGTAGCTTAGGGTTAGGGTTACGGTGAGGGTTAGGGTTAGGGTATGGCTTAGGGTACGGGTTCGGGTACGGGTTCGTGTACGGCGTAGGGTATGGGTTAGGGTTAGGGTTAGGGTTAGTTTGAGGGTTAGGGCTCCGTTTAGGGTACGGGTTAGGATTAGTGTAAGTGTTAGGATTAGGGTAGGGGTTAGGGTTAGGGTACGCGTTAGGGTTAGGGTAGTTATTAAACCTATCCCACTCTCTAGATACCCCTTAGCACGTCAAGGAATATTATTTGGGGGTCCAGCCATGGAGAAGAGTTTAGACACTAGGAGAAGATAAGGAACACACCCATTATCAAGAAATCACATTAGGATTCTCTTTTTAACCTGTTCCTTAAAACACTAGTGCTTAGGAAATCTATTGGAGGCAGAAGCAGTCAAGGGTAGCTTAGGGTTAGGGTTAGGGTTAGGGTACGGCTTAGGGTACGGGTTCGGGTACGGGTTCGGGTACGGGTTCGGGTACGGCGTAGGGTATGGGTTAGGTTTAGGGTTAGGGTTAGTTTGAGGGTTAGGGCTCGGTTTAGGTTACGGGTTAGGATTAGGGTACGTGTTAGGGTTAGGGTAGGGGTTAGGGTTAGGGTACGCGTTAGGGTTAGGGTAGTTATTAAACCTATCCCACTCTCTAGATACCCCTTAGCACGTCAAGGAATATTATTTGGGGGTCCAGCCATGGAGAAGAGTTTATACACTAGGAGAAGATAAGGAACACACCCATTATCCTGAAATCACATTAGGATTCTCTTTTTAACCTGTTCCTTAATACACTAGTGCTTAGGAAATCTATTGGAGGCAGAAGCAGTCAAGGGTAGCTTAGGGTTAGGGTTACGGTTAGGGTTAGGGTTAGGGTATGGCTTAGGGTATGGGTTCGGGTACGGGTTCGGGTACGGCGTAGGGTATGGGTTAGGGTTAGGGTTAGGGTTAGTTTGAGGGTTAGGGCTCGGTTTAGGGTACGGGTTAGGATTAGGGTACGTGTTAGGATTAGGGTAGGGGTTAGGGTTAGGGTACGCGTTAGGGTTAGGGTAGTTATTAAACCTATCCCACTCTCTAGATACCCCTTAGCACGACAAGGAATATTATTTGGGGGTCCAGCCATGGAGAAGAGTTTAGATACTAGGAGAAGATAAGGAACACACCCATTATCAAGAAATCACATTAGGATTCTCTTTTTAACCTGTTCCTTAAAACACTAGTGCTCAGGAAATCTATTGGAGGCAGAAGCAGTCAAGGGTAGCTTAGGGTTAGGGTTAGGGTTAGGGTACGGCTTAGGGTACGGGTTCGGGTACGGGTTCGGGTACGGGTTCAGGTACGGCGTAGGGTATGGGTTAGGTTTAGGGTTAGGGTTAGTTTGAGGGTTAGGGCTCGGTTTATGTTACGGGTTAGGATTAGGGTACGTGTTAGGGTTAGGGTTGGGGTTAGGGTTAGGGTACGCGTTAGGGTTAGGGTAGTTATTAAACATATCCCACTCTCTAGAAACCCCTTAGCACGTCAAGGAATATTATTTGGGGGTCCAGCCATGGAGAAGAGTTTAGACACTAGGAGAAGATAAGGAACACACCCATTATCAATAAATCACATTAGGATTCTCTTTTTAACCTGTTCCTTAAAACATCAGTGCTTAGGAAATCTATTGGAGGCAGAAGCAGTCAAGGGTAGCTTAGGGTTAGGGTTTGGGTTAGGGTACGGTTTAGGGTACGGGTTCGGGTACGGGTTCGTGTACGCTGTAGGGTATGGGTTAAGGTTAGGGTTAGGGTTAGTTTGAAGGTTAGGGCTCGGTTTAGGGTACGGGTTAGGATTAGGGTTCGTGTTAGGGTTAGGGTAGGGGTTAGGGTTAGGGTACGCGTTAGGGTTAGGGTAGTTATTAAACCTATCCCACTCTCTAGATACCCCTTAGCACGTCAAGGAATATTATTTGGGGGTCCAGCCATGGAGAAGAGTTTAGACACTAGGAGAAGATAAGGAACACACCCATTATCAAGAAATCACATTAGGATTCTCTTTTTAACCTGTTCCTTAAAACACTAGTGCTTAGGAAATCTATTGGAGGCAGAAGCAGTCAAGTGTAGCTTAGGGTTAGGGTTAGGGTTAGGGCTAGGGTTAGGACACGGCTTAGGGTACGGGTTCGGGTACGGGTTCGTGTACGGCGTAGGGTATGGGTTTGCGTTAGTGTTAGGGTTAGTTTGAAGGTTAGGGCTCGGTTTAGGGTACGGGTTAGGATTAGGGTTCGTGTTAGGGTTAGGGTAGGGGTTAGGATTAGGGTACGCGTTAGGGTTAGGGTAGTTATTAAACCTATCCCACTCTCTAGATACCCCTTAGCACGTCAAGGAATATTATTTGGGGGTCCAGCCATGGAGAAGAGTTTAGACACTAGGAGAAGATAAGGAACACACCCATTATCCTGAAATCACATTAGGATTCTCTTTTTAACCTGTTCCTTAATACACTAGTGCTTAGGAAATCTATTGGAGGCAGAAGCAGTCAAGGGTAGCTTAGGGTTAGGGTTACGGTGAGGGTTAGGGTTAGGGTATGGCTTAGGGTACGGGTTCGGGTACGGGTTCGGGTACGGCGTAGGGTATGGGTTAGGGTTAGGGTTAGGGTTAGTTTGAGGGTTAGGGCTCCGTTTAGGGTACGGGTTAGGATTAGGGTAAGTGTTAGGGTTAGGGTAGGGGTTAGGGTTAGGGTACGCGTTAGGGTTAGGGTAGTTATTAAACCTATCTCACTCTCTAGATACCCCTTAACACGTCAAGGAATATTATTTGGGGGTCCAGCCATGGAGAAGAGTTTATACACTAGGAGAAGATAAGGAACACACCCATTATCAAGAAATCACATTAGGATTCTCTTTTTAACCTGTTCCTTAAAACACTAGTGCTTAGGAAATCTATTGGAGGCAGAAGCAGTCAAGGGTAGCTTAGGGTTAGGGTTAGGGTTAGGGTTAGGGTTAGGGTACGGCATAGGGTACGGGTTCGGGTACGGGTTCGTGTACGCTGTAGGGTATGGGTTAGGGTTAGGGTTAGGGTTAGTTTGAAGGTTAGGGCTCGGTTTAGGGTACGGGTTAGGATTAGGGTTCGTGTTAGGGTTAGGGTAGGGGTTAGGGTTAGGGTACGCGTTAGGGTTAGGGTAGTTATTAAACCTATCCCACTCTCTAGATACCCCTTAGCACGTCAAGGAATATTATTTGGGGGTCCAGCCATGGAGAAGAGTTTAGACACTAGGAGAAGATAAGGAACACACCCATTATCAAGAAATCACATTAGGATTCTCTTTTTAACCTGTTCCTTAAAACACTAGTGCTTAGGAAATCTATTGGAGGCAGAAGCAGTCAAGGGTAGCTTAGGGTTAGGGTTAGGGTTAGGGCTAGGGTTAGGACACGGCTTAGGGTACGGGTTCGGGTACGGGTTCGTGTACGGCGTAGGGTATGGGTTTGGGTTAGGGTTAGGGTTAGTTTGAAGGTTAGGGCTCGGTTTAGGGTACGGGTTAGGATTAGGGTTCGTGTTAGGGTTAGGGTAGGGGTTAGGGTTAGGGTACGCGTTAGGGTTAGGGTAGTTATTAAACCTATCCCACTCTCTAGATACCCCTTAGCACGTCAAGGAATATTATTTGGGGGTCCAGCCATGGAGAAGAGTTTAGACACTAGGAGAAGATAAGGAACACACCCATTATCCTGAAATCACATTAGGATTCTCTTTTTAACCTGTTCCTTAATACACTAGTGCTTAGGAAATCTATTGGAGGCAGAAGCAGTCAAGGGTAGCTTAGGGTTAGGGTTACGGTTAGGGTTAGGTTTAGGGTACGGCTTAGGGTACGGGTTCGGGTACGGGTTCGGGTACGGGTTTGGGTACGGCGTAGGGTATGGGTTAGGGTTAGGGTTAGGGTTAGTTTGAGGGTTAGGGCTCGGTTTAGGGTATGGGTTAGGATTAGTGTACGTGTTAGGGTTAGGGTAGAGGTTAGGGTTAGGGTATGCGTTAGGGTTATGGTAGTTATTAAACCTATCCCACTCTCTAGATACCCCTTAGCACGTCAAGGAATATTATTTGGCGGTCCAGCCATGGAGAAGAGTTTAGACACTAGGAGAAGATAAGGAACACACCCATTATCAAGAAATCACATTAGGATTCTCTTTTTAACCTGTTCCTTAAAACACTAGTGCTTAGGAAATCTATTGGAGGCAGAAGCAGTCAAGGGTAGCTTAGGGTTAAGGTTAGGGTTATTGTTAGGGTAAGGATTAGGGTACGGGTTCGGGTACGGCATAGGGTATGGGTTAGGGTTAGGGTTAGGGTTAGTTTGAGGGTTAGGGCTCCGTTGAGGGTACGGGTTAGGATTAGGGTAAGTGTTAGGGTTAGGGTAGGGGTTAGGGTTAGGGTACGCGTTAGGGTTAGGGTAGTTATTAAACCTATCCCACTCTCTAGATACCCCTTAGCACGTCAAGGAATATTATTTGGGGGTCCAGCCATGGAGAAGAGTTTAGACACTAGGAGAAGATAAGGAACACACCCATTATCCTGAAATCACATTAGGATTCTCTTTTTAACCTGTTCCTTAATACACTAGTGCTTAGGAAATCTATTGGAGGCAGAAGCAGTCAAGGGTAGCTTAGGGTTAGGGTTACGGTGAGGGTTAGGGTTAGGGTATGGCTTAGGGTACGGGTTCGGGTACGGGTTCGTGTACGGCGTAGGGTATGGGTTAGGGTTAGGGTTAGGGTTAGTTTGAGGGTTAGGGCTCCGTTTAGGGTACGGGTTAGGATTAGGGTAAGTGTTAGGATTAGGGTAGGGGTTAGGGTTAGGGTACGCGTTAGGGTTAGGGTAGTTATTAAACCTATCCCACTCTCTAGATACCCCTTAGCACGTCAAGGAATATTATTTGGGGGTCCAGCCATGGAGAAGAGTTTATACACTAGGAGAAGATAAGGAACACACCCATTATCCTGAAATCACATTAGGATTCTCTTTTTAACCTGTTCCTTAATACACTAGTGCTTAGGAAATCTATTGGAGGCAGAAGCAGTCAAGGGTAGCTTAGGGTTAGGGTTACGGTTAGGGTTAGGGTTAGGGTATGGCTTAGGGTATGGGTTCGGGTACGGGTTCGGGTACGGCGTAGGGTATGGGTTAGGGTTAGGGTTAGGGTTAGTTTGAGGGTTAGGGCTCGGTTTAGGGTACGGGTTAGGATTAGGGTACGTGTTAGGATTAGGGTAGGGGTTAGGGTTAGGGTACGCGTTAGGGTTAGGGTAGTTATTAAACCTATCCCACTCTCTAGATACCCCTTAGCACGTCAAGGAATATTATTTGGGGGTCCAGCCATGGAGAAGAGTTTAGACACTAGGAGAAGATAAGGAACACACCCATTATCAAGAAATCACATTAGGATTCTCTTTTTAACCTGTTCCTTAAAACACTAGTGCTCAGGAAATCTATTGGAGGCAGAAGCAGTCAAGGGTAGCTTAGGGTTAGGGTTAGGGTTAGGGTACGGCTTAGGGTACGGGTTCGGGTACGGGTTCGGGTACGGGTTCAGGTACGGCGTAGGGTATGGGTTAGGTTTAGGGTTAGGGTTAGTTTGAGGGTTAGGGCTCGGTTTATGTTACGGGTTAGGATTAGGGTACGTGTTAGGGTTAGGGTTGGGGTTAGGGTTAGGGTACGCGTTAGGGTTAGGGTAGTTATTAAACATATCCCACTCTCTAGAAACCCCTTAGCACGTCAAGGAATATTATTTGGGGGTCCAGCCATGGAGAAGAGTTTAGACACTAGGAGAAGATAAGGAACACACCCATTATCAATAAATCACATTAGGATTCTCTTTTTAACCTGTTCCTTAAAACATCAGTGCTTAGGAAATCTATTGGAGGCAGAAGCAGTCAAGGGTAGCTTAGGGTTAGGGTTTGGGTTAGGGTACGGTTTAGGGTACGGGTTCGGGTACGGGTTCGTGTACGCTGTAGGGTATGGGTTAAGGTTAGGGTTAGGGTTAGTTTGAAGGTTAGGGCTCGGTTTAGGGTACGGGTTAGGATTAGGGTTCGTGTTAGGGTTAGGGTAGGGGTTAGGATTAGGGTACGCGTTAGGGTTAGGGTAGTTATTAAACCTATCCCACTCTCTAGATACCCCTTAGCACGTCAAGGAATATTATTTGGGGGTCCAGCCATGGAGAAGAGTTTAGACACTAGGAGAAGATAAGGAACACACCCATTATCCTGAAATCACATTAGGATTCTCTTTTTAACCTGTTCCTTAATACACTAGTGCTTAGGAAATCTATTGGAGGCAGAAGCAGTCAAGGGTAGCTTAGGGTTAGGGTTACGGTGAGGGTTAGGGTTAGGGTATGGCTTAGGGTACGGGTTCGGGTACGGGTTCGGGTACGGCGTAGGGTATGGGTTAGGGTTAGGGTTAGGGTTAGTTTGAGGGTTAGGGCTCCGTTTAGGGTACGGGTTAGGATTAGGGTAAGTGTTAGGGTTAGGGTAGGGGTTAGGGTTAGGGTACGCGTTAGGGTTAGGGTAGTTATTAAACCTATCTCACTCTCTAGATACCCCTTAACACGTCAAGGAATATTATTTGGGGGTCCAGCCATGGAGAAGAGTTTAGACACTAGGAGAAGATAAGGAACACACCCATTATCAAGAAATCACATTAGGATTCTCTTTTTAACCTGTTCCTTAAAACACTAGTGCTTAGGAAATCTATTGGAGGCAGAAGCATTCAAGGGTAGCTTAGGGTTAGGGTTAGGGTTAGGGTTAGGGTTAGGGTACGGCTTAGGGTACGGGTTCGGGTACGGGTTCGTGTACGCTGTAGGGTATGGGTTAGGGTTAGGGTTAGGGTTAGTTTGAAGGTTAGGGCTCGGTTTAGGGTACGGGTTAGGATTAGGGTTCGTGTTAGGGTTAGGGTAGGGGTTAGGGTTAGGGTACGCGTTAGGGTTAGGGTAGTTATTAAACCTATCCCACTCTCTAGATACCCCTTAGCACGTCAAGGAATATTATTTGGGGGTCCAGCCATGGAGAAGAGTTTAGACACTAGGAGAAGATAAGGAACACACCCATTATCAAGAAATCACATTAGGATTCTCTTTTTAACCTGTTCCTTAAAACACTAGTGCTTAGGAAATCTATTGGAGGCAGAAGCAGTCAAGGGTAGCTTAGGGTTAGGGTTAGGGTTAGGGCTAGGGTTAGGACACGGCTTAGGGTACGGGTTCGGGTACGGGTTCGTGTACGGCGTAGGGTATGGGTTTGGGTTAGGGTTAGGGTTAGTTTGAAGGTTAGGGCTCGGTTTAGGGTACGGGTTAGGATTAGGGTTCGTGTTAGGGTTAGGGTAGGGGTTAGGGTTAGGGTACGCGTTAGGGTTAGGGTAGTTATTAAACCTATCCCACTCTCTAGATACCCCTTAGCACGTCAAGGAATATTATTTGGGGGTCCAGCCATGGAGAAGAGTTTAGACACTAGGAGAAGATAAGGAACACACCCATTATCCTGAAATCACATTAGGATTCTCTTTTTAACCTGTTCCTTAATACATTAGTGCTTAGGAAATCTATTGGAGGCAGAAGCAGTCAAGGGTAGCTTAGGGTTAGGGTTACGGTTAGGGTTAGGTTTAGGGTACGGCTTAGGGTACGGGTTCGGGTACGGGTTCGGGTACGGGTTTGGGTACGGCGTAGGGTATGGGTTAGGGTTAGGGTTAGGGTTAGTTTGAGGGTTAGGGCTCGGTTTAGGGTATGGGTTAGGATTAGTGTACGTGTTAGGGTTAGGGTAGAGGTTAGGGTTAGGGTATGCGTTAGGGTTATGGTAGTTATTAAACCTATCCCACTCTCTAGATACCCCTTAGCACGTCAAGGAATATTATTTGGCGGTCCAGCCATGGAGAAGAGTTTAGACACTAGGAGAAGATAAGGAACACACCCATTATCAAGAAATCACATTAGGATTCTCTTTTTAACCTGTTCCTTAAAACACTAGTGCTTAGGAAATCTATTGGAGGCAGAAGCAGTCAAGGGTAGCTTAGGGTTAAGGTTAGGGTTATTGTTAGGGTAAGGATTAGGGTACGGGTTCGGGTACGGCATAGGGTATGGGTTAGGGTTAGGGTTAGGGTTAGTTTGAGGGTTAGGGCTCCGTTGAGGGTACGGGTTAGGATTAGGGTAAGTGTTAGGGTTAGGGTAGGGGTTAGGGTTAGGGTACGCGTTAGGGTTAGGGTAGTTATTAAACCTATCCCACTCTCTAGATACCCCTTAGCACGTCAAGGAATATTATTTGGGGGTCCAGCCATGGAGAAGAGTTTAGACACTAGGAGAAGATAAGGAACACACCCATTATCCTGAAATCACATTAGGATTCTCTTTTTAACCTGTTCCTTAATACACTAGTGCTTAGGAAATCTATTGGAGGCAGAAGCAGTCAAGGGTAGCTTAGGGTTAGGGTTACGGTGAGGGTTAGGGTTAGGGTATGGCTTAGGGTACGGGTTCGGGTACGGGTTCGTGTACGGCGTAGGGTATGGGTTAGGGTTAGGGTTAGGGGTAGTTTGAGGGTTAGGGCTCCGTTTAGGGTACGGGTTAGGATTAGGGTAAGTGTTAGGATTAGGGTAGGGGTTAGGGTTAGGGTACGCGTTAGGGTTAGGGTAGTTATTAAACCTATCCCACTCTCTAGATACCCCTTAGCACGTCAAGGAATATTATTTGGGGGTCCAGCCATGGAGAAGAGTTTAGACACTAGGAGAAGATAAGGAACACACCCATTATCAAGAAATCACATTAGGATTCTCTTTTTAACCTGTTCCTTAAAACACTAGTGCTTAGGAAATCTATTGGAGGCAGAAGCAGTCAAGGGTAGCTTAGGGTTAGGGTTAGGGTTAGGGTTAGGGTACGGCTTAGGGTACGGGTTCGGGTACGGGTTCGGGTACGGGTTCGGGTACGGCGTAGGGTATGGGTTAGGTTTAGGGTTAGGGTTAGTTTGAGGGTTAGGGCTCGGTTTAGGTTACGGGTTAGGATTAGGGTACGTGTTAGGGTTAGGGTAGTTATTAAACCTATCCCACTCTCTAGATACCCCTTAGCACGTCAAGGAATATTATTTGGGGGTCCAGCCATGGAGAAGAGTTTATACACTAGGAGAAGATAAGGAACACACCCATTATCCTGAAATCACATTAGGATTCTCTTTTTAACCTGTTCCTTAATACACTAGTGCTTAGGAAATCTATTGGAGGCAGAAGCAGTCAAGGGTAGCTTAGGGTTAGGGTTACGGTTAGGGTTAGGGTTAGGGTATGGCTTAGGGTACGGGTTCGGGTACGGGTTCGGGTACGGCGTAGGGTATGGGTTAGGGTTAGGGTTAGGGTTAGTTTGAGGGTTAGGGCTCGGTTTAGGGTACGGGTTAGGATTAGGGTACGTGTTAGGGTTAGGGTAGGGGTTAGGGTTAGGGTACGCGTTAGGGTTAGGGTAGTTATTAAACCTATCCCACTCTCTAGATCCCCCTTAGCACGTCAAGTAATATTATTTGGGTGTCCAGCCATGGAGAAGAGTTTAGACACTAGAAGAAGATAAGGAACACACCCATTATCAAGAAATCACATTAGGATTCTCTTTTTAACCTGTTCCTTAAAACACTAGCGCTTAGGAAATCTATTGGAGGCAGAAGCAGTCAAGGGTAGATTAGGGTTAAGGTTAGGGTTATTGTTAGGGTAAGGATTAGGGTACGGGTTCGGTTACGGCATAGGGTATGAGTTAGGGTTAGGGTTAGGGTTAGTTTGAGGGTTAGGGCTCGGTTTAGGGTACGGGTTAGGAGTAGGGTACGTGTTAGGGTTAGGGTAGGGGTTAGGGTTAGGGTACGCGTTAGGGTTAGGGTAGTTATTAAACCTATTCCACTCCCTAGATACCCCTTAGCACGTCAAGGAATATTATTTGGGGGTCCAGCCATGGAGAAGAGTTTAGACAGTAGGAGAAGATAAGGAACACACCCATTATCAAGAAATCACATTAGGATTCTCTTTTTAACCTGTTCCTTAAAACACTAGTGCTTAGGAAATGTATTGGAGGCAGAAGCAGTCAAGGGTAGCTTAGGGTTAGGGTTAGGGTTAGGGTTAGGGTTAGGGTACGGCTTAGGGTACGGGTTCGGGTATGGGTTCGTGTACGCTGTAGGGTATGGGTTAGGGTTAGGGTTAGGGTTAGTTTGAAGGTAGGGCTCGGTTTAAGGTACGGGTTAGGATTAGGGTTCGTGTTAGGGTTAGGGTAGGGGTTAGGGTTAGGGTACGCGTTAGGGTTAGGGTAGTTATTAAACCTATCCCACTCTCTAGATACCCCTTAGCACATCAAGGAATATTATTTGCGGGTCCAGCCATGGAGAAGAGTTTAGACACTAGGAGAAGATAAGGAACACACCCATTATCAAGAAATCACATTAGGATTCTCTTTTTAACCTGTTCCTTAAAACACTAGTGCTTAGGAAATCTATTGGAGGCAGAAGCAGTCAAGGGTAGCTTAGGGTTAGGGTTAGGGTTAGGGTACGGCTTAGGGTACGGGTTCGGGTACGGGTTCGGGTACGGGTTCGGGTACGGCGTAGGGTATGGGTTAGGTTTAGGGTTAGGGTTAGTTTGAGGGTTAGGGCTCGGTTTAGGTTACGGGTTAGGATTAGGGTACGTGTTAGGGTTAGGGTAGGGGTTAGGGTTAGGGTACGCGTTAGGGTTAGGGTAGTTATTAAACCTATCCCACTCTCTAGATACCCCTTAGCACGTCAAGGAATATTATTTGGGGGTCCAGCCATGGAGAAGAGTTTATACACTAGGAGAAGATAAGGAACACACCCATTATCCTGAAATCACATTAGGATTCTCTTTTTAACCTGTTCCTTAATACACTAGTGCTTAGCAAATCTATTGGAGGCAGAAGCAGTCAAGGGTAGCTTAGGGTTAGGGTTACGGTTAGGGTTAGGTTTAGGGTACGGCTTAGGGTACGGGTTCGGGTACGGGTTCGGGTACGGGTTTGGGTACGGCGTAGGGTATGTGTTAGGGTTAGGGTTAGGGTTAGTTTGAGGGTTAGGGCTCGGTTTAGGGTATGGGTTAGGATTAGTGTACGTGTTAGGGTTAGGGTAGAGGTTAGGGTTAGGGTATGCGTTAGGGTTATGGTAGTTATTAAACCTATCCCACTCTCTAGATACCCCTTAGCACGTCAAGGAATATTATTTGGCGGTCCAGCCATGGAGAAGAGTTTAGACACTAGGAGAAGATAAGGAACACACCCATTATCAAGAAACCACATTAGGATTCTCTTTTTAACCTGTTCCTTAAAACACTAGTGCTTAGGAAATCTATTGGAGGCAGAAGCAGTCAAGGGTAGCTTAGGGTTAAGGTTAGGGTTATTGTTAGGGTAAGGATTAGGGTACGGGTTCGGGTACGGCATAGGGTATGGGTTAGGGTTAGGGTTAGGGTTAGTTTGAGGGTTAGGGCTCCGTTTAGGGTACGGGTTAGGATTAGGGTAAGTGTTAGGGTTAGGGTAGGGGTTAGGGTTAGGGTACGCGTTAGGGTTAGGGTAGTTATTAAACCTATCCCACTCTCTAGATTCCCCTTAGCACGTCAAGGAATATTATTTGGGGGTTCAGCCATGGAGAAGAGTTTAGACACTAGGAGAAGATAAGGAACACACCCATTATCCTGAAATCACATTAGGATTCTCTTTTTAACCTGTTCCTTAATACACTAGTGCTTAGGAAATCTATTGGAGGCAGAAGCAGTCAAGGGTAGCTTAGGGTTAGGGTTACGGTGAGGGTTAGGTTTAGGGTATGGCTTAGGGTACGGGTTCGGGTACGGGTTCGTGTACGGCGTAGGGTATGGGTTAGGGTTAGGGTTAGGGTTAGTTTGAGGGTTAGGGCTCCGTTTAGGGTACGGGTTAGGATTAGTGTAAGTGTTAGGATTAGGGTAGGGGTTAGGGTTAGGGTACGCGTTAGGGTTAGGGTAGTTATTAAACCTATCCCACTCTCTAGATACCCCTTAGCACGTCAAGGAATATTATTTGGGGGTCCAGCCATGGAGAAGAGTTTAGACACTAGGAGAAGATAAGGAACACACCCATTATCAAGAAATCACATTAGGATTCTCTTTTTAACCTGTTCCTTAAAACACTAGTGCTTAGGAAATCTATTGGAGGCAGAAGCAGTCAAGGGTAGCTTAGGGTTAGGGTTAGGGTTAGGGTACGGCTTAGGGTACGGGTTCGGGTACGGGTTCGGGTACGGGTTCGGGTACGGCGTAGGGTATGGGTTAGGTTTAGGGTTAGGGTTAGTTTGAGGGTTAGGGCTCGGTTTAGGTTACGGGTTAGGATTAGGGTACGTGTTAGGGTTAGGGTAGGGGTTAGGGTTAGGGTACGCGTTAGGGTTAGGGTAGTTATTAAACCTATCCCACTCTCTAGATACCCCTTAGCACGTCAAGGAATATTATTTGGGGGTCCAGCCATGGAGAAGAGTTTATACACTAGGAGAAGATAAGGAACACACCCATTATCCTGAAATCACATTAGGATTCTCTTTTTAACCTGTTCCTTAATACACTAGTGCTTAGGAAATCTATTGGAGGCAGAAGCAGTCAAGGGTAGCTTAGGGTTAGGGTTACGGTTAGGGTTAGGGTTAGGGTATGGCTTAGGGTATGGGTTCGGGTACGGGTTCGGGTATGGCGTAGGGTATGGGTTAGGGTTAGGGTTAGGGTTAGTTTGAGGGTTAGGGCTCGGTTTAGGGTACGGGTTAGGATTAGGGTACGTGTTAGGATTAGGGTAGGGGTTAGGGTTAGGGTACGCGTTAGGGTTAGGGTAGTTATTAAACCTATCCCACTCTCTAGATACCCCTTAGCACGTCAAGGAATATTATTTGGGGGTCCAGCCATGGAGAAGAGTTTAGACACTAGGAGAAGATAAGGAACACACCCATTATCAAGAAATCACATTAGGATTCTCTTTTTAACCTGTTCCTTAAAACACTAGTGCTCAGGAAATCTATTGGAGGCAGAAGCAGTCAAGGGTAGCTTAGGGTTAGGGTTAGGGTTAGGGTACGGCTTAGGGTACGGGTTCGGGTACGGGTTCGGTTACGGGTTCAGGTACGGCGTAGGGTATGGGTTAGGTTTAGGGTTAGGGTTAGTTTGAGGGTTAGGGCTCGGTTTATGTTACGGGTTAGGATTAGGGTACGTGTTAGGGTTAGGGTTGGGGTTAGGGTTAGGGTACGCGTTAGGGTTAGGGTAGTTATTAAACATATCCCACTCTCTAGAAACCCCTTAGCACGTCAAGGAATATTATTTGGGGGTCCAGCCATGGAGAAGAGTTTAGACACTAGGAGAAGATAAGGAACACACCCATTATCAATAAATCACATTAGGATTCTCTTTTTAACCTGTTCCTTAAAACATCAGTGCTTAGGAAATCTATTGGAGGCAGAAGCAGTCAAGGGTAGCTTAGGGTTAGGGTTTGGGTTAGGGTACGGTTTAGGGTACGGGTTCGGGTACGGGTTCGTGTACGCTGTAGGGTATGGGTTAAGGTTAGGGTTAGGGTTAGTTTGAAGGTTAGGGCTCGGTTTAGGGTACGGGTTAGGATTAGGGTTCGTGTTAGGGTTAGGGTAGGGGTTAGGGTTAGGGTACGCGTTAGGGTTAGGGTAGTTATTAAACCTATCCCACTCTCTAGATACCCCTTAGCACGTCAAGGAATATTATTTGGGGGTCCAGCCATGGAGAAGAGTTTAGACACTAGGAGAAGATAAGGAACACACCCATTATCAAGAAATCACATTAGGATTCTCTTTTTAACCTGTTCCTTAAAACACTAGTGCTTAGGAAATCTATTGGAGGCAGAAGCAGTCAAGTGTAGCTTAGGGTTAGGGTTAGGGTTAGGGCTAGGGTTAGGACACGGCTTAGGGTACGGGTTCGGGTACGGGTTCGTGTACGGCGTAGGGTATGGGTTTGCGTTAGTGTTAGGGTTAGTTTGAAGGTTAGGGCTCGGTTTAGGGTACGGGTTAGGATTAGGGTTCGTGTTAGGGTTAGGGTAGGGGTTAGGATTAGGGTACGCGTTAGGGTTAGGGTAGTTATTAAACCTATCCCACTCTCTAGATACCCCTTAGCACGTCAAGGAATATTATTTGGGGGTCCAGCCATGGAGAAGAGTTTAGACACTAGGAGAAGATAAGGAACACACCTATTATCCTGAAATCACATTAGGATTCTCTTTTTAACCTGTTCCTTAATACACTAGTGCTTAGGAAATCTATTGGAGGCAGAAGCAGTCAAGGGTAGCTTAGGGTTAGGGTTACGGTGAGGGTTAGGGTTAGGGTATGGCTTAGGGTACGGGTTCGGGTACGGGTTCGGGTACGGCGTAGGGTATGGGTTAGGGTTAGGGTTAGGGTTAGTTTGAGGGTTAGGGCTCCGTTTAGGGTACGGGTTAGGATTAGGGTAAGTGTTAGGTTTAGGGTAGGGGTTAGGGTTAGGGTACGCGTTAGGGTTAGGGTAGTTATTAAACCTATCTCACTCTCTAGATACCCCTTAACACGTCAAGGAATATTATTTGGGGGTCCAGCCATGGAGAAGAGTTTAGACACTAGGAGAAGATAAGGAACACACCCATTATCAAGAAATCACATTAGGATTCTCTTTTTAACCTGTTCCTTAAAACACTAGTGCTTAGGAAATCTATTGGAGGCAGAAGCATTCAAGGGTAGCTTAGGGTTAGGGTTAGGGTTAGGGTTAGGGTTAGGGTACGGCTTAGGGTACGGGTTCGGGTACGGGTTCGTGTACGCTGTAGGGTATGGGTTAGGGTTAGGGTTAGGGTTAGTTTGAAGGTTAGGGCTCGGTTTAGGGTACGGGTTAGGATTAGGGTTCGTGTTAGGGTTAGGGTAGGGGTTAGGGTTAGGGTACGCGTTAGGGTTAGGGTAGTTATTAAACCTATCCCACTCTCTAGATACCCCTTAGCACGTCAAGGAATATTATTTGGGGGTCCAGCCATGGAGAAGAGTTTAGACACTAGGAGAAGATAAGGAACACACCCATTATCAAGAAATCACATTAGGATTCTCTTTTTAACCTGTTCCTTAAAACACTAGTGCTTAGGAAATCTATTGGAGGCAGAAGCAGTCAAGGGTAGCTTAGGGTTAGGGTTAGGGTTAGGGCTAGGGTTAGGACACGGCTTAGGGTACGGGTTCGGGTACGGGTTCGTGTACGGCGTAGGGTATGGGTTTGGGTTAGGGTTAGGGTTAGTTTGAAGGTTAGGGCTCGGTTTAGGGTACGGGTTAGGATTAGGGTTCGTGTTAGGGTTAGGGTAGGGGTTAGGGTTAGGGTACGCGTTAGGGTTAGGGTAGTTATTAAACCTATCCCACTCTCTAGATACCCCTTAGCACGTCAAGGAATATTATTTGGGGGTCCAGCCATGGAGAAGAGTTTAGACACTAGGAGAAGATAAGGAACACACCCATTATCAAGAAATCACATTAGGATTCTCTTTTTAACCTGTTCCTTAAAACACTAGTGCTTAGGAAATCTATTGGAGGCAGAAGCAGTCAAGGGTAGCTTAGGGTTAGGGTTACGGTTAGGGTTAGGTTTAGGGTACGGCTTAGGGTACGGGTTCGGGTACGGGTTCGGGTACGGGTTTGGGTACGGCGTAGGGTATGGGTTAGGGTTAGGGTTAGGGTTAGTTTGAGGGTTAGGGCTCGGTTTAGGGTATGGGTTAGGATTAGTGTACGTGTTAGGGTTAGGGTAGAGGTTAGGGTTAGGGTATGCGTTAGGGTTATGGTAGTTATTAAACTTATCCCACTCTCTAGATACCCCTTAGCACGTCAAGGAATATTATTTGGCGGTCCAGCCATGGAGAAGAGTTTAGACACTAGGAGAAGATAAGGAACACACCCATTATCAAGAAATCACATTAGGATTCTCTTTTTAACCTGTTCCTTAAAACACTAGTGCTTAGGAAATCTATTGGAGGCAGAAGCAGTCAAGGGTAGCTTAGGGTTAAGGTTAGGGTTATTGTTAGGGTAAGGATTAGGGTACGGGTTCGGGTACGGCATAGGGTATGGGTTAGGGTTAGGGTTAGGGTTAGTTTGAGGGTTAGGGCTCCGTTGAGGGTACGGGTTAGGATTAGGGTAAGTGTTAGGGTTAGGGTAGGGGTTAGGGTTAGGGTACGCGTTAGGGTTAGGGTAGTTATTAAACCTATCCCACTCTCTAGATACCCCTTAGCACGTCAAGGAATATTATTTGGGGGTCCAGCCATGGAGAAGAGTTTAGACACTAGGAGAAGATAAGGAACACACCCATTATCAAGAAATCACATTAGGATTCTCTTTTTAACCAGTTCCTTAAAACACTAGTGCTTAGGAAATCTATTGGAGGCAGAAGCAGTCAAGTGTAGCTTAGGGTTAGGGTTAGGGTTAGGGCTAGGGTTAGGACACGGCTTAGGGTACGGGTTCGGGTACGGGTTCGTGTACGGCGTAGGGTATGGGTTTGCGTTAGTGTTAGGGTTAGTTTGAAGGTTAGGGCTCGGTTTAGGGTACGGGTTAGGATTAGGGTTCGTGTTAGGGTTAGGGTAGGGGTTAGGATTAGGGTACGCGTTAGGGTTAGGGTAGTTATTAAACCTATCCCACTCTCTAGATACCCCTTAGCACGTCAAGGAATATTATTTGGGGGTCCAGCCATGGAGAAGAGTTTAGACACTAGGAGAAGATAAGGAACACACCTATTATCCTGAAATCACATTAGGATTCTCTTTTTAACCTGTTCCTTAATACACTAGTGCTTAGGAAATCTATTGGAGGCAGAAGCAGTCAAGGGTAGCTTAGGGTTAGGGTTACGGTGAGGGTTAGGGTTAGGGTATGGCTTAGGGTACGGGTTCGGGTACGGGTTCGGGTACGGCGTAGGGTATGGGTTAGGGTTAGGGTTAGGGTTAGTTTGAGGGTTAGGGCTCCGTTTAGGGTACGGGTTAGGATTAGGGTAAGTGTTAGGGTTAGGGTAGGGGTTAGGGTTAGGGTACGCGTTAGGGTTAGGGTAGTTATTAAACCTATCTCACTCTCTAGATACCCCTTAACACGTCAAAGAATATTATTTGGGGGTCCAGCCATGGAGAAGAGTTTAGACACTAGGAGAAGATAAGGAACACACCCATTATCAAGAAATCACATTAGGATTCTCTTTTTAACCTGTTCCTTAAAACACTAGTGCTTAGGAAATCTATTGGAGGCAGAAGCATTCAAGGGTAGCTTAGGGTTAGGGTTAGGGTTAGGGTTAGGGTTAGGGTACGGCTTAGGGTACGGGTTCGGGTACGGGTTCGTGTACGCTGTAGGGTATGGGTTAGGGTTAGGGTTAGGGTTAGTTTGAAGGTTAGGGCTCGGTTTAGGGTACGGGTTAGGATTAGGGTTCGTGTTAGGGTTAGGGTAGGGGTTAGGGTTAGGGTACGCGTTAGGGTTAGGGTAGTTATTAAACCTATCCCACTCTCTAGATACCCCTTAGCACGTCAAGGAATATTATTTGGGGGTCCAGCCATGGAGAAGAGTTTAGACACTAGGAGAAGATAAGGAACACACCCATTATCAAGAAATCACATTAGGATTCTCTTTTTAACCTGTTCCTTAAAACACTAGTGCTTAGGAAATCTATTGGAGGCAGAAGCAGTCAAGGGTAGCTTAGGGTTAGGGTTAGGGTTAGGGCTAGGGTTAGGACACGGCTTAGGGTACGGGTTCGGGTACGGGTTCGTGTACGGCGTAGGGTATGGGTTTGGGTTAGGGTTAGGGTTAGTTTGAAGGTTAGGGCTCGGTTTAGGGTACGGGTTAGGATTAGGGTTCGTGTTAGGGTTAGGGTAGGGGTTAGGGTTAGGGTACGCGTTAGGGTTAGGGTAGTTATTAAACCTATCCCACTCTCTAGATACCCCTTAGCACGTCAAGGAATATTATTTGGGGGTCCAGCCATGGAGAAGAGTTTAGACACTAGGAGAAGATAAGGAACACACCCATTATCAAGAAATCACATTAGGATTCTCTTTTTAACCTGTTCCTTAAAACACTAGTGCTTAGGAAATCTATTGGAGGCAGAAGCAGTCAAGGGTAGCTTAGGGTTAGGGTTACGGTTAGGGTTAGGTTTAGGGTACGGCTTAGGGTACGGGTTCGGGTACGGGTTCGGGTACGGGTTTGGGTACGGCGTAGGGTATGGGTTAGGGTTAGGGTTAGGGTTAGTTTGAGGGTTAGGGCTCGGTTTAGGGTATGGGTTAGGATTAGTGTACGTGTTAGGGTTAGGGTAGAGGTTAGGGTTAGGGTATGCGTTAGGGTTATGGTAGTTATTAAACCTATCCCACTCTCTAGATACCCCTTAGCACGTCAAGGAATATTATTTGGCGGTCCAGCCATGGAGAAGAGTTTAGACACTAGGAGAAGATAAGGAACACACCCATTATCAAGAAATCACATTAGGATTCTCTTTTTAACCTGTTCCTTAAAACACTAGTGCTTAGGAAATCTATTGGAGGCAGAAGCAGTCAAGGGTAGCTTAGGGTTAAGGTTAGGGTTATTGTTAGGGTAAGGATTAGGGTACGGGTTCGGGTACGGCATAGGGTATGGGTTAGGGTTAGGGTTAGGGTTAGTTTGAGGGTTAGGGCTCCGTTGAGGGTACGGGTTAGGATTAGGGTAAGTGTTAGGGTTAGGGTAGGGGTTAGGGTTAGGGTACGCGTTAGGGTTAGGGTAGTTATTAAACCTATCCCACTCTCTAGATACCCCTTAGCACGTCAAGGAATATTATTTGGGGGTCCAGCCATGGAGAAGAGTTTAGACACTAGGAGAAGATAAGGAACACACCCATTATCCTGAAATCACATTAGGATTCTCTTTTTAACCTGTTCCTTAATACACTAGTGCTTAGGAAATCTATTGGAGGCAGAAGCAGTCAAGGGTAGCTTAGGGTTAGGGTTACGGTGAGGGTTAGGGTTAGGGTATGGCTTAGGGTACGGGTTCGGGTACGGGTTCGTGTACGGCGTAGGGTATGGGTTAGGGTTAGGGTTAGGGTTAGTTTGAGGGTTAGGGCTCCGTTTAGGGTACGGGTTAGGATTAGGGTAAGTGTTAGGATTAGGGTAGGGGTTAGGGTTAGGGTACGCGTTAGGGTTAGGGTAGTTATTAAACCTATCCCACTCTCTAGATACCCCTTAGCACGTCAAGGAATATTATTTGGGGGTCCAGCCATGGAGAAGAGTTTAGACACTAGGAGAAGATAAGGAACACACCCATTATCAAGAAATCACATTAGGATTCTCTTTTTAACCTGTTCCTTAAAACACTAGTGCTTAGGAAATCTATTGGAGGCAGAAGCAGTCAAGGGTAGCTTAGGGTTAGGGTTAGGGTTAGGGTTAGGGTACGGCTTAGGGTACGGGTTCGGGTACGGGTTCGGGTACGGGTTCGGGTACGGCGTAGGGTATGGGTTAGGTTTAGGGTTAGGGTTAGTTTGAGGGTTAGGGCTCGGTTTAGGTTACGGGTTAGGATTAGGGTACGTGTTAGGGTTAGGGTAGTTATTAAACCTATCCCACTCTCTAGATACCCCTTAGCACGTCAAGGAATATTATTTGGGGGTCCAGCCATGGAGAAGAGTTTATACACTAGGAGAAGATAAGGAACACACCCATTATCCTGAAATCACATTAGGATTCTCTTTTTAACCTGTTCCTTAATACACTAGTGCTTAGGAAATCTATTGGAGGCAGAAGCAGTCAAGGGTAGCTTAGGGTTAGGGTTACGGTTAGGGTTAGGGTTAGGGTATGGCTTAGGGTACGGGTTCGGGTACGGGTTCGGGTACGGCGTAGGGTATGGGTTAGGGTTAGGGTTAGGGTTAGTTTGAGGGTTAGGGCTCGGTTTAGGGTACGGGTTAGGATTAGGGTACGTGTTAGGGTTAGGGTAGGGGTTAGGGTTAGGGTACGCGTTAGGGTTAGGGTAGTTATTAAACCTATCCCACTCTCTAGATCCCCCTTAGCACGTCAAGTAATATTATTTGGGTGTCCAGCCATGGAGAAGAGTTTAGACACTAGAAGAAGATAAGGAACACACCCATTATCAAGAAATCACATTAGGATTCTCTTTTTAACCTGTTCCTTAAAACACTAGCGCTTAGGAAATCTATTGGAGGCAGAAGCAGTCAAGGGTAGATTAGGGTTAAGGTTAGGGTTATTGTTAGGGTAAGGATTAGGGTACGGGTTCGGTTACGGCATAGGGTATGAGTTAGGGTTAGGGTTAGGGTTAGTTTGAGGGTTAGGGCTCGGTTTAGGGTACGGGTTAGGAGTAGGGTACGTGTTAGGGTTAGGGTAGGGGTTAGGGTTAGGGTACGCGTTAGGGTTAGGGTAGTTATTAAACCTATTCCACTCCCTAGATACCCCTTAGCACGTCAAGGAATATTATTTGGGGGTCCAGCCATGGAGAAGAGTTTAGACAGTAGGAGAAGATAAGGAACACACCCATTATCAAGAAATCACATTAGGATTCTCTTTTTAACCTGTTCCTTAAAACACTAGTGCTTAGGAAATGTATTGGAGGCAGAAGCAGTCAAGGGTAGCTTAGGGTTAGGGTTAGGGTTAGGGTTAGGGTTAGGGTACGGCTTAGGGTACGGGTTCGGGTATGGGTTCGTGTACGCTGTAGGGTATGGGTTAGGGTTAGGGTTAGGGTTAGTTTGAAGGTAGGGCTCGGTTTAAGGTACGGGTTAGGATTAGGGTTCGTGTTAGGGTTAGGGTAGGGGTTAGGGTTAGGGTACGCGTTAGGGTTAGGGTAGTTATTAAACCTATCCCACTCTCTAGATACCCCTTAGCACGTCAAGGAATATTATTTGGGGGTCCAGCCATGGAGAAGAGTTTAGACACTAGGAGAAGATAAGGAACACACCCATTATCAAGAAATCACATTAGGATTCTCTTTTTAACCTGTTCCTTAAAACACTAGTGCTTAGGAAATCTATTGGAGGCAGAAGCAGTCAAGGGTAGCTTAGGGTTAGGGTTAGGGTTAGGGCTAGGGTTAGGACACGGCTTAGGGTACGGGTTCGGGTACGGGTTCGTGTACGGCGTAGGGTATGGGTTTGGGTTAGGGTTAGGGTTAGTTTGAAGCTTAGGGCTCGGTTTAGGGTATGGGTTAGGATTAGGGTTCGTGTTAGGGTTAGGGTAGGGGTTAGGGTTAGGGTACGCGTTAGGGTTAGGGTAGTTATTAAACCTATCCCACTCTCTAGATACCCCTTAGCACGTCAAGGAATATTAATTGGGGATCCAGCCATGGAGAAGAGTTTAGACACTAGGAGAAGATAAGGAACACACCCATTATCAAGAAATCACATTAGGATTCTCTTTTTAACCTGTTCCTTAAAACACTAGTGCTTAGGAAATCTATTGGAGGCAGAAGCAGTCAAGGGTAGCTTAGGGTTAGGGTTAGGGTTAGGGTACGGCTTAGGGTACGGGTTCGGTTACGGGTTCGGGTACGGGTTCGGGTACGGCGTAGGGTATGGGTTAGGTTTAGGGTTAGGGTTAGTTTGAGGGATAGGGCTCGGTTTAGGTTACGGGTTAGGATTAGGGTACGTGTTAGGGTTAGGGTAGGGGTTAGGGTTAGGGTACGCGTTAGGGTTAGGGTAGTTATTAAACATATCCCACTCTCTAGATACCCCTTAGCACGTCAAGGTATATTATTTGGGGGTCCAGCCATGGAGAAGAGTTTAGACACTAGGAGAAGATAAGGAACACACCCATTATCAAGAAATCACATTAGGATTCTCTTTTTAACCTGTTCCTTAAAACACTAGTGCTTAGGAAATCTATTGGAGGCAGAAGCAGTCAAGGGTAGCTTAGGGTTAGGGTTAGGTTTAGGGTTAGGGTTAGGGTTAGGGTACGGCTTAGTGTAGGGGTTCGGGTACGGGTTCGGGTATGGCGTAGTGTATGGGTTAGGGTTAGGGTTAGGGTTAGTTTGAGGGTTAGGGCTCGGTTTAGGTTACGGGTTAGGATTAGGGTACGTCTTAGGGTTAGGGTAGGGGTTAGGGTTAGGGTACGCGTTAGGGTTAGGGTAGTTATTAAACCTATCCCACTCTCTAGATACCCCTTAGCACGTCAAGGAATATTATTTGGGGGTCCAGCCATGGAGAAGAGTTTATACACTAGGAGAAGATAAGGAACACACCCATTATCCTGAAATCACATTAGGATTCTCTTTTTAACCTGTTCCTTAATACACTAGTGCTTAGCAAATCTATTGGAGGCAGAAGCAGTCAAGGGTAGCTTAGGGTTAGGGTTACGGTTAGGGTTAGGTTTAGGGTACGGCTTAGGGTACGGGTTCGGGTACGGGTTCGGGTACGGGTTTGGGTACGGCGTAGGGTATGGGTTAGGGTTAGGGTTAGGGTTAGTTTGAGGGTTAGGGCTCGGTTTAGGGTATGGGTTAGGATTAGTGTACGTGTTAGGGTTAGGGTAGAGGTTAGGGTTAGGGTATGCGTTAGGGTTATGGTAGTTATTAAACCTATCCCACTCTCTAGATACCCCTTAGCACGTCAAGGAATATTATTTGGCGGTCCAGCCATGGAGAAGAGTTTAGACACTAGGAGAAGATAAGGAACACACCCATTATCAAGAAATCACATTAGGATTCTCTTTTTAACCTGTTCCTTAAAACACTAGTGCTTAGGAAATCTATTGGAGGCAGAAGCAGTCAAGGGTAGCTTAGGGTTAAGGTTAGGGTTATTGTTAGGGTAAGGATTAGGGTACGGGTTTGGGTACGGCATAGGGTATGGGTTAGGGTTAGGGTTAGGGTTAGGGTACGGCTTAGGGTACGGGTTCGGGTACGGGTTCGGGTACGGGTTCGGGTACGGCGTAGGGTATGGGTTAGGTTTAGGGTTAGGGTTAGTTTGAGGGTTAGGGCTCGGTTTAGGTTACGGGTTAGGATTAGGGTACGTGTTAGGGTTAGGGTAGGGGTTAGGGTTAGGGTACGCGTTAGGGTTAGGGTAGTTATTAAACCTATCCCACTCTCTAGATACCCCTTAGCACGTCAAGGAATATTATTTGGGGGTCCAGCCATGGAGAAGAGTTTATACACTAGGAGAAGATAAGGAACACACCCATTATCCTGAAATCACATTAGGATTCTCTTTTTAACCTGTTCCTTAATACACTAGTGCTTAGGAAATCTATTGGAGGCAGAAGCAGTCAAGGGTAGCTTAGGGTTAGGGTTAGGGTTAGGGTTAGGGTACGGCTTAGGGTACGGGTTCGGGTACGGGTTCGGGTACGGGTTCGGGTACGGCGTAGGGTATGGGTTAGGGTTAGGGTTAGGGTTAGTTTGAGGGTTATGGCTCGGTTTTGGGTACGGGTTAGGATTAGGGTACGTGTTAGGGTTAGGGTAGGGGTTAGGGTTAGGGTACGCGTTAGGGTTAGGGTAGTTATTAAACCTATCCCACTCTCTAGAAACCCCTTAGCACGTCAAGGAATATTATTTGGGGGTCCAGCCATGGAGAAGAGTTTAGACACTAGGAGAAGATAAGGAACACACCCATTATCAAGAAATCACATTAGGA
This sequence comes from Eschrichtius robustus, assembly GCF_028021215.1. NCBI lineage: Eukaryota > Metazoa > Chordata > Mammalia > Artiodactyla > Eschrichtiidae > Eschrichtius > Eschrichtius robustus. The sequence continues at coordinate 1,895,995 of NW_027175701.1, read as the reverse complement.
TTCTCTTTTTAACCTGTTCCTTAAAACACTAGTGCTTAGGAAATCTATTGGAGGCAGAAGCAGTCAAGGGTAGCTTAGGGTTAGGGTTTGGGTTAGGGTACGGCTTAGGGTACGGGTTCGGGTACGGGTTCGTGTACGCTGTAGGGTATGGGTTAGGGTTAGGGTTAGGGTTAGTTTGAAGGTTAGGGCTCGGTTTAGGGTACGGGTTAGGATTAGGGTTCGTGTTAGGGTTAGGGTAGGGGTTAGGGTTAGGGTACGCGTTAGGTTTAGGGTAGTTATTAAACCTATCCCACTCTCTAGATACCCCTTAGCACGTCAAGGAATATTATTTGGGGGTCCAGCCATGGAGAAGAGTTTAGACACTAGGAGAAGATAAGGAACACACCCATTATCAAGAAATCACATTAGGATTCTCTTTTTAACCTGTTCCTTAAAACACTAGTGCTTAGGAAATCTATTGGAGGCAGAAGCAGTCAAGTGTAGCTTAGGGTTAGGGTTAGGGTTAGGGCTAGGGTTAGGACACGGCTTAGGGTACGGGTTCGGGTACGGGTTCGTGTACGGCGTAGGGTATGGCTTTGCGTTAGGGTTAGGGTTAGTTTGAATGTTAGGGCTCGGTTTAGGGTACGGGTTAGGATTAGGGTTCGTGTTAGGGTTAGGGTAGGGGTTAGGATTAGGGTACGCATTAGGGTTAGGGTAGTTATTAAACCTATCCCACTCTCTAGATACCCCTTAGCACGTCAAGGAATATTATTTGGGGGTCCAGCCATGGAGAAGAGTTTAGACACTAGGAGAAGAAAAGGAACACACCCATTATCCTGAAATCACATTAGGATTCTCTTTTTAACCTGTTCCTTAATACACTAGTGCTTAGGAAATCTATTGGAGGCAGAAGCAGTCAAGGGTAGCTTAGGGTTAGGGTTACGGTGAGGGTTAGGGTTAGGGTATGGCTTAGGGTACGGGTTCGGGTACGGGTTCGGGTACGGCGTAGGGTATGGGTTAGGGTTAGGGTTAGGGTTAGTTTGAGGGTTAGGGCTCCGTTTAGGGTACGGGTTAGGATTAGGGTAAGTGTTAGGGTTAGGGTAGGGGTTAGGGTTAGGGTACGCGTTAGGGTTAGGGTAGTTATTAAACCTATCTCACTCTCTAGATACCCCTTAGCACGTCAAGGAATATTATTTGGGGGTCCAGCCATGGAGAAGAGTTTAGACACTAGGAGAAGATAAGGAACACACCCATTATCAAGAAATCACATTAGGATTCTCTTTTTAACCTGTTCCTTAAAACACTAGTGCTTAGGAAATCTATTGGAGGCAGAAGCAGTCAAGGGTAGCTTAGGGTTAGGGTTAGGGTTAGGGTTAGGGTTAGGGTACGGCTTAGGGTAACGGGTTCGGGTACGGGTTCGTGTACGCTGTAGGGTATGGGTTAGGGTTAGGGTTAGGGTTAGTTTGAAGGTTAGGGCTCGGTTTAGGGTACGGGTTTAGGATTAGGGTTCGTGTTAGGGTTAGGGTAGGGGTTAGGGTTAGGGTACGCATTAGGGTTAGGGTAGTTATTAAACCTATCCCACTCTCTAGATACCCCTTAGCACGTCAAGGAATATTATTTGTGGGTCCCAGCCATGGAGAAGAGTTTAGACACTAGGAGAAGATAAGGAAAACACACCCATTATCAAGAAATCACATTAGGATTCTCTTTTTAACCTGTTCCTTAAAACACTAGTGCTTAGGAAATCTATTGGAGGCAGAAGCAGTCAAGGGTAGCTTACGGTTAGGGTTAGGGTTAGGGCTAGGGTTAGGACACGGCTTAGGGTACGGGTTCGGGTACGGGTTCGTGTATGGCGTAGGGTATGGGTTTGTGTTAGGGTTAGGGTTAGTTTGAAGTTTAGGGCTCGGTTTAGGGTACGGGTTAGGATTAGGGTTCGTGTTAGGGTTAGGGTAGGGGTTAGGGTTAGGGTACGCGTTAGGGTTAGGGTAGTTATTAAACCTATCCCACTCTCTAGATACCCCTTAGCACGTCAAGGAATATTATTTGGGGGTCCAGCCATGGAGAAGAGTTTAGACACTAGGAGAAGATAAGGAACACACCCATTATCCTGAAATCACATTAGGATTCTCTTTTTAACCTGTTCCTTAATACACTAGTGCTTAGGAAATCTATTGGAGGCAGAAGCAGTCAAGGGTAGCTTAGGGTTAGGGTTAGGGTTAGGGTTAGGTTTAGGGTACGGCTTAGGGTACGGGTTCGGGTACGGGTTCGGGTATGGGTTTGGGTACGGCGTAGGGTATGGGTTAGGGTTAGGGTTAAGGTTAGTTTGAGGGTTAGGGCTCGGTTTACGTTATGGGTTAGGATTAGTGTACGTGTTAGGGTTAGGGTAGAGGTTAGGGTTAGGGTATGCGTTAGGGTTATGGTAGTTATTAAACCTATCCCACTCTCTAGATACCCCTTAGCACGTCAAGGAATATTATTTGGCGGTCCAGCCATGGAGAAGAGTTTAGACACTAGGAGAAGATAAGGAACACACCCATTATCAAGAAATCACATTAGGATTCTCTTTTTAACCTGTTCCTTAAAACACTAGTGCTTAGGAAATCTATTGGAGGCAGAAGCAGTCAAGGGTAGCTTAGGGTTAGGGTTACGGTGAGGGTTAGGGTTAGGGTATGGCTTAGGGTACGGGTTCGGGTATGGGTTCGTGTACGGCGTAGGGTATGGGTTAGGGTTAGGGTTAGGGTTAGTTTGAGGGTTAGGGCTCCGTTTAGGGTACGGGTTAGGATTAGGGTAAGTGTTAGGGTTAGGGTAGGGGTTAGGGTTAGGGTACGCGTTAGGGTTAGGGTAGTTATTAAACCTATCCCACTCTCAAGATACCCCTTAGCACGTCAAGGAATATTATTTGGGGGTCCAGCCATGGAGAAGAGTTTAGACACTAGGAGAAGATAAGGAACACACCCATTATCAAGAAATCACATTAGGATTCTCTTTTTAACCTGTTCCTTAAAACACTAGTGCTTAGGAAATCTATTGGAGGCAGAAGCAGTCAAGGGTAGCTTAGGGTTAGGGTTAGGGTTAGGGTACGGCTTAGGGTACGGGTTCGGGTACGGGTTCGGGTACGGGTTCGGGTACGGCGTAGGGTATGGGTTAGGTTTAGGGTTAGGGTTAGTTTGAGGGTTAGGGCTCGGTTTAGGTTACGGGTTAGGATTAGGGTACGTGTTAGGGTTAGGGTAGGGGTTAGGGTTAGGGTACGCGTTAGGGTTAGGGTAGTTATTAAACCTATCCCACTCTCTAGATACCCCTTAGCACGTCAAGGAATATTATTTGGGGGTCCAGCCATGGAGAAGAGTTTATACACTAGGAGAAGATAAGGAACACACCCATTATCCTGAAATCACATTAGGATTCTCTTTTTAACCTGTTCCTTAATACACTAGTGCTTAGCAAATCTATTGGAGGCAGAAGCAGTCAAGGGTAGCTTAGGGTTAGGGTTACGGTTAGGGTTAGGTTTAGGGTACGGCTTAGGGTACGGGTTCGGGTACGGGTTCGGGTACGGGTTTGGGTACGGCGTAGGGTATGTGTTAGGGTTAGGGTTAGGGTTAGTTTGAGGGTTAGGGCTCGGTTTAGGGTATGGGTTAGGATTAGTGTACGTGTTAGGGTTAGGGTAGAGGTTAGGGTTAGGGTATGCGTTAGGGTTATGGTAGTTATTAAACCTATCCCACTCTCTAGATACCCCTTAGCACGTCAAGGAATATTATTTGGCGGTCCAGCCATGGAGAAGAGTTTAGACACTAGGAGAAGATAAGGAACACACCCATTATCAAGAAACCACATTAGGATTCTCTTTTTAACCTGTTCCTTAAAACACTAGTGCTTAGGAAATCTATTGGAGGCAGAAGCAGTCAAGGGTAGCTTAGGGTTAAGGTTAGGGTTATTGTTAGGGTAAGGATTAGGGTACGGGTTCGGGTACGGCATAGGGTATGGGTTAGGGTTAGGGTTAGGGTTAGTTTGAGGGTTAGGGCTCCGTTTAGGGTACGGGTTAGGATTAGGGTAAGTGTTAGGGTTAGGGTAGGGGTTAGGGTTAGGGTACGCGTTAGGGTTAGGGTAGTTATTAAACCTATCCCACTCTCTAGATTCCCCTTAGCACGTCAAGGAATATTATTTGGGGGTCCAGCCATGGAGAAGAGTTTAGACACTAGGAGAAGATAAGGAACACACCCATTATCCTGAAATCACATTAGGATTCTCTTTTTAACCTGTTCCTTAATACACTAGTGCTTAGGAAATCTATTGGAGGCAGAAGCAGTCAAGGGTAGCTTAGGGTTAGGGTTACGGTGAGGGTTAGGGTTAGGGTATGGCTTAGGGTACGGGTTCGGGTACGGGTTCGTGTACGGCGTAGGGTATGGGTTAGGGTTAGGGTTAGGGTTAGTTTGAGGGTTAGGGCTCCGTTTAGGGTAAGGGTTAGGATTAGTGTAAGTGTTAGGATTAGGGTAGGGGTTAGGGTTAGGGTACGCGTTAGGGTTAGGGTAGTTATTAAACCTATCCCACTCTCTAGATACCCCTTAGCACGTCAAGGAATATTATTTGGGGGTCCAGCCATGGAGAAGAGTTTAGACACTAGGAGAAGATAAGGAACACACCCATTATCAAGAAATCACATTAGGATTCTCTTTTTAACCTGTTCCTTAATACACTAGTGCTTAGGAAATCTATTGGAGGCAGAAGCAGTCAAGGGTAGCTTAGGGTTAGGGTTAGGGTTAGGGTACGGCTTAGGGTACGGGTTCGGGTACGGGTTCGGGTACGGGTTCGGGTACGGCGTAGGGTATGGGTTAGGTTTAGGGTTAGGGTTAGTTTGAGGGTTAGGGCTCGGTTTAGGTTACGGGTTAGGATTAGGGTACGTGTTAGGGTTAGGGTAGGGGTTAGGGTTAGGGTACGCGTTAGGGTTAGGGTAGTTATTAAACATATCCCACTCTCTAGATACCCCTTAGCACGTCAAGGTATATTATTTGGGGGTCCAGCCATGGAGAAGAGTTTAGACACTAGGAGAAGATAAGGAACACACCCATTATCAAGAAATCACATTAGGATTCTCTTTTTAACCTGTTCCTTAAAACACTAGTGCTTAGGAAATCTATTGGAGGCAGAAGCAGTCAAGGGTAGCTTAGGGTTAGGGTTAGGTTTAGGGTTAGGGTTAGGGTTAGGGTACGGCTTAGTGTAGGGGTTCGGGTACGGGTTCGGGTATGGCGTAGTGTATGGGTTAGGGTTAGGGTTAGGGTTAGTTTGAGGGTTAGGGCTCGGTTTAGGTTACGGGTAAGGATTAGGGTACGTCTTAGGGTTAGGGTAGGGGTTAGGGTTAGGGTACGCGTTAGGGTTAGGGTAGTTATTAAACCTATCCCACTCTCTAGATACCCCTTAGCACGTCAAGGAATATTATTTGGGGGTCCAGCCATGGAGAAGAGTTTATACACTAGGAGAAGATAAGGAACACACCCATTATCCTGAAATCACATTAGGATTCTCTTTTTAACCTGTTCCTTAATACACTAGTGCTTAGCAAATCTATTGGAGGCAGAAGCAGTCAAGGGTAGCTTAGGGTTAGGGTTACGGTTAGGGTTAGGTTTAGGGTACGGCTTAGGGTACGGGTTCGGGTACGGGTTCGGGTACGGGTTTGGGTACGGCGTAGGGTATGGGTTGGGGTTAGGGTTAGGGTTAGTTTGAGGGTTAGGGCTCGGTTTAGGGTATGGGTTAGGATTAGTGTACGTGTTAGGGTTAGGGTAGAGGTTAGGGTTAGGGTATGCGTTAGGGTTATGGTAGTTATTAAACCTATCCCACTCTCTAGATACCCCTTAGCACGTCAAGGAATATTATTTGGCGGTCCAGCCATGGAGAAGAGTTTAGACACTAGGAGAAGATAAGGAACACACCCATTATCAAGAAATCACATTAGGATTCTCTTTTTAACCTGTTCCTTAAAACACTAGTGCTTAGGAAATCTATTGGAGGCAGAAGCAGTCAAGGGTAGCTTAGGGTTAAGGTTAGGGTTATTGTTAGGGTAAGGATTAGGGTACGGGTTTGGGTACGGCATAGGGTATGGGTTAGGGTTAGGGTTAGGGTTAGGGTTAGGGTACGGCTTAGGGTACGGGTTCGGGTACGGGTTCGGGTACGGGTTCGGGTACGGCGTAGGGTATGGGTTAGGTTTAGGGTTAGGGTTAGTTTGAGGGTTAGGGCTCGGTTTAGGTTACGGGTTAGGATTAGGGTACGTGTTAGGGTTAGGGTAGGGGTTAGGGTTAGGGTACGCGTTAGGGTTAGGGTAGTTATTAAACCTATCCCACTCTCTAGATACCCCTTAGCACGTCAAGGAATATTATTTGGGGGTCCAGCCATGGAGAAGAGTTTATACACTAGGAGAAGATAAGGAACACACCCATTATCCTGAAATCACATTAGGATTCTCTTTTTAACCTGTTCCTTAATACACTAGTGCTTAGGAAATCTATTGGAGGCAGAAGCAGTCAAGGGTAGCTTAGGGTTAGGGTTAGGGTTAGGGTTAGGGTACGGCTTAGGGTACGGGTTCGGGTACGGGTTCGGGTACGGGTTCGGGTACGGCGTAGGGTATGGGTTAGGTTTAGGGTTAGGGTTAGTTTGAGGGTTAGGGCTTGGTTTAGGTAACGGGTTAGGATTAGGGTACGTGTTAGGGTTAGGGTAGGGGTTAGGGTTAGGGTACGCGTTAGGGTTAGGGTAGTTATTAAACCTATCCCACTCTCTAGATGCCCCTTAGCACGTCAAGGAATATTATTTGGGGGTCCAGCCATGGAGAAGAGTTTATACACTAGGAGAAGATAAGGAACACACCCATTATCCTGAAATCACATTAGGATTCTCTTTTTAACCTGTTCCTTAATACACTAGTGCTTAGGAAATCTATTGGAGGCAGAAGCAGTCAAGGGTAGCTTAGGGTTAGGGTTACGGTTAGGGTTAGGGTTAGGGTATGGCTTAGGGTATGGGTTCGGGTACGGGTTCGGGTACGGCGTAGGGTATGGGTTAGGGTTAGGGTTAGGGTTAGTTTGAGTGTTAGGGCTCGGTTTAGGTTACGGGTTAGGATTAGGGTACGTGTTAGGGTTAGGGTAGGGGTTAGGGTTAGGGTACGCGTTAGGGTTAGGGTAGTTATTAAACCTATCCCACTCTCTAGAAACCCCTTAGCACGTCAAGGAATATTATTTGGGGGTCCAGCCATGGAGAAGAGTTTAGACACTAGGAGAAGATAAGGAACACACCCATTATCAAGAAATCACATTAGGATTCTCTTTTTAACCTGTTCCTTAAAACACTAGTGCTTAGGAAATCTATTGGAGGCAGAAGCAGTCAAGGGTAGCTTAGGGTTAGGGTTTGGGTTAGGGTACGGCTTAGGGTACGGGTTCGGGTACGGGTTCGTGTACGCTGTAGGGTATGGGTTAGGGTTAGGGTTAGGGTTAGTTTGAAGGTTAGGGCTCGGTTTAGGGTACGGGTTAGGATTAGGGTTCGTGTTAGGGTTAGGGTAGGGGTTAGGGTTAGGGTACGCGTTAGGTTTAGGGTAGTTATTAAACCTATCCCACTCTCTAGATACCCCTTAGCACGTCAAGGAATATTATTTGGGGGTCCAGCCATGGAGAAGAGTTTAGACACTAGGAGAAGATAAGGAACACACCCATTATCAAGAAATCACATTAGGATTCTCTTTTTAACCTGTTCCTTAAAACACTAGTGCTTAGGAAATCTATTGGAGGCAGAAGCAGTCAAGTGTAGCTTAGGGTTAGGGTTAGGGTTAGGGCTAGGGTTAGGACACGGCTTAGGGTACGGGTTCGGGTACGGGTTCGTGTACGGCGTAGGGTATGGCTTTGCGTTAGGGTTAGGGTTAGTTTGAATGTTAGGGCTCGGTTTAGGGTACGGGTTAGGATTAGGGTTCGTGTTAGGGTTAGGGTAGGGGTTAGGATTAGGGTACGCATTAGGGTTAGGGTAGTTATTAAACCTATCCCACTCTCTAGATACCCCTTAGCACGTCAAGGAATATTATTTGTGGGTCCAGCCATGGAGAAGAGTTTAGACACTAGGAGAAGAAAAGGAACACACCCATTATCCTGAAATCACATTAGGATTCTCTTTTTAACCTGTTCCTTAATACACTAGTGCTTAGGAAATCTATTGGAGGCAGAAGCAGTCAAGGGTAGCTTAGGGTTAGGGTTACGGTGAGGGTTAGGGTTAGGGTATGGCTTAGGGTACGGGTTCGGGTACGGGTTCGGGTACGGCGTAGGGTATGGGTTAGGGTTAGGGTTAGGGTTAGTTTGAGGGTTAGGGCTCCGTTTAGGGTACGGGTTAGGATTAGGGTAAGTGTTAGGGTTAGGGTAGGGGTTAGGGTTAGGGTACGCGTTAGGGTTAGGGTAGTTATTAAACCTATCTCACTCTCTAGATACCCCTTAGCACGTCAAGGAATATTATTTGGGGGTCCAGCCATGGAGAAGAGTTTAGACACTAGGAGAAGATAAGGAACACACCCATTATCAAGAAATCACATTAGGATTCTCTTTTTAACCTGTTCCTTAAAACACTAGTGCTTAGGAAATCTATTGGAGGCAGAAGCAGTCAAGGGTAGCTTAGGGTTAGGGTTAGGGTTAGGGTTAGGTTTAGGGTACGGCTTAGGGTACGGGTTCGGGTACGGGTTCGGGTATGGGTTTGGGTACGGCGTAGGGTATGGGTTAGGGTTAGGGTTAAGGTTAGTTTGAGGGTTAGGGCTCGGTTTACGGTATGGGTTAGGATTAGTGTACGTGTTAGGGTTAGGGTAGAGGTTAGGGTTAGGGTATGCGTTAGGGTTATGGTAGTTATTAAACCTATCCCACTCTCTAGATACCCCTTAGCACGTCAAGGAATATTATTTGGCGGTCCAGCCATGGAGAAGAGTTTAGACACTAGGAGAAGATAAGGAACACACCCATTATCAAGAAATCACATTAGGATTCTCTTTTTAACCTGTTCCTTAAAACACTAGTGCTTAGGAAATCTATTGGAGGCAGAAGCAGTCAAGGGTAGCTTAGGGTTAGGGTTACGGTGAGGGTTAGGGTTAGGGTATGGCTTAGGGTACGGGTTCGGGTACGGGTTCGTGTACGGCGTAGGGTATGGGTTAGGGTTAGGGTTAGGGTTAGTTTGAGGGTTAGGGCTCCGTTTAGGGTACGGGTTAGGATTAGGGTAAGTGTTAGGGTTAGGGTAGGGGTTAGGGTTAGGGTACGCGTTAGGGTTAGGGTAGTTATTAAACCTATCCCACTCTCTAGATACCCCTTAGCACGTCAAGGAATATTATTTGGGGGTCCAGCCATGGAGAAGAGTTTAGACACTAGGAGAAGATAAGGAACACACCCATTATCAAGAAATCACATTAGGATTCTCTTTTTAACCTGTTCCTTAAAACACTAGTGCTTAGGAAATCTATTGGAGGCAGAAGCAGTCAAGGGTAGCTTAGGGTTAGGGTTAGGGTTAGGGTACGGCTTAGGGTACGGGTTCGGGTACGGGTTCGGGTACGGGTTCGGGTACGGCGTAGGGTATGGGTTAGGTTTAGGGTTAGGGTTAGTTTGAGGGTTAGGGCTCGGTTTAGGTTACGGGTTAGGATTAGGGTACGTGTTAGGGTTAGGGTAGGGGTTAGGGTTAGGGTACGCGTTAGGGTTAGGGTAGTTATTAAACCTATCCCACTCTCTAGATACCCCTTAGCACGTCAAGGAATATTATTTGGGGGTCCAGCCATGGAGAAGAGTTTATACACTAGGAGAAGATAAGGAACACACCCATTATCCTGAAATCACATTAGGATTCTCTTTTTAACCTGTTCCTTAATACACTAGTGCTTAGCAAATCTATTGGAGGCAGAAGCAGTCAAGGGTAGCTTAGGGTTAGGGTTACGGTTAGGGTTAGGTTTAGGGTACGGCTTAGGGTACGGGTTCGGGTACGGGTTCGGGTACGGGTTTGGGTACGGCGTAGGGTATGTGTTAGGGTTAGGGTTAGGGTTAGTTTGAGGGTTAGGGCTCGGTTTAGGGTATGGGTTAGGATTAGTGTACGTGTTAGGGTTAGGGTAGAGGTTAGGGTTAGGGTATGCGTTAGGGTTATGGTAGTTATTAAACCTATCCCACTCTCTAGATACCCCTTAGCACGTCAAGGAATATTATTTGGCGGTCCAGCCATGGAGAAGAGTTTAGACACTAGGAGAAGATAAGGAACACACCCATTATCAAGAAACCACATTAGGATTCTCTTTTTAACCTGTTCCTTAAAACACTAGTGCTTAGGAAATCTATTGGAGGCAGAAGCAGTCAAGGGTAGCTTAGGGTTAAGGTTAGGGTTATTGTTAGGGTAAGGATTAGGGTACGGGTTCGGGTACGGCATAGGGTATGGGTTAGGGTTAGGGTTAGGGTTAGTTTGAGGGTTAGGGCTCCGTTTAGGGTACGGGTTAGGAGTAGGGTAAGTGTTAGGGTTAGGGTAGGGGTTAGGGTTAGGGTACGCGTTAGGGTTAGGGTAGTTATTAAACCTATCCCACTCTCTAGATTCCCCTTACCACGTCAAGGAATATTATTTGGGGGTCCAGCCATGGAGAAGAGTTTAGACACTAGGAGAAGATAAGGAACACACCCATTATCCTGAAATCACATTAGGATTCTCTTTTTAACCTGTTCCTTAATACACTAGTGCTTAGGAAATCTATTGGAGGCAGAAGCAGTCAAGGGTAGCTTAGGGTTAGGGTTACGGTGAGGGTTAGGGTTAGGGTATGGCTTAGGGTACGGGTTCGGGTACGGGTTCGTGTACGGCGTAGGGTATGGGTTAGGGTTAGGGTTAGGGTTAGTTTGAGGGTTAGGGCTCCGTTTAGGGTAAGGGTTAGGATTAGTGTAAGTGTTAGGATTAGGGTAGGGGTTAGGGTTAGGGTACGCGTTAGGGTTAGGGTAGTTATTAAACCTATCCCACTCTCTAGATACCCCTTAGCACGTCAAGGAATATTATTTGGGGGTCCAGCCATGGAGAAGAGTTTAGACACTAGGAGAAGATAAGGAACACACCCATTATCAAGAAATCACATTAGGATTCTCTTTTTAACCTGTTCCTTAATACACTAGTGCTTAGGAAATCTATTGGAGGCAGAAGCAGTCAAGGGTAGCTTAGGGTTAGGGTTAGGGTTAGGGTTAGGGTACGGCTTAGGGTACGGGTTCGGGTACGGGTTCGGGTACGGGTTCGGGTACGGCGTAGGGTATGGGTTAGGTTTAGGGTTAGGGTTAGTTTGAGGGTTAGGGCTCGGTTTAGGTTACGGGTTAGGATTAGGGTACGTGTTAGGGTTAGGGTAGGGGTTAGGGTTAGGGTACGCGTTAGGGTTAGGGTAGTTATTAAACCTATCCCACTCTCTAGATACCCCTTAGCACGTCAAGGAATATTATTTGGGGGTCCAGCCATGGAGAAGAGTTTATACACTAGGAGAAGATAAGGAACACACCCATTATCCTGAAATCACATTAGGATTCTCTTTTTAACCTGTTCCTTAATACACTAGTGCTTAGGAAATCTATTGGAGGCAGAAGCAGTCAAGGGTAGCTTAGGGTTAGGGTTACGGTTAGGGTTAGGGTTAGGGTATGGCTTAGGGTATGGGTTCGGGTACGGGTTCGGGTATGGCGTAGGGTATGGGTTAGGGTTAGGGTTAGGGTTAGTTTGAGGGTTAGGGCTCGGTTTAGGGTACGGGTTAGGATTAGGGTACGTGTTAGGGTTAGGGTAGGGGTTAGGGTTAGGGTACGCGTTAGGGTTAGGGTAGTTATTAAACCTATCCCACTCTCTAGAAACCCCTTAGCACGTCAAGGAATATTATTTGGGGGTCCAGCCATGGAGAAGAGTTTAGACACTAGGAGAAGATAAGGAACACACCCATTATCAAGAAATCACATTAGGATTCTCTTTTTAACCTGTTCCTTAAAACACTAGTGCTTAGGAAATCTATTGGAGGCAGAAGCAGTCAAGGGTAGCTTAGGGTTAGGGTTTGGGTTAGGGTACGGCTTAGGGTACGGGTTCGGGTACGGGTTCGTGTACGCTGTAGGGTATGGGTTAGGGTTAGGGTTAGGGTTAGTTTGAAGGTTAGGGCTCGGTTTAGGGTACGGGTTAGGATTAGGGTTCGTGTTAGGGTTAGGGTAGGGGTTAGGGTTAGGGTACGCGTTAGGTTTAGGGTAGTTATTAAACCTATCCCACTCTCTAGATACCCCTTAGCACGTCAAGGAATATTATTTGGGGGTCCAGCCATGGAGAAGAGTTTAGACACTAGGAGAAGATAAGGAACACACCCATTATCAAGAAATCACATTAGGATTCTCTTTTTAACCTGTTCCTTAAAACACTAGTGCTTAGGAAATCTATTGGAGGCAGAAGCAGTCAAGTGTAGCTTAGGGTTAGGGTTAGGGTTAGGGCTAGGGTTAGGACACGGCTTAGGGTACGGGTTCGGGTACGGGTTCGTGTACGGCGTAGGGTATGGGTTTGCGTTAGGGTTAGGGTTAGTTTGAATGTTAGGGCTCGGTTTAGGGTACGGGTTAGGATTAGGGTTCGTGTTAGGGTTAGGGTAGGGGTTAGGATTAGGGTACGCATTAGGGTTAGGGTAGTTATTAAACCTATCCCACTCTCTAGATACCCCTTAGCACGTCAAGGAATATTATTTGGGGGTCCAGCCATGGAGAAGAGTTTAGACACTAGGAGAAGAAAAGGAACACACCCATTATCCTGAAATCACATTAGGATTCTCTTTTTAACCTGTTCCTTAATACACTAGTGCTTAGGAAATCTATTGGAGGCAGAAGCAGTCAAGGGTAGCTTAGGGTTAGGGTTACGGTGAGGGTTAGGGTTAGGGTATGGCTTAGGGTACGGGTTCGGGTACGGGTTCGGGTACGGCGTAGGGTATGGGTTAGGGTAAGGGTTAGGGTTAGTTTGAGGGTTAGGGCTCCGTTTAGGGTACGGGTTAGGATTAGGGTAAGTGTTAGGTTTAGGGTAGGGGTTAGGGTTAGGGTACGCGTTAGGGTTAGGGTAGTTATTAAACCTATCCCACTCTCTAGATACCCCTTAGCACGTCAAGGAATATTATTTGTGGGTCCAGCCATGGAGAAGAGTTTAGACACTAGGAGAAGATAAGGAACACACCCATTATCAAGAAATCACATTAGGATTCTCTTTTTAACCTGTTCCTTAAAACACTAGTGCTTAGGAAATCTATTGGAAGCAGAAGCAGTCAAGGGTAGCTTACGGTTAGGGTTAGGGTTAGGGCTAGGGTTAGGACACGGCTTAGGGTACGGGTTCGGGTACGGGTTCGTGTATGGCGTAGGGTATGGGTTTGGGTTAGGGTTAGGGTTAGTTTGAAGTTTAGGGCTCGGTTTAGGGTACGGGTTAGGATTAGGGTTCGAGTTAGGGTTAGGGTAGGGGTTAGGGTTAGGGTACGCGTTAGGGTTAGGGTAGTTATTAAACCTATCCCACTCTCTAGATACCCCTTAGCACGTCAAGGAATATTATTTGGGGGTCCAGCCATGGAGAAGAGTTTAGACACTAGGAGAAGATAAGGAACACACCCATTATCCTGAAATCACATTAGGATTCTCTTTTTAACCTGTTCCTTAATACACTAGTGCTTAGGAAATCTATTGGAGGCAGAAGCAGTCAAGGGTAGCTTAGGGTTAGGGTTAGGGTTAGGGTTAGGTTTAGGGTACGGCTTAGGGTACGGGTTCGGGTACGGGTTCGGGTATGGGTTTGGGTACGGCGTAGGGTATGGGTTAGGGTTAGGGTTAAGGTTAGTTTGAGGGTTAGGGCTCGGTTTACGGTATGGGTTAGGATTAGTGTACGTGTTAGGGTTAGGGTAGAGGTTAGGGTTAGGGTATGCGTTAGGGTTATGTTAGTTATTAAACCTATCCCACTCTCTAGATACCCCTTAGCACGTCAAGGAATATTATTTGGCGGTCCAGCCATGGAGAAGAGTTTAGACACTAGGAGAAGATAAGGAACACACCCATTATCAAGAAATCACATTAGGATTCTCTTTTTAACCTGTTCCTTAAAACACTAGTGCTTAGGAAATCTATTGGAGGCAGAAGCAGTCAAGGGTAGCTTAGGGTTAGGGTTACGGTGAGGGTTAGGGTTAGGGTATGGCTTAGGGTACGGGTTCGGGTACGGGTTCGTGTACGGCGTAGGGTATGGGTTAGGGTTAGGGTTAGGGTTAGTTTGAGGGTTAGGGCTCCGTTTAGGGTACGGGTTAGGATTAGGGTAAGTGTTAGGGTTAGGGTAGGGGTTAGGGTTAGGGTACGCGTTAGGGTTAGGGTAGTTATTAAACCTATCCCACTCTCTAGATACCCCTTAGCACGTCAAGGAATATTATTTGGGGGTCCAGCCATGGAGAAGAGTTTAGACACTAGGAGAAGATAAGGAACACACCCATTATCAAGAAATCACATTAGGATTCTCTTTTTAACCTGTTCCTTAAAACACTAGTGCTTAGGAAATCTATTGGAGGCAGAAGCAGTCAAGGGTAGCTTAGGGTTAGGGTTAGGGTTAGGGTACGGCTTAGGGTACGGGTTCGGGTACGGGTTCGGGTACGGGTTCGGGTACGGCGTAGGGTATGGGTTAGGTTTAGGGTTAGGGTTAGTTTGAGGGTTAGGGCTCGGTTTAGGTTACGGGTTAGGATTAGGGTACGTGTTAGGGTTAGGGTAGGGGTTAGGGTTAGGGTACGCGTTAGGGTTAGGGTAGTTATTAAACCTATCCCACTCTCTAGATACCCCTTAGCACGTCAAGGAATATTATTTGGGGGTCCAGCCATGGAGAAGAGTTTAGACACTAGGAGAAGATAAGGAACACACCCATTATCCTGAAATCACATTAGGATTCTCTTTTTAACCTGTTCCTTAATACACTAGTGCTTAGCAAATCTATTGGAGGCAGAAGCAGTCAAGGGTAGCTTAGGGTTAGGGTTACGGTTAGGGTTAGGTTTAGGGTACGGCTTAGGGTACGGGTTCGGGTACGGGTTCGGGTACGGGTTTGGGTACGGCGTAGGGTATGTGTTAGGGTTAGGGTTAGGGTTAGTTTGAGGGTTAGGGCTCGGTTTAGGGTATGGGTTAGGATTAGTGTACGTGTTAGGGTTAGGGTAGAGGTTAGGGTTAGGGTATGCGTTAGGGTTATGGTAGTTATTAAACCTATCCCACTCTCTAGATACCCCTTAGCACGTCAAGGAATATTATTTGGCGGTCCAGCCATGGAGAAGAGTTTAGACACTAGGAGAAGATAAGGAACACACCCATTATCAAGAAACCACATTAGGATTCTCTTTTTAACCTGTTCCTTAAAACACTAGTGCTTAGGAAATCTATTGGAGGCAGAAGCAGTCAAGGGTAGCTTAGGGTTAAGGTTAGGGTTATTGTTAGGGTAAGGATTAGGGTACGGGTTCGGGTACGGCATAGGGTATGGGTTAGGGTTAGGGTTAGGGTTAGTTTGAGGGTTAGGGCTCCGTTTAGGGTACGGGTTAGGATTAGGGTAAGTGTTAGGGTTAGGGTAGGGGTTAGGGTTAGGGTACGCGTTAGGGTTAGGGTAGTTATTAAACCTATCCCACTCTCTAGATTCCCCTTAGCACGTCAAGGAATATTATTTGGGGGTCCAGCCATGGAGAAGAGTTTAGACACTAGGAGAAGATAAGGAACACACCCATTATCCTGAAATCACATTAGGATTCTCTTTTTAACCTGTTCCTTAATACACTAGTGCTTAGGAAATGTATTGGAGGCAGAAGCAGTCAAGGGTAGCTTAGGGTTAGGGTTACGGTGAGGGTTAGGGTTAGGGTATGGCTTAGGGTACGGGTTCGGGTACGGGTTCGTGTACGGCGTAGGGTATGGGTTAGGGTTAGGGTTAGGGTTAGTTTGAGGGTTAGGGCTCCGTTTAGGGTAAGGGTTAGGATTAGTGTAAGTGTTAGGATTAGGGTAGGGGTTAGGGTTAGGGTACGCGTTAGGGTTAGGGTAGTTATTAAACCTATCCCACTCTCTAGATACCCCTTAGCACGTCAAGGAATATTATTTGGGGGTCCAGCCATGGAGAAGAGTTTAGACACTAGGAGAAGATAAGGAACACACCCATTATCAAGAAATCACATTAGGATTCTCTTTTTAACCTGTTCCTTAAAACACTAGTGCTTAGGAAATCTATTGGAGGCAGAAGCAGTCAAGGGTAGCTTAGGGTTAGGGTTAGGGTTAGGGTACGGCTTAGGGTACGGGTTCGGGTACGGGTTCGGGTACGGGTTCGGGTACGGCGTAGGGTATGGGTTAGGTTTAGGGTTAGGGTTAGTTTGAGGGTTAGGGCTCGGTTTAGGTTACGGGTTAGGATTAGGGTACGTGTTAGGGTTAGGGTAGGGGTTAGGGTTAGGGTACGCGTTAGGGTTAGGGTAGTTATTAAACCTATCCCACTCTCTAGATACCCCTTAGCACGTCAAGGAATATTATTTGGGGGTCCAGCCATGGAGAAGAGTTTATACACTAGGAGAAGATAAGGAACACACCCATTATCCTGAAATCACATTAGGATTCTCTTTTTAACCTGTTCCTTAATACACTAGTGCTTAGCAAATCTATTGGAGGCAGAAGCAGTCAAGGGTAGCTTAGGGTTAGGGTTACGGTTAGGGTTAGGTTTAGGGTACGGCTTAGGGTACGGGTTCGGGTACGGGTTCGGGTACGGGTTTGGGTACGGCGTAGGGTATGGGTTAGGGTTAGGGTTAGGGTTAGTTTGAGGGTTAGGGCTCGGTTTAGGGTATGGGTTAGGATTAGTGTACGTGTTAGGGTTAGGGTAGAGGTTAGGGTTAGGGTATGCGTTAGGGTTATGGTAGTTATTAAACCTATCCCACTCTCTAGATACCCCTTAGCACGTCAAGGAATATTATTTGGCGGTCCAGCCATGGAGAAGAGTATAGACACTAGGAGAAGATAAGGAACACACCCATTATCAAGAAATCACATTAGGATTCTCTTTTTAACCTGTTCCTTAAAACACTAGTGCTTAGGAAATCTATTGGAGGCAGAAGCAGTCAAGGGTAGCTTAGGGTTAAGGTTAGGGTTATTGTTAGGGTAAGGATTAGGGTACGGGTTCGGGTACGGCATAGGGTATGGGTTAGGGTTAGGGTTAGGGTTAGTTTGAGGGTTAGGGCTCCGTTTAGGGTACGGGTTAGGATTAGGGTAAGTGTTAGGGTTAGGGTAGGGGTTAGGATTAGGGTACGCGTTAGGGTTAGGGTAGTTATTAAACCTATCCCACTCTCTAGATTCCCCTTAGCACGTCAAGGAATATTATTTGGGGGTCCAGCCATGGAGAAGAGTTTAGACACTAGGAGAAGATAAGGAACACACCCATTATCCTGAAATCACATTAGGATTCTCTTTTTAACCTGTTCCTTAATACACTAGTGCTTAGGAAATCTATTGGAGGCAGAAGCAGTCAAGGGTAGCTTAGGGTTAGGGTTACGGTGAGGGTTAGGGTTAGGGTATGGCTTAGGGTACGGGTTCGGGTACGGGTTCGTGTACGGCGTAGGGTATGGGTTAGGGTTAGGGTTAGGGTTAGTTTGAGGGTTAGGGCTCCGTTTAGGGTACGGGTTAGGATTAGTGTAAGTGTTAGGATAAGGGTAGGGGTTAGGGTTAGGGTACGCGTTAGGGTTAGGGTAGTTATTAAACCTATCCCACTCTCTAGATACCCCTTAGCACGTCAAGGAATATTATTTGGGGGTCCAGCCATGGAGAAGAGTTTAGACACTAGGAGAAGATAAGGAACACACCCATTATCAAGAAATCACATTAGGATTCTCTTTTTAACCTGTTCCTTAAAACACTAGTGCTTAGGAAATCTATTGGAGGCAGAAGCAGTCAAGGGTAGCTTAGGGTTAGGGTTAGGGTTAGGGTACGGCTTAGGGTACGGGTTCGGGTACGGGTTCGGGTACGGGTTCGGGTACGGCGTAGGGTATGGGTTAGGTTTAGGGTTAGGGTTAGTTTGAGGGTTAGGGCTTGGTTTAGGTTACGGGTTAGGATTAGGGTACGTGTTAGGGTTAGGGTAGGGGTTAGGGTTAGGGTACGCGTTAGGGTTAGGGTAGTTATTAAACCTATCCCACTCTCTAGATACCCCTTAGCACGTCAAGGAATATTATTTGGGGGTCCAGCCATGGAGAAGAGTTTATACACTAGGAGAAGATAAGGAACACACCCATTATCCTGAAATCACATTAGGATTCTCTTTTTAACCTGTTCCTTAATACACTAGTGCTTAGGAAATCTATTGGAGGCAGAAGCAGTCAAGGGTAGCTTAGGGTTAGGGTTACGGTTAGGGTTAGGGTTAGGGTATGGCTTAGGGTATGGGTTCGGGTACGGGTTCGGGTACGGCGTAGGGTATGGGTTAGGGTTAGGGTTAGGGTTAGTTTGAGGGTTAGGGCTCGGTTTAGGGTACGGGTTAGGATTAGGGTACGTGTTAGGATTAGGGTAGGGGTTAGGGTTAGGGTACGCGTTAGGGTTAGGGTAGTTATTAAACCTATCCCACTCTCTAGATACCCCTTAGCACGTCAAGGAATATTATTTGGGGGTCCAGCCATGGAGAAGAGTTTAGACACTAGGAGAAGATAAGGAACACACCCATTATCAAGAAATCACATTAGGATTCTCTTTTTAACCTGTTCCTTAAAACACTAGTGCTCAGGAAATCTATTGGAGGCAGAAGCAGTCAAGGGTAGCTTAGGGTTAGGGTTAGGGTTAGGGTACGGCTTAGGGTACGGGTTCGGGTACGGGTTCGGGTACGGGTTCAGGTACGGCGTAGGGTATGGGTTAGGTTTAGGGTTAGGGTTAGTTTGAGGGTTAGGGCTCGGTTTATGTTACGGGTTAGGATTAGGGTACGTGTTAGGGTTAGGGTTGGGGTTAGGGTTAGGGTACGCGTTAGGGTTAGGGTAGTTATTAAACATATCCCACTCTCTAGAAACCCCTTAGCACGTCAAGGAATATTATTTGGGGGTCCAGCCATGGAGAAGAGTTTAGACACTAGGAGAAGATAAGGAACACACCCATTATCAATAAATCACATTAGGATTCTCTTTTTAACCTGTTCCTTAAAACATCAGTGCTTAGGAAATCTATTGGAGGCAGAAGCAGTCAAGGGTAGCTTAGGGTTAGGGTTTGGGTTAGGGTACGGTTTAGGGTACGGGTTCGGGTACGGGTTCGTGTACGCTGTAGGGTATGGGTTAAGGTTAGGGTTAGGGTTAGTTTGAAGGTTAGGGCTCGGTTTAGGGTACGGGTTAGGATTAGGGTTCGTGTTAGGGTTAGGGTAGGGGTTAGGGTTAGGGTACGCGTTAGGGTTAGGGTAGTTATTAAACCTATCCCACTCTCTAGATTCCCCTTAGCACGTCAAGGAATATTATTTGGGGGTCCAGCCATGGAGAAGAGTTTAGACACTAGGAGAAGATAAGGAACACACCCATTATCAAGAAATCACATTAGGATTCTCTTTTTAACCTGTTCCTTAAAACACTAGTGTTAGGAAATCTATTGGAGGCAGAAGCAGTCAAGTGTAGCTTAGGGTTAGGGTTAGGGTTAGGGCTAGGGTTAGGACACGGCTTAGGGTACGGGTTCGGGTACGGGTTCGTGTACGGCGTAGGGTATGGGTTTGCGTTAGTGTTACGGTTAGTTTGAAGGTTAGGGCTCGGTTTAGGGTACGGGTTAGGATTAGGGTTCGTGTTAGGGTTAGGGTAGGGGTTAGGATTAGGGTACGCGTCAGGGTTAGGGTAGTTATTAAACCTATCCCACTCTCTAGATACCCCTTAGCACGTCAAGGAATATTATTTGGGGGTCCAGCCATGGAGAAGAGTTTAGACACTAGGAGAAGATAAGGAACACACCCATTATCCTGAAATCACATTAGGATTCTCTTTTTAACCTGTTCCTTAATACACTAGTGCTTAGGAAATCTATTGGAGGCAGAAGCAGTCAAGGGTAGCTTAGGGTTAGGGTTACGGTGAGGGTTAGGGTTAGGGTATGGCTTAGGGTACGGGTTCGGGTACGGGTTCGGGTACGGCGTAGGGTATGGGTTAGGGTTAGGGTTAGGGTTAGTTTGAGGGTTAGGGCTCCGTTTAGGGTACGGGTTAGGATTAGGGTAAGTGTTAGGGTTAGGGTAGGGGTTAGGGTTAGGGTACGCGTTAGGGTTAGGTTAGTTATTAAACCTATCTCACTCTCTAGATACCCCTTAACACGTCAAGGAATATTATTTGGGGGTCCAGCCATGGAGAAGAGTTTAGACACTAGGAGAAGATAAGGAACACACCCATTATCAAGAAATCACATTAGGATTCTCTTTTTAACCTGTTCCTTAAAACACTAGTGCTTAGGAAATCTATTGGAGGCAGAAGCATTCAAGGGTAGCTTAGGGTTAGGGTTAGGGTTAGGGTTAGGGTTAGGGTACGGCTTAGGGTACGGGTTCGGGTACGGGTTCGTGTACGCTGTAGGGTATGGGTTAGGGTTAGGGTTAGGGTTAGTTTGAAGGTTAGGGCTCGGTTTAGGTTACGGGTTAGGATTAGGGTACGTCTTAGGGTTAGGGTAGGGGTTAGGGTTAGGGTACGCGTTAGGGTTAGGGTAGTTATTAAACCTATCCCACTCTCTAGATACCCCTTAGCACGTCAAGGAATATTATTTGGGGGTCCAGCCATGGAGAAGAGTTTAGACACTAGGAGAAGATAAGGAACACACCCATTATCAAGAAATCACATTAGGATTCTCTTTTTAACCTGTTCCTTAAAACACTAGTGCTTAGGAAATCTATTGGAGGCAGAAGCAGTCAAGGGTAGCTTAGGGTTAGGGTTAGGGTTAGGGCTAGGGTTAGGACACGGCTTAGGGTACGGGTTCGTGTACGGGTTCGTGTACGGCGTAGGGTATGGGTTTGGGTTAGGGTTAGGGTTAGTTTGAAGGTTAGGGCTCGGTTTAGGGTACGGGTTAGGATTAGGGTTCGTGTTAGGGTTTGGGTAGGGGTTAGGGTTAGGGTACCCGTTAGGGTTAGGGTAGTTATTAAACCTATCGCACTCTCTAGATACCCCTTAGCACGTCAAGGAATATTATTTGGGGGTCCAGCCATGGAGAAGAGTTTAGACACTAGGAGAAGATAAGGAACACACCCATTATCCTGAAATCACATTAGGATTCTCTTTTTAACCTGTTCCTTAATACACTAGTGCTTAGGAAATCTATTGGAGGCAGAAGCAGTCAAGTGTAGCTTAGGGTTAGGGTTAGGGTTAGGGTTAGGTTTAGGGTACGGCTTAGGGTACGGGTTCGGGTACGGGTTCGGGTACGGGTTTGGGTACGGCGTAGGGTATGGGTTAGGGTTAGGGTTAGGGTTAGTTTGAGGGTTAGGGCTCCGTTTAGGGTACGGGTTAGGATTAGGGTAAGTGTTAGGGTTAGGGTAGGGGTTAGGGTTAGGGTACGCGTTAGGGTTAGGGTAGTTATTAAACCTATCCCACTCTCTAGATACCCCTTAGCACGTCAAGGAATATTATTTGGGGGTCCAGCCATGGAGAAGAGTTTAGACACTAGGAGAAGATAAGGAACACACCCATTATCCTGAAATCACATTAGGATTCTCTTTTTAACCTGTTCCTTAATACACTAGTGCTTAGGAAATCTATTGGAGGCAGAAGCAGTCAAGGGTAGCTTAGGGTTAGGGTTACGGTGAGGGTTAGGGTTAGGGTATGGCTTAGGGTACGGGTTCGGGTACGGGTTCGTGTACGGCGTAGGGTATGGGTTAGGGTTAGGGTTAGGGTTAGTTTGAGGGTTAGGGCTCCGTTTAGGGTACGGGTTAGGATTAGGGTAAGTGTTAGGGTAGGGGTTAGGGTTAGGGTACGCGTTAGGGTTAGGGTAGTTATTAAACCTATCCCACTCTCTAGATACCCCTTAGCACGTCAAGGAATATTATTTGGGGGTCCAGCCATGGAGAAGAGTTTAGACACTAGGAGAAGATAAGGAACACACCCATTATCAAGAAATCACATTAGGATTCTCTTTTTAACCTGTTCCTTAAAACACTAGTGCTTAGGAAATCTATTGGAGGCAGAAGCAGTCAAGGGTAGCTTAGGGTTAGGGTTAGGGTTAGGGTACGGCTTAGGGTACGGGTTCGGGTACGGGTTCGGGTACGGGTTCGGGTACGGCGTAGGGTATGGGTTAGGTTTAGGGTTAGGGTTAATTTGAGGGTTAGGGCTCGGTTTAGGTTACGGGTTAGGATTAGGGTACGTGTTAGGGTTACGGTAGGGGTTAGGGTTAGGGTACGCGTTAGGGTTAGGGTAGTTATTAAACCTATCCCACTCTCTAGATACCCCTTAGCACGTCAAGGAATATTATTTGGGGGTCCAGCCATGGAGAAGAGTTTATACACTAGGAGAAGATAAGGAACACACCCATTATCCTGAAATCACATTAGGATTCTCTTTTTAACCTGTTCCTTAATACACTAGTGCTTAGCAAATCTATTGGAGGCAGAAGCAGTCAAGGGTAGCTTAGGGTTAGGGTTACGGTTAGGGTTAGGTTTAGGGTACGGCTTAGGGTACGGGTTCGGGTACGGGTTCGGGTACGGGTTTGGGTACGGCGCAGGGTATGGGTTAGGGTTAGGGTTAGGGTTAGTTTGAGGGTTAGGGCTCGGTTTAGGGTATGGGTTAGGATTAGTGTACGTGTTAGGGTTAGGGTAGAGGTTAGGGTTAGGGTATGCGTTAGGGTTATGGTAGTTATTAAACCTATCCCACTCTCTAGATACCCCTTAGCACGTCAAGGAATATTATTTGTCGGTCCAGCCATGGAGAAGAGTTTAGACACTAGGAGAAGATAAGGAACACACCCATTATCAAGAAATCACATTAGGATTCTCTTTTTAACCTGTTCCTTAAAACACTAGTGCTTAGGAAATCTATTGGAGGCAGAAGCAGTCAAGGGTAGCTTAGGGTTAAGGTTAGGGTTATTGTTAGGGTAAGGATTAGGGTACGGGTTCGGGTACGGCATAGGGTATGGGTTAGGGTTAGGGTTAGTTTGAGGGTTAGGGCTCCGTTTAGGGTACGGGTTAGGATTAGGGTAAGTGTTAGGGTTAGGGTAGGGGTTAGGGTTAGGGTACGCGTTAGGGTTAGGGTAGTTATTAAACCTATCCCACTCTCTAGATACCCCTTAGCACGTCAAGGAATATTATTTGGGGGTCCAGCCATGGAGAAGAGTTTAGACACTAGGAGAAGATAAGGAACACACCCATTATCCTGAAATCACATTAGGATTCTCTTTTTAACCTGTTCCTTAATACACTAGTGCTTAGGAAATCTATTGGAGGCAGAAGCAGTCAAGGGTAGCTTAGGGTTAGGGTTACGGTGAGGGTTAGGGTTAGGGTATGGCTTAGGGTACGGGTTCGGGTACGGGTTCGTGTACGGCGTAGGGTATGGGTTAGGGTTAGGGTTAGGGTTAGTTTGAGGGTTAGGGCTCCGTTTAGGGTACGGGTTAGGATTAGGGTAAGTGTTAGGATTAGGGTAGGGGTTAGGGTTAGGGTACGCGTTAGGGTTAGGGTAGTTATTAAACCTATCCCACTCTCTAGATACCCCTTAGCACGTCAAGGAATATTATTTGGGGGTCCAGCCATGGAGAAGAGTTTAGACACTAGGAGAAGATAAGGAACACACCCATTATCAAGAAATCACATTAGGATTCTCTTTTTAACCTGTTCCTTAAAACACTAGTGCTTAGGAAATCTGTTGGAGGCAGAAGCAGTCAAGGGTAGCTTAGGGTTAGGGTTAGGGTTAGGGTACGGCTTAGGGTACGGGTTCGGGTACGGGTTCGGGTACGGGTTCGGGTACGGCGTAGGGTATGGGTTAGGTTTAGGGTTAGGGTTAGTTTGAGGGTTAGGGCTCGGTTTAGGTTACGGGTTAGAATTAGGGTACGTGTTAGGGTTAGGGTAGGGGTTAGGGTTAGGGTACGCGTTAGGGTTAGGGTAGTTATTAAACCTATCCCACTCTCTAGATACCCCTTAGCACGTCAAGGAATATTATTTGGGGGTCCAGCCATGGAGAAGAGTTTATACACTAGGAGAAGATAAGGAACACACCCATTATCCTGAAATCACATTAGGATTCTCTTTTTAACCTGTTCCTTAATACACTAGTGCTTAGGAAATCTATTGGAGGCAGAAGCAGTCAAGGGTAGCTTAGGGTTAGGGTTACGGTTAGGGTTAGGGTTAGGGTATGGCTTAGGGTATGGGTTCGGGTACGGGTTCGGGTACGGCGTAGGGTATGGGTTAGGGTTAGGGTTAGTTTGAGGGTTAGGGCTCGGTTTAGGGTACGGGTTAGGATTAGGGTACGTGTTAGGGTTAGGGTAGGGGTTAGGGTTAGGGTACGCGTTAGGGTTAGGGTAGTTATTAAACCTATCCCACTCTCTAGATACCCCTTAGCACGTCAAGGAATATTATTTGGGGGTCCAGCCATGGAGAAGAGTTTAGACACTAGGAGAAGATAAGGAACACACCCATTATCAAGAAATCACATTAGGATTCTCTTTTTAACCTGTTCCTTAAAACACTAGTGCTCAGGAAATCTATTGGAGGCAGAAGCAGTCAAGGGTAGCTTAGGGTTAGGGTTAGGGTTAGGGTACGGCTTAGGGTACGGGTTCGGGTACGGGTTCGGGTACGGGTTCAGGTACGGCGTAGGGTATGGGTTAGGTTTAGGGTTAGGGTTAGTTTGAGGGTTAGGGCTCGGTTTATGTTACGGGTTAGGATTAGGGTATGTGTTAGGGTTAGGGTAGGGGTTAGGGTTAGGGTACGCGTTAGGGTTAGGGTAGTTATTAAACATATCCCACTCTCTAGAAACCC
Organism: Eschrichtius robustus; assembly: GCF_028021215.1. Classification (NCBI taxonomy): domain Eukaryota; kingdom Metazoa; phylum Chordata; class Mammalia; order Artiodactyla; family Eschrichtiidae; genus Eschrichtius; species Eschrichtius robustus. Next base: position 1,871,137 of record NW_027175701.1, on the reverse strand, counting down.
CTTAGCACGGCAAGGAGTATTATTTGGGGGTCCAGCCATGGAGAAGAGTTTAGACACTAGGAGAAGATAAGGAACACACCCATTATCAATAAATCACATTAGGATTCTCTTTTTAACCTGTTCCTTAAAACACTAGTGCTTAGGAAATCTATTGGAGGCAGAAGCAGTCAAGGGTAGCTTAGGGTTAGGGTTTGGGTTAGGGTACGGCTTAGGGTACGGGTTCGGGTACGGGTTTGGGTATGGCGTAGGATATGGGTTAGGGTTAGGGTTAGGGTTAGTTTGAGGGTTAGGGCTCGGTTTAGGGTACGGGTTAGGATTAGGGTACGTGTTAGGGTTAGGGTAGGGGTTAGGGTTAGGGTAGGCGTTAGGGTTAGGGTAGTTATTAAACCTATCCCACTCTCTAGATACCCCTTAGCACGTCAAGGAATATTATTTGGGTGTCCAGCCATGGAGAAGAGTTTAGACACTAGGAGAAGATAAGGAACACACCCATTATCAAGAAATCACATTAGGATTCTCTTTTTAACCTGTTCCTTAAAACACTAGTGCTTAGGAATCTATTGGAGGCAGAAGCAGGCAAGGGTAGCTTAGGGTTAGGGTTAGGGTTAGGGTTAGGGTTAGGGTTAGGATACGGCTTAGGGTACGGGTTCCGGTACGGGTTCGCGTACGGCGTAGGGTATGGGTTAGGGTTAGTGTTAGGGTTAGTTTGAAGGTTAGGGCTCGGTTTAGGGTACGGGTTAGGATTAGGGTTTGTGTTAGGGTTAGGGTAGGGGTTAGGGTTAGGGTACGCGTTAGGGTTAGGGTAGTTATTAAACCTATCCCACTCTCTAGATTCCCCTTAGCACGTCAAGGAATATTATTTGGGGGTCCAGCCATGGAGAAGAGTTTAGACACTAGGAGAAGATAAGGAACACACCCATTATCAAGAAATCACATTAGGATTCTCTTTTTAACCTGTTCCTTAAAACACTAGTGCTTAGGAAATCTATTGGAGGCAGAAGCAGTCGAGGGTAGCTTAGGGTTAGGGTTAGGGTTAGGGCTAGGGTTAGGACACGGCTTAGGGTACGGGTTCGGGTACGGGTTCGTGTACGGCGTAGGGTATGGGTTTGGGTTAGTGTTAGGGTTAGTTTGAAGGTTAGGGCTCGGTTTAGGGTACGGGTTAGGATTAGGGTTCGTGTTAGGGTTAGGGTAGGGGTTAGGGTTAGGGTACGCGTTAGGGTTAGGGTAGTTATTAAACCTATCCCACTCTCTAGATACCCCTTAGCACGTCAAGGAATATTATTTGGGGGTCCAGCCATGGAGAAAAGTTTAGACACTAGGAGAATATAAGGAACACACCCATTATCAAGAAATCACATTAGGATTCTCTTTTTAACCTGATCCTTAAAACACTAGTGCTAAGGAAATCTATTGGAGGCAGAAGCAGTCAAGGGTAGCTTAGGGATAGGGTTAGGTTTAGGGTTAGGGTTAGGGTTAGGGTTAGGGTTAGGGTACGGCTTAGTGTACGGGTTCGGGTACGGGTTCGCGTATGGCGTAGGGTATGGGTTAGGGTTAGGGTTAGGGTTAGTTTGAGGGTTAGGGCTCGGTTTAGGTTACGGGTTAGGATTAGGGTACGTCTTAGGGTTAGGGTAGGGGTTAGGGTTAGGGTACGCGTTAGGGTTAGGGTAGTTATTAAACCTATCCCACTCTCTAGATAACCCTTAGCACGTCAAGGAATATTATTTGGCGGTCCAGCCATGGAGAAGAGTTTAGACACTAGGAGAAGATAAGGAACACACCCATTATCAAGAAATCACATTAGGATTCTCTTTTTAACCTGTTCCTTAAAACACTAGTGCTTAGGAAATCTATTGGAGGCAGAAGCAGTCAAGGGTAGCTTAGGGTTAGGGTTAGGGTTAGGGTTAGGGTTAGCTTTAGGGTACGGCTTAGGGTACGGGTTCGGGTACGTGTTCGTGTACGGCGTAGGGTATGGGTTAGGGTTAGGGTTAGTTTGAAGGTTAGGGCTCGGTTTAGGGTACGGGTTACGATTACGGTTCGTGTTAGGGTTATGGTAGGGGTTAGGGTTAGGGTACGCGTTAGGGTTAGGGTAGTTATTAAACCTATCCCACTCTCTAGATACCCCTTAGCACGTCAAGGAATATTATTTGGGGGTCCAGCCATGGAGAAGAGTTTAGACACTAGGAGAAGATAAGGAACACACCCATTATCAAGAAATCACATTAGGATTCTCTTTTTAACCTGCTCCTTAATACACTAGTGATTAGGAAATCTATTGGAGGCAGAAGCAGTCAAGGGTAGCTTAGGGTTAGGGTTAGGGTTAGGGTTAGGTTTAGGGTACGGCTTAGGGTACGGGTTCGGGTACGGGTTCGGGTACGGGTTCGGGTACGGCGTAGGGTATGGGTTAGGGTTAGGGTTAGGGTTAGTTTGAGGGTTAGGGCTCGGTTTAGGGTATGGGTTAGGATTAGTGTACGTGTTAGGGTTAGGGTAGAGGTTAGGGTTAGGGTATGCGTTAGGGTTATGGTAGTTATTAATCCTATCACACTCTCTAGATACCCCTTAGCACGTCAAGGAATGTTATTTGGCGGTCCAGCCATGGAGAAGAGTTTAGACACTAGGAGAAGATAAGGAACACACCCATTATCAAGAAATCACATTAGGATTCTCTTTTTAACCTGTTCCTTAAAACACTAGTGCTTAGGAAATCTATTGGAGGCAGAAGCAGTCAAGGGTAGCTTAGGGTTAAGGTTAGGGTTATTGTTAGGGTAAGGATTAGGGTACGGGTTCGGGTACGGCATAGGGTATGGGTTAGGGTTAGGGTTAGGGTTAGTTTGAGGGTTAGGGCTCGGTTTAGGGTACGGGTTAGGAGTAGGGTACGTGTTAGGGTTAGGGTAGGGGTTAGGGTTAGGGTACGCGTTAGGGTTAGGGTAGTTATTAAACCTATCTCACTCTCTAGATACCCCTTAGCACGTCAAGGAATATTATTTGGGGGTCCAGCCATGGAGAAGAGTTTAGACACTAGGAGAAGATAAGGAACACACCCATTTTCCTGAAATCACATTAGGATTCTCTTTTTAACCTGTTCCTTAAAACACTAGTGCTTAGGAAATCTATTGGAGGCAGAAGCAGTCAAGGGTAGCTTAGGGTTAGGGTTAGGGTTAGGGTTAGGGTTAGGGTACGGCTTAGGGTACGGGTTCGGGTACGGGTTCGTGTACGCTGTAGGGTATGGGTTAGGGTTAGGGTTAGGGTTAGTTTGAAGGTTAGGGCTCGGTTTAGGGTACGGGTTAGGATTAGGGTTCGTGTTAGGGTTAGGGTAGGGGTTAGGGTTAGGGTACGCGTTAGGGTTAGGGTAGTTATTAAACCTATCCCACTCTCTAGATACCCCTTAGCACGTCAAGGAATATTATTTGGGGTTCCAGCCATGGAGAAGAGTTTAGACACTAGGAGAAGATAAGGAACACACCCATTATCAAGAAATCACATTAGGATTCTCTTTTTAACCTGTTCCTTAAAACACTAGTGCTTAGGAAATCTATTGGAGGCAGAAGCAGTCAAGGGTAGCTTAGGGTTAGGGTTAGGGTTAGGGCTAGGGTTAGGACACGGCTTAGGGTACGGGTTCGGGTACGGGTTCGTGTACGGCGTAGGGTATGGGTTTGGGTTAGGGTTAGGGTTAGTTTGAAGGTTAGGGCTCGGTTTAGGGTACGGGTTAGGATTAGGGTTCGTGTTAGGGTTAGGGTAGGGGTTAGGGTTAGGGTACGCGTTAGGGTTAGGGTAGTTATTAAACCTATCCCACTCTCTAGATACCCCTTAGCACGTCAAGGAATATTATTTGGGGGTCCAGCCATGGAGAAGAGTTTAGACACTAGGAGAAGATAAGGAACACACCCATTATCCTGAAATCACATTAGGATTCTCTTTTTAACCTGTTCCTTAATACACTAGTGCTTAGGAAATCTATTGGAGGCAGAAGCAGTCAAGGGTAGCTTAGGGTTAGGGTTAGGGTTAGGGTTAGGTTTAGGGTACGGCTTAGGGTACGGGTTCGGGTACGGGTTCGGGTACGGGTTTGGGTACGGCGTAGGGTATGGGTTAGGGTTAGGGTTAGGGTTAGTTTGAGGGTTAGGGCTCGGTTTAGGGTATGGGTTAGGATTAGTGTACGTGTTAGGGTTAGGGTAGAGGTTAGGGTTAGGGTATGCGTTAGGGTTATGATAGTTATTAAACCTATCCCACTCTCTAGATACCCCTTAGCACGTCAAGGAATATTATTTGGGGGTCCAGCCATGGAGAAGAGTTTAGACACTAGGAGAAGATAAGGAACACACCCATTATCAAGAAATCACATTAGGATTCTCTTTTTAACCTGTTCCTTAAAACACTAGTGCTTAGGAAATCTATTGGAGGCAGAAGCAGTCAAGGGTAGCTTAGGGTTAGGGTTAGGGTTAGGGTACGGCTTAGGGTACGGGTTCGGGTACGGGTTCGGGTACGGGTTCGGGTACGGCGTAGGGTATGGGTTAGGTTTAGGGTTAGGGTTAGTTTGAGGGTTAGGGCTCGGTTTAGGTTACGGGTTAGGATTAGGGTACGTGTTAGGGTTAGGGTAGGGGTTAGGGTTAGGGTACGCGTTAGGGTTAGGGTAGTTATTAAACCTATCCCACTCTCTAGATACCCCTTAGCACGTCAAGGAATATTATTTGGGGGTCCAGCCATGGAGAAGAGTTTATACACTAGGAGAAGATAAGGAACACACCCATTATCCTGAAATCACATTAGGATTCTCTTTTTAACCTGTTCCTTAATACACTAGTGCTTAGGAAATCTATTGGAGGCAGAAGCAGTCAAGGGTAGCTTAGGGTTAGGGTTACGGTTAGGGTTAGGGTTAGGGTATGGCTTAGGGTACGGGTTCGGGTACGGGTTCGGGTACGGCGTAGGGTATGGGTTAGGGTTAGGGTTAGGGTTAGTTTGAGGGTTAGGGCTCGGTTTAGGGTACGGGTTAGGATTAGGGTACGTGTTAGGGTTAGGGTAGGGGTTAGGGTTAGGGTACGCGTTAGGGTTAGGGTAGTTATTAAACCTATCCCACTCTCTAGATACCCCTTAGCACGTCAAGGAATATTATTTGGGGGTCCAGCCATGGAGAAGAGTTTAGACACTAGGAGAAGATAAGGAACACACCCATTATCCTGAAATCACATTAGGATTCTCTTTTTAACCTGTTCCTTAATACACTAGTGCTTAGGAAATCTATTGGAGGCAGAAGCAGGCAAGGGTAGCTTAGGGTTAGGGTTAGGGTTAGGGTTAGGGTTACGGTTAGGATACGGCTTAGGGTACGGGTTCGGGTACGGGTTCGCGTACGGCGTAGGGTATGGGTTAGGGTTAGTGTTAGGGTTAGTTTGAAGGTTAGGGCTCGGTTTAGGGTACGGGTTAGGATTAGGGTTCGTGTTAGGGTTAGGGTAGGGGTTAGGGTTAGGGTACGCGTTAGGGTTAGGGTAGTTATTAAACCTATCCCACTCTCTAGATACCCCTTAGCACGTCAAGGAATATTATTTGGGGGTCCAGCCATGGAGAAGAGTTTAGACACTAGGAGAAGATAAGGAACACAACCATTATCAAGAAATCACATTAGGATTCTCTTTTTAACCTGTTCCTTAAAACACTAGTGCTTAGGAAATCTATTGGAGGCAGAAGCAGTCAAGGGTAGCTTAGGGTTAGGGTTAGGGTTAGGGCTAGGGTTAGGACACGGCTTAGGGTACGGGTTCGGGTACGGGTTCGTGTACGGCGTAGGGTATGGGTTTGGGTTAGTGTTAGGGTTAGTTTGAAGGTTAGGGCTCGGTTTAGGGTACGGGTTAGGATTAGGGTTCGTGTTAGGGTTAGGGTAGGGGTTAGGGTTAGGGTACGCGTTAGGGTTAGGGTAGTTATTAAACCTATCCCACTCTCTAGATACCCCTTAGCACGTCAAGGAATATTATTTGGGGGTCCAGCCATGGAGAAGAGTTTAGACACTAGGAGAAGATAAGGAACACACCCATTATCAAGAAATCACATTAGGATTCTCTTTTTAACCTGTTCCTTAATACACTAGTGATTAGGAAATCTATTGGAGGCAGAAGCAGTCAAGGGTAGCTTAGGGTTAGGGTTAGGGTTAGGGTTAGGTTTAGGGTACGGCTTAGGGTACGGGTTCGGGTACGGGTTCGGGTACGGGTTCGGGTACGGCGTAGGGTATGGGTTAGGGTTAGGGTTAGGGTTAGTTTGAGGGTTAGGGCTCGGTTTAGGGTATGGGTTAGGATTAGTGTACGTGTTAGGGTTAGGGTAGAGGTTAGGGTTAGGGTATGCGTTAGGGTTATGGTAGTTATTAAACCTATCCCACTCTCTAGATACCCCTTAGCACGTCAAGGAATGTTATTTGGCGGTCCAGCCATGGAGAAGAGTTTAGACACTAGGAGAAGATACGGAACACACCCATTATCAAGAAATCACATTAGGATTCTCTTTTTAACCTGTTCCTTAAAACACTAGTGCTTAGGAAATCTATTGGAGGCAGAAGCAGTCAAGGGTAGCTTAGGGTTAAGGTTAGGGTTATTGTTAGGGTAAGGATTAGGGTACGGGTTCGGGTACGGCATAGGGTATGGGTTAGGGTTAGGGTTAGGGTTAGTTTGAGGGTTAGGGCTCGGTTTAGGGTACGGGTTAGGAGTAGGGTACGTGTTAGGGTTAGGGTAGGGGTTAGGGTTAGGGTACGCGTTAGGGTTAGGGTAGTTATTAAACCTATCCCACTCCCTAGATACCCCTTAGCACGTCAAGGAATATTATTTGGGGGTCCAGCCATGGAGAAGAGTTTAGACAGTAGGAGAAGATAAGGAACACACCCATTATCAAGAAATCACATTAGGATTCTCTTTTTAACCTGTTCCTTAAAACACTAGTGCTTAGGAAATCTATTGGAGGCAGAAGCAGTCAAGGGTAGCTTAGGGTTAGGGTTAGGGTTAGGGTTAGGGTACGGCTTAGGGTACGGGTTAGGGTACGGGTTCGTGTACGCTGTAGGGTATGGGTTAGGGTTAGGGTTAGGGTTAGTTTGAAGGTTAGGGGTCGGTTTAGGGTACGGGTTAGGATTAGGGTTCGTGTTAGGGTTAGGGTAGGGGTTAGGGTTAGGGTACGCAGTAGGGTTAGTGTAGTTATTAAAACTATCCCACTCTCTAGATACCCCTTAGCACGTCAAGGAATATTATTTGGGGGTCCAGCCATGGAGAAGAGTTGAGACACTAGGAGAAGATAAGGAACACACCCATTATCAAGAAATCACATTAGGATTCTCTTTTTAACCTGTTCCTTAAAACACTAGTGCTTAGGAAATCTATTGGAGGCAGAAGCAGTCAAGGGTAGCTTAGGGTTAGGGTTAGGGTTAGGGCTAGGGTTAGGACACGGCTTAGGGTACGGGTTCGGGTACGGGTTCGTGTACGGCGTAGGGTATGGGTTTGGGTTAGGGTTAGGGTTAGTTTGAAGGTTAGGGCTCGGTTTAGGGTACGGGTTAGGATTAGGGTTCGTGTTAGGGTTAGGGTAGGGGTTAGGGTTAGGGTACGCGTTAGGGTTAGGGTAGTTATTAAACCTATCCCACTCTCTAGATACCCCTTAGCACGTCAAGGAATATTATTTGGGGGTCCAGCCATGGAGAACAGTTTAGACACTAGGAGAAGATAAGGAACACACCCATTATCCTGAAATCACATTAGGATTCTCTTTTTAACCTGTTCCTTAATACACTAGTGCTTAGGAAATCTATTGGAGGCAGAAGCAGTCAAGGGTAGCTTAGGGGTAGGGTTACGGTGAGGGTTAGGGTTAGGGTATGGCTTAGGGTACGGGTTCGGGTACGGGTTCGGGTACGGCGTCGGGTATGGGTTAGGGTTAGGGTTAGGGTTAGTTTGAGGGTTAGGGCTCCGTTTAGGGTACGGGTTAGGATTAGGGTAAGTGTTAGGGTTAGGGTAGGGGTTAGGGTTAGGGTACGCGTTAGGATTAGGGTAGTTATTAAACCTATCTCACTCTCTAGATACCCCTTAGCACGTCAAGGAATATTATTTGGGGGTCCAGCCATGGAGAAGAATTTAGACACTAGGAGAAGATAAGGAACACACACATTATCAAGAAATCACATTAGGATTCTCTTTTTAACCTGTTCCTTAAAACACTAGTGCTTAGGAAATCTATTGGAGGCAGAAGCAGTCAAGGGTAGCTTAGGGTTAGGGTTAGGGTTAGGGTTAGGGTTAGGGTACGGCTTAGGGTACGGGTTCGGGTACGGGTTCGTGTACGCTGTAGGGTATGGGTTAGGGTTAGGGTTAGGGTTAGTTTGAAGGTTAGGGCTCGGTTTAGGGTACGGGTTAGGATTAGGGTTCGTGTTAGGGTTAGGGTAGGTGTTAGGGTTAGGGTACGCGTTAGGGTTAGGGTAGTTATTAAACCTATCCCACTCTCTAGATACCCCTTAGCACGTCAAGGAATATTATTTGGGGGTCCAGCCATGGAGAAGAGTTTAGACACTAGGAGAAGATAAGGAACACACCCATTATCAAGAAATCACATTAGGATTCTCTTTTTAACCTGTTCCTTAAAACACTAGTGCTTAGGAAATCTATTGGAGGCAGAAGCAGTCAAGGGTAGCTTAGGGTTAGGGTTAGGGTTAGGGCTAGGGTTAGGACACGGCTTAGGGTACGGGTTCGGGTACGGGTTCGTGTACGGCGTAGGGTATGGGTTTGGGTTAGGGTTAGGGTTAGTTTGAAGGTTAGGGCTCGGTTTAGGGTACGGGTTAGGATTAGGGTTCGTGTTAGGGTTAGGGGAGGGGTTAGGGTTAGGGTACGCGTTAGGGTTAGGGTAGTTATTAAACCTATCCCACTCTCTAGATACCCCTTAGCACGTCAAGGAATATTATTTGGGGGTCCAGCCATGGAGAAGAGTTTAGACACTAGGAGAAGATAAGGAACACACCCATTATCCTGAAATCACATTAGGATTCTCTTTTTAACCTGTTCCTTAATACACTAGTGCTTAGGAAATCTATTGGAGGCAGAAGCAGTCAAGGGTAGCTTAGGGTTAGGGTTAGGGTTAGGGTTAGGTTTAGGGTACGGCTTAGGGTACGGGTTCGGGTAGGGGTTCGGGTACGGGTTTGGGTACGGCGTAGGGTATGGGTTAGGGTTAGGGTTAGGGTTAGTTTGAGGGTTAGGGCTCGGTTTAGGGTATGGGTTAGGATTAGTGTACGTGTTAGGGTTAGGGTAGAGGTTAGGGTTAGGGTATGCGTTAGGGTTATGGTAGTTATTAAACCTATCCCACTCTCTAGATACCCCTTAGCACGTCAAGGAATATTATTTGGGGGTCCAGCCATGGAGAAGAGTTTAGACACTAGGAGAAGATAAGGAACACACCCATTATCAAGAAATCACATTAGGATTCTCTTTTTAACCTGTTCCTTAAAACACTAGTGCTTAGGAAATCTATTGGAGGCAGAAGCAGTCAAGGGTAGCTAAGGGTTAGGGTTAGGGTTAGGGTACGGCTTAGGGTACGGGTTCGGGTACGGGTTCGGGTACGGGTTCGGGTACGGCGTAGGGTATGGGTTAGGTTTAGGGTTAGGGTTAGTTTGAGGGTTAGGGCTCGGTTTAGGTTACGGGTTAGGATTAGGGTACGTGTTAGGGTTAGGGTAGGGGATAGGGTTAGGGTACGCGTTAGGGTTAGGGTAGTTATTAAACCTATCCCACTCTCTAGATACCCCTTAGCACGTCAAGGAATATTATTTGGGGGTCCAGCCATGGAGAAGAGTTTATACACTAGGAGAAGATAAGGAACACACCCATTATCCTGAAATCACATTAGGATTCTCTTTTTAACCTGTTCCTTAATACACTAGTGCTTAGGAAATCTATTGGAGGCAGAAGCAGTCAAGGGTAGCTTAGGGTTACGGTTACGGTTAGGGTTAGGGTTAGGGTATGGCTTAGGGTACGGGTTCGGGTACGGCGTAGGGTATGGGTTAGGGTTAGGGTTAGGGTTAGTTTGAGGGTTAGGGCTCGGTTTAGGGTACGGGTTAGGATTAGGGTACGTGTTAGGGTTAGGGTAGGGGTTAGGGTTAGGGTACGCGTTAGGGTTAGGGTAGTTATTAAACCTATCCCACTCTCTAGATACCCCTTAGCACGTCAAGTAATATTATTTGGGTGTCCAGCCATGGAGAAGAGTTTAGACACTAGAAGAAGATAAGGAACACACCCATTATCAAGAAATCACATTAGGATTCTCTTTTTAACCTGTTCCTTAAAACACTAGCGCTTAGGAAATGTATTGGAGGCAGAAGCAGTCAAGGGTAGATTAGGGTTAGGGTTAGGGTTAGGGTTAGGGTTAGGGTACAGCTTAGGGTACGGGTTCGGGTATGGGTTCGTGTACGCTGTAGGGTATGGGTTAGGGTTAGGGTTAGGGTTAGTTTGAAGGTTAGGCCTCGGTTTAAGGTACGGGTTAGGATTAGGGTTCGTGTTAGGGTTAGGGTAGGGGTTAGGGTTAGGGTACGCGTAGGGTTAGGGTAGTTATTAAACCTATCCCACTCTCTAGATACCCCTTAGCACATCAAGGAATATTATTTGCGGGTCCAGCCATGGAGAAGAGTTTAGACACTAGGAGAAGATAAGGAACACACCCATTATCAAGAAATCACATTAGGAATCTCTTTTTAACCTGTTCCTTAATACACTAGTGCTTAGGAAATCTATTGGAGGCAGAAGCAGTCAAGGGTAGCTTAGGGTTAGGGTTACGGTGAGGGTTAGGGTTAGGGTATGGCTTAGGGTACGGGTTCGGGTACGGGTTCGTGTAAGGCGTAGGGTATGGGTTTGGGTTAGGGTTAGGGTTAGTTTGAAGCTTAGGGCTCGGTTTAGGGTATGGGTTAGGATTAGGGTTCGTGTTAGGGTTAGGGTAGGGGTTAGGGTTAGGGTACGCGTTAGGGTTAGGGTAGTTATTAAACCTATCCCACTCTCTAGATACCCCTTAGCACGTCAAGGAATATTAATTGGGGATCCAGCCATGGAGAAGAGTTTAGACACTAGGAGAAGATAAGGAACACACCCATTATCAAGAAATCACATTAGGATTCTCTTTTTAACCTGTTCCTTAAAACACTAGTGCTTAGGAAATCTATTGGAGGCAGAAGCAGTCAAGGGTAGCTTAGGGTTAGGGTTAGGGTTAGGGTACGGCTTAGGGTACGGGTTCGGTTACGGGTTCGGGTACGGGTTCGGGTACGGCGTAGGGTATGGGTTAGGTTTAGGGTTAGGGTTAGTTTGAGGGATAGGGCTCGGTTTAGGTTACGGGTTAGGATTAGGGTACGTGTTAGGGTTAGGTTAGGGGTTAGGGTTAGGGTACGCGTTAGGGTTAGGGTAGTTATTAAACATATCCCACTCTCTAGATACCCCTTAGCACGTGAAGGTATATTATTTGGGGGTCCAGCCATGGAGAAGAGTTTAGACACTAGGAGAAGATAAGGAACACACCCATTATCAAGAAATCACATTAGGATTCTCTTTTTAACCTGTTCCTTAAAACACTAGTGCTTAGGAAATCTATTGGAGGCAGAAGCAGTCAAGGGTAGCTTAGGGTTAGGGTTAGGTTTAGGGTTAGGGTTAGGGTTAGGGTACGGCTTAGTGTACGGGTTCGGGTACGGGTTCGGGTATGGCGTAGTGTATGGGTTAGGGTTAGGGTTAGGGTTAGTTTGAGGGTTAGGGCTCGGTTTAGGTTACGGGTTAGGATTAGGGAACGTCTTAGGGTTAGGGTAGGGGTTAGGGTTAGGGTACGCGTTAGGGTTAGGGTAGTTATTAAACCTATCCCACTCTCTAGATAACCCTTAGCACGTCAAGGAATATTATTTGGGGGTCCAGCCATGGAGAAGAGTTTAGACACTAGGAGAAGATAAGGAACACACCCATTATCAAGAAATCACATTAGGATTCTCTTTTTAACCTGTTCCTTAAAACACTAGTGCTTAGGAAATCTATTGGAGGCAGAAGCAGTCAAGGGTAGCTTAGGGTTAGGGTTAGGGTTAGGGTTAGGGTTAGCTTTCGGGTACGGCTTAGGGTACGGGTTCGGTACGGTTTCGGGTACGGCGTAGGGTATGGGTTAGGGTTAGGGTTAGGGTTTGTTTGAGGGTTAGGGCTCGGTTTAGGGTACGGGTTAGGATTAGGGTACGTGTTAGGGTTAGGGTACGCGTTAGGGTTAGGGTAGTTATTAAACCTATCCCACTCTCCAGATAACCCTTAGCACGTCAAGGAATATTATTTGGGGGTCCAGCCATGGAGAAGAGTTTAGACACTAGGAGAAGATAAGGAACACACCCATTATCAAGAAATCACATTAGGATTCTCTTTTTAACCTGTTCCTTAAAACACTAGTGCTTAGGAAATCTATTGGAGGCAGAAGCAGTCAAGGGTAGCTTAGGGTTAGGGTTAGGTTTAGGGTTAGGGTTAGGGTTAGCGTACGGCTTAGGGTACGGTTTCGGGTACGGGTTCGTGTACGGCGTAGGGTATGGGTTAGGGTTAGGGTTAGTTTGAAGGTTAGGGCTCGGTTTAGGGTACGGTTTAGGATTAGGGTACGTGTTAGGGTTAGGGTAGGGGTTAGGGTTAGGGTACGCGTTAGGGTTAGGGTAGTTATTAAACCTATCCCACTCTCTAGATACCCCTTAGCACGTCAAGGAATATTATTTGGGTGTCCAGCCATGGAGAAGAGTTTAGACACTAGGAGAAGATAAGGAACACACCCATTATCAATAAATCACATTAGGATTCTCTTTTTAACCTGTTCCTTAAAACACTAGTGCTTAGGAAATCTATTGGAGGCAGAAGCAGTCAAGGGTAGCTTAGGGTTAGGGTTTGGGTTAGGGTACGGCTTAGGGTACGGGTTCGGGTACGGGTTCGGGTACGGGTTTGGGTATGGCGTACGATATGGGTTAGGGTTAGGGTTAGGGTTAGTTTGAGGGTTAGGGCTCGGTTTAGGGTACGGGTTAGGATTAGGGTACGTGTTAGGGTTAGGGTAGGGGTTAGGGTTAGGGTACGCGTTAGGGTTAGGGTAGTTATTAAACCTATCCCACTCTCTAGATACCCCTTAGCACGTCAAGGAATATTATTTGGGTGTCCAGCCATGGAGAAGAGTTTAGACACTAGGAGAAGATAAGGATCACACCCATTATCAAGAAATCACATTACGATTCTCTTTTTAACCTGTTCCTTAAAACACTAGTGCTTAGGAAATCTATTGGAGGCAGAAGCAGTCAAGGGTAGCTTAGGGTTAGGGTTAGGGTTAGGGTTAGGGTTAGGGTACGGCTTAGGGTACGGGTTCGGGTACGGGTTCGTGTACGGCGTAGGGTATGGGTTAGGGTTAGGGTTAGGGTTAGTTTGAAGGTTAGGGCTCGGTTTAGGGTACAGGTTAGGATTAGGGTTCGTGTTAGTGTTAGGGTAGGGGTTAGGGTTAGGGTACGCGTTAGGTTTAGGGTAGTTATTAAACCTATCCCACTCCCTAGATACCCCTTAGCACGTCAAGGAATATTATTTGGGGGTCCAGCCATGGAGAAGAGTTTAGACACTAGGAGAAGATAAGGAACACACCCATTATCAAGAAATCACATTAGGATTCTCTTTTTAACCTGTTCCTTAAAACACTAGTGCTTAGGAAATCTATTGGAGGCAGAAGCAGTCAAGGGTAGCTTAGGGTTAGGGTTAGGTTTAGGGTTAGGGTTAGGGTTAGGGTACGGCTTAGGGTACGGGTTCGGGTACGGGTTCGGGTATGGCGTAGTGTATGGGTTAGGGTTAGGGTTAGGGTTAGTTTGAGGGTTAGGGCTCGGTTTAGGGTACGGGTTAGGATTAGGGTACGTGTTAGGGTAAGGGTAGGGGTTAGGGTTAGGGTACGCGTTAGGGTTAGGGTAGTTATTAAACCTATCCCACTCTCTAGATACCCCTTAGCACGTCAAGGAATATTATTTGGGGGTCCAGCCATGTAGAAGAGTTTAGACACTAGGAGAAGATAAGGAACACACCCATTATCAAGAAATCACATTAGGATTCTCTTTTTAACCTGTTCCTTAAAACACTAGTGCTTAGGAATTCTATTGGAGGCAGAAGCAGGCAAGGGTAGCTTAGGGTTAGGGTTAGGGTTAGGGTTACGGTTAGGATACGGCTTAGGGTACGGGTTCGGGTACGGGTTCGCGTACGGCGTAGGGTATGGGTTAGGGTTAGTGTTAGGGTTAGTTTGAAGGTTAGGGCTCGGTTTAGGGTACGGGTTAGGATTAGGGTTCGTGTTAGGGTTAGGGTAGGGGTTAGGGTTAGGGTACGCGTTAGGGTTAGGGTAGTTATTAAACCTATCCCACTCTCTAGATACCCCTTAGCACGTCAAGGAATATTATTTGGGGGTCCAGCCATGGAGAAGAGTTTAGACACTAGGAGAAGATAAGGAACACAACCATTATCAAGAAATCACATTAGGATTCTCTTTTTAACCTGTTCCTTAAAACACTAGTGCTTAGGAAATCTATTGGAGGCAGAAGCAGTCAAGGGTAGCTTAGGGTTAGGGTTAGGGTTAGGGCTAGGGTTAGGACACGGCTTAGGGTACGGGTTCGGGTACGGGTTCGTGTACGGCGTAGGGTATGGGTTTGGGTTAGTGTTAGGGTTAGTTTGAAGGTTAGGGCTCGGTTTAGGGTACGGGTTAGGATTAGGGTTCGTGTTAGGGTTAGGGTAGGGGTTAGGGTTAGGGTACGCGTTAGGGTTAGGGTAGTTATTAAACCTATCCCACTCTCTAGATACCCCTTAGCACGTCAAGGAATATTATTTGGGGGTCCAGCCATGGAGAAAAGTTTAGACACTAGGAGAAGATAAGGAACACACCCATTATCAAGAAATCACATTAGGATTCTCTTTTTAACCTGTTCCTTAAAACACTAGTGCTTAGGAAATCTATTGGAGGCAGAAGCAGTCAAGGGTAGCTTAGGGTTAGGGTTTGGGTTAGGGTACGGCTTAGGGTACGGGTTCGGGTACGGGTTCGGGTATGGGTTTGGGTATGGCGTAGGATATGGGTTAGGGTTAGGGTTAGGGTTAGTTTGAGGGTTAGGGCTCGGTTTAGGGTACGTGTTAGGATTAGGGTACGTGTTAGGGTTAGGGTAGGGGTTAGGGTTAGGGTACGCGTTAGGGTTAGGGTAGTTATTAAACCTATCCCACTCTCTAGATACCCCTTAGCACGTCAAGGAATATTATTTGGGGGTCCAGCCATGGAGAAGAGTTTAGACACTAGGAGAAGATAAGGAACACACCCATTATCAAGAAATCACATTAGGATTCTCTTTTTAACCTGTTCCTTAAAACACTAGTGCTTAGGAAATCTATTGGGGGCAGAAGCAGTCAAGGGTAGCTTAGGGTTAGGGTTAGGGTTAGGGTTAGGGTTAGGGTACGGCTTAGGGTACGGGTTCGGGTACGGGTTCGTGTACGGCGTAGGGTATGGGTTAGGGTTAGGGTTAGGGTTAGTTTGAAGGTTAGGGCTCGGTTTAGGGTACGGGTTAGGATTAGGGTTCGTGTTAGGGTTAGGGTAGGGGTTAGGGTTAGGGTACGCGTTAGGGTTAGGGTAGTTATTAAACCTATCCCACTCCCTATATACCCCTTAGCACGTCAAGGAATATTATTTGGGGGTCCAGCCATGGAGAAGAGTTTAGACAGTAGGAGAAGATAAGGAACACACCCATTATCCTGAAATCACATTAGGATTCTCTTTTTAACCTGTTCCTTAAAACACTAGTGCTTAGGAAATCTATTGGAGGCAGAAGCAGTCAAGGGTAGCTTAGGGTTAGGGTTAGGTTTAGGGTTAGGGTTAGGGTTAGGGTTAGGGTTAGGGTACGGCTTAGTGTACGGGTTCGGGTACGGGTTCGGGTATGGCGTAGGGTATGGGTTAGGGTTAGGGTTAGGGTTAGTTTGAGGGTTAGGGCTCGGTTTAGGTTACGGGTTAGGATTAGGGTACGTCTTAGGGTTAGGGTAGGGGTTAGGGTTAGGGTACGCGTTAGGGTTAGGGTAGTTATTAAACCTATCCCACTCTCTAGATAACCCTTAGCACGTCAAGGAATATTATTTGGGGGTCCAGCCATGGAGAAGATTTTAGACACTAGGAGAAGATAAGGAACACACCCATTATCAAGAAATCACATTAGGATTCTCTTTTTAACCTGTTCCTTAAAACACTAGTGCTTAGGAAATCTATTGGAGGCAGAAGCAGTCAAGGGTAGCTTAGGGTTAGGGTTAGGGTTAGGGTTAGGGTTAGCTTTAGGGTACGGCTTAGGGTACGGTTTCGGGTACGTGTTCGGGTACGGCGTAGGGTATGGGTTAGGGTTAGGGTTAGTTTGAAGGTTAGGGCTCGGTTTAGGGTACGGGTTAGGATTAGGGTTCGTGTTAGGGTTATGGTAGGGGTTAGGGTTAGGGTACGCGTTAGGGTTAGGGTAGTTATTAAACCTATCCCACTCTCTAGATACCCCTTAGCACGTCAAGGAATATTATTTGGGGGTCCAGCCATGGAGAAGAGTTTAGACACTAGGAGAAGATAAGGAACACACCCATTATCAAGAAATCACATTAGGATTCTCTTTTTAACCTGTTCCTTAATACACTAGTGATTAGGAAATCTATTGGAGGCAGAAGCAGTCAAGGGTAGCTTAGGGTTAGGGTTAGGGTTAGGGTTAGGTTTAGGGTACGGCTTAGGGTACGGGTTCGGGTACGGGTTCGGGTACGGGTTCGGGTACGGCGTAGGGTATGGGTTAGGGTTAGGGTTAGGGTTAGTTTGAGGGTTAGGGCTCGGTTTAGGGTATGGGTTAGGATTAGTGTACGTGTTAGGGTTAGGGTAGAGGTTAGGGTTAGGGTATGCGTTAGGGTTATGGTAGTTATTAAACCTATCCCACTCTCTAGATACCCCTTAGCACGTCAAGGAATGTTATTTGGCGGTCCAGCCATGGAGAAGAGTTTAGACACTAGGAGAAGATACGGAACACACCCATTATCAAGAAATCACATTAGGATTCTCTTTTTAACCTGTTCCTTAAAACACTAGTGCTTAGGAAATCTATTGGAGGCAGAAGCAGTCAAGGGTAGCTTAGGGTTAAGGTTAGGGTTATTGTTAGGGTAAGGATTAGGGTACGGGTTCGGGTACGGCATAGGGTATGGGTTAGGGTTAGGGTTAGGGTTAGTTTGAGGGTTAGGGCTCGGTTTAGGGTACGGGTTAGGAGTAGGGTACGTGTTAGGGTTAGGGTAGGGGTTAGGGTTAGGGTACGCGTTAGGGTTAGGGTAGTTATTAAACCTATCCCACTCCCTAGATACCCCTTAGCACGTCAAGGAATATTATTTGGGGGTCCAGCCATGGAGAAGAGTTTAGACAGTAGGAGAAGATAAGGAACACACCCATTATCAAGAAATCACATTAGGATTCTCTTTTTAACCTGTTCCTTAAAACACTAGTGCTTAGGAAATCTATTGGAGGCAGAAGCAGTCAAGGGTAGCTTAGGGTTAGGGTTAGGGTTAGGGTTAGGGTACGGCTTAGGGTACGGGTTAGGGTACGGGTTCGTGTACGCTGTAGGGTATGGGTTAGGGTTAGGGTTAGGGTTAGTTTGAAGGTTAGGGCTCGGTTTAGGGTACGGGTTAGGATTAGGGTTCGTGTTAGGGTTAGGGTAGGGGTTAGGGTTAGGGTACGCGTTAGGGTTAGTGTAGTTATTAAAACTATCCCACTCTCTAGATACCCCTTAGCACGTCAAGGAATATTATTTGGGGGTCCAGCCATGGAGAAGAGTTTAGACACTAGGAGAAGATAAGGAACACACCCATTATCAAGAAATCACATTAGGATTCTCTTTTTAACCTGTTCCTTAAAACACTAGTGCTTAGGAATTCTATTGGAGGCAGAAGCAGGCAAGTGTAGCTTAGGGTTAGGGTTAGGGTTAGGGTTACGGTTAGGATACGGCTTAGGGTACGGGTTCGGGTACGGGTTCGCGTACGCTGTAGGGTATGGGTTAGGGTTAGTGTTAGGGTTAGTTTGAAGGTTAGGGCTCGGTTTAGGGTACGGGTTAGGATTAGGGTTCGTGTTAGGGTTAGGGTAGGTGTTAGGGTTAGGGTACGCGTTAGGGTTAGGGTAGTTATTAAACCTATCCCACTCTCTAGATACCCCTTAGCACGTCAAGGAATATTATTTGGGGGTCCAGCCATGGAGAAGAGTTTAGACACTAGGAGAAGATAAGGAACACAACCATTATCAAGAAATCACATTAGGATTCTCTTTTTAACCTGTTCCTTAAAACACTAGTGCTTAGGAAATCTATTGGAGGCAGAAGCAGTCAAGGGTAGCTTAGGGTTAGGGTTAGGGTTAGGGCTAGGGTTAGGACACGGCTTAGGGTACGGGTTCGGGTACGGGTTCGTGTACGGCGTAGGGTATGGGTTTGGGTTAGTGTTAGGGTTAGTTTGAAGGTTAGGGCTCGGTTTAGGGTACGGGTTAGGATTAGGGTTCGTGTTAGGGTTAGGGTAGGGGTTAGGGTTAGGGTACGCGTTAGGGTTAGGGTAGTTATTAAACCTATCCCACTCTCTAGATACCCCTTAGCACGTCAAGGAATATTATTTGGGGGTCCAGCCATGGAGAAAAGTTTAGACACTAGGAGAAGATAAGGAACACACCCATTATCAAGAAATCACATTAGGATTCTCTTTTTAACCTGTTCCTTAAAACACTAGTGCTTAGGAAATCTATTGGAGGCAGAAGCAGTCAAGGGTAGCTTAGGGTTAGGGTTTGGGTTAGGGTACGGCTTAGGGTACGGGTTCGGGTACGGGTTCGGGTATGGGTTTGGGTATGGCGTAGGATATGGGTTAGGGTTAGGGTTAGGGTTAGTTTGAGGGTTAGGGCTCGGTTTAGGGTACGTGTTAGGATTAGGGTACGTGTTAGGGTTAGGGTAGGGGTTAGGGTTAGGGTACGCGTTAGGGTTAGGGTAGTTATTAAACCTATCCCACTCTCTAGATACCCCTTAGCACGTCAAGGAATATTATTTGGGGGTCCAGCCATGGAGAAGAGTTTAGACACTAGGAGAAGATAAGGAACACACCCATTATCAAGAAATCACATTAGGATTCTCTTTTTAACCTGTTCCTTAAAACACTAGTGCTTAGGAAATCTATTGGAGGCAGAAGCAGTCAAGGGTAGCTTAGGGTTAGGGTTAGGGTTAGGGTTAGGGTTAGGGTACGGCTTAGGGTACGGGTTCGGGTACGGGTTCGTGTACGGCGTAGGGTATGGGTTAGGGTTAGGGTTAGGGTTAGTTTGAAGGTTAGGGCTCGGTTTAGGGTACGGGTTAGGATTAGGGTTCGTGTTAGGGTTAGGGTAGGGGTTAGGGTTAGGGTACGCGTTAGGGTTAGGGTAGTTATTAAACCTATCCCACTCCCTATATACCCCTTAGCACGTCAAGGAATATTATTTGGGGGTCCAGCCATGGAGAAGATTTTAGACAGTAGGAGAAGATAAGGAACACACCCATTATCCTGAAATCACATTAGGATTCTCTTTTTAACCTGTTCCTTAAAACACTAGTGCTTAGGAAATCTATTGGAGGCAGAAGCAGTCAAGGGTAGCTTAGGGTTAGGGTTAGGTTTAGGGTTAGGGTTAGGGTTAGGGTTAGGGTTAGGGTACGGCTTAGTGTACGGGTTCGGGTACGGGTTCGGGTATGGCGTAGGGTATGGGTTAGGGTTAGGGTTAGTTTGAGGGTTAGGGCTCGGTTTAGGTTACGGGTTAGGATTAGGGTACGTCTTAGGGTTAGGGTAGGGGTTAGGGTTAGGGTACGCGTTAGGGTTAGGGTAGTTATTAAACCTATCCCACTCTCTAGATAACCCTTAGCACGTCAAGGAATATTATTTGGGGGTCCAGCCATGGAGAAGATTTTAGACACTAGGAGAAGATAAGGAACACACCCATTATCAAGAAATCACATTAGGATTCTCTTTTTAACCTGTTCCTTAAAACACTAGTGCTTAGGAAATCTATTGGAGGCAGAAGCAGTCAAGGGTAGCTTAGGGTTAGGGTTAGGGTTAGGGTTAGGGTTAGCTTTAGGGTACGGCTTAGGGTACGGTTTCGGGTACGTGTTCGGGTACGGCGTAGGGTATGGGTTAGGGTTAGGGTTAGTTTGAAGGTTAGGGCTCGGTTTAGGGTACGGGTTAGGATTAGGGTTCGTGTTAGGGTTATGGTAGGGGTTAGGGTTAGGGTACGCGTTAGGGTTAGGGTAGTTATTAAACCTATCCCACTCTCTAGATACCCCTTAGCACGTCAAGGAATATTATTTGGGGGTCCAGCCATGGAGAAGAGTTTAGACACTAGGAGAAGATACGGAACACACCCATTATCAAGAAATCACATTAGGATTCTCTTTTTAACCTGTTCCTTAAAACACTAGTGCTTAGGAAATCTATTGGAGGCAGAAGCAGTCAAGGGTAGCTTAGGGTTAAGGTTAGGGTTATTGTTAGGGTAAGGATTAGGGTACGGGTTCGGGTACGGCATAGGGTATGGGTTAGGGTTAGGGTTAGGGTTAGTTTGAGGGTTAGGGCTCGGTTTAGGGTACGGGTTAGGAGTAGGGTACGTGTTAGGGTTAGGGTAGGGGTTAGGGTTAGGGTACGCGTTAGGGTTAGGGTAGTTATTAAACCTATCCCACTCCCTAGATACCCCTTAGCACGTCAAGGAATATTATTTGGGGGTCCAGCCATGGAGAAGAGTTTAGACAGTAGGAGAAGATAAGGAACACACCCATTATCAAGAAATCACATTAGGATTCTCTTTTTAACCTGTTCCTTAAAACACTAGTGCTTAGGAAATCTATTGGAGGCAGAAGCAGTCAAGGGTAGCTTAGGGTTAGGGTTAGGGTTAGGGTTAGGGTACGGCTTAGGGTACGGGTTAGGGTACGGGTTCGTGTACGCTGTAGGGTATGGGTTAGGGTTAGGGTTAGGGTTAGTTTGAAGGTTAGGGCTCGGTTTAGGGTAAGGGTTAGGATTAGGGTTCGTGTTAGGGTTAGGGTAGGGGTTAGGGTTAGGGTACGCGTTAGGGTTAGTGTAGTTATTAAAACTATCCCACTCTCTAGATACCCCTTAGCACGTCAAGGAATATTATTTGGGGGTCCAGCCATGGAGAAGAGTTGAGACACTAGGAGAAGATAAGGAACACACCCATTATCAAGAAATCACATTAGGATTCTCTTTTTAACCTGTTCCTTAAAACACTAGTGCTTAGGAAATCTATTGGAGGCAGAAGCAGTCAAGGGTAGCTTAGGGTTAGGGTTAGGGTTAGGGCTAGGGTTAGGACACGGCTTAGGGTATGGGTTCGGGTACGGGTTCGTGTACGGCGAAGGGTATGGGTTAGGGTTAGGGTTAGGGTTAGTTTGAAGGTTAGGGCTCGGTTTAGGGTACGGGTTAGGATTAGGGTTCGTGTTAGGGTTAGGGTAGGGGTTAGGGTTAGGGTACGCGTTAGGGTTAGGGTAGTTATTAAACCTATCCCACTCTCTAGATACCCCTTAGCACGTCAAGGAATATTATTTGGGGGTCCAGCCATGGAGAACAGTTTAGACACTAGGAGAAGATAAGGAACACACCCATTATCCTGAAATCACATTAGGATTCTCTTTTTAACCTGTTCCTTAATACACTAGTGCTTAGGAAATCTATTGGAGGCAGAAGCAGTCAAGGGTAGCTTAGGGGTAGGGTTACGGTGAGGGTTAGGGTTAGGGTATGGCTTAGGGTACGGGTTCGGGTACGGGTTCGGGTACGGCGTCGGGTATGGGTTAGGGTTAGGGTTAGGGTTAGTTTGAGGGTTAGGCCTCCGTTTAGGGTACGGGTTAGGATTAGGGTAAGTGTTAGGGTTAGGGTAGGGGTTAGGGTTAGGGTACGCGTTAGGATTAGGGTAGTTATTAAACCTATCTCACTCTCTAGATACCCCTTAGCACGTCAAGGAATATTATTTGGGGGTCCAGCCATGGAGAAGAATTTAGACACTAGGAGAAGATAAGGAACACACCCATTATCAAGAAATCACATTAGGATTCTCTTTTTAACCTGTTCCTTAAAACACTAGTGCTTAGGAAATCTATTGGAGGCAGAAGCAGTCAAGGGTAGCTTAGGGTTAGGGTTAGGGTTAGGGTTAGGGTTAGGGTACGGCTTAGGGTACGGGTTCGGGTACGGGTTCGTGTACGCTGTAGGGTATGGGTTAGGGTTAGGGTTAGGGTTAGTTTGAAGGTTAGGGCTCGGTTTAGGGTACGGGTTAGGATTAGGGTTCGTGTTAGGGTTAGGGTAGGTGTTAGGGTTAGGGTACGCGTTAGGGTTAGGGTAGTTATTAAACCTATCCCACTCTCTAGATACCCCTTAGCACGTCAAGTAATATTATTTGGGGGTCCAGCCATGGAGAAGAGTTTAGACACTAGGAGAAGATAAGGAACACACCCATTATCAAGAAATCACATTAGGATTCTCTTTTTAACCTGTTCCTTAAAACACTAGTGCTTAGGAAATCTATTGGAGGCAGAAGCAGTCAAGGGTAGCTTAGGGTTAGGGTTAGGGTTAGGGCTAGGGTTAGGACACGGCTTAGGGTACGGGTTCGGGTACGGGTTCGTGTACGGCGTAGGGTATGTGTTTGGGTTAGGGTTAGGGTTAGTTTGAAGGTTAGGGCTCGGTTTAGGGTACGGGTTAGGATTAGGGTTCGTGTTAGGGTTAGGGGAGGGGTTAGGGTTAGGGTACGCGTTAGGGTTAGGGTAGTTATTAAACCTATCCCACTCTCTAGATACCCCTTAGCACGTCAAGGAATATTATTTGGGGGTCCAGCCATGGAGAAGAGTTTAGACACTAGGAGAAGATAAGGAACACACCCATTATCCTGAAATCACATTAGGATTCTCTTTTTAACCTGTTCCTTAATACACTAGTGCTTAGGAAATCTATTGGAGGCAGAAGCAGTCAAGGGTAGCTTAGGGTTAGGGTTAGGGTTAGGGTTAGGTTTAGGGTACGGCTTAGGGTACGGGTTCGGGTAGGGGTTCGGGTACGGGTTCGGGTACGGCGTAGGGTATGGGTTAGGGTTAGGGTTAGGGTTAGTTTGAGGGTTAGGGCTCGGTTTAGGGTATGGGTTAGGATTAGTGTACGTGTTAGGGTTAGGGTAGAGGTTAGGGTTAGGGTATGCGTTAGGGTTATGGTAGTTATTAAACCTATCCCACTCTCTAGATACCCCTTAGCACGTCAAGGAATATTATTTGGGGGTCCAGCCATGGAGAAGAGTTTAGACACTAGGAGAAGATAAGGAACACACCCATTATCAAGAAATCACATTAGGATTCTCTTTTTAACCTGTTCCTTAAAACACTAGTGCTTAGGAAATCTATTGGAGGCAGAAGCAGTCAAGGGTAGCTAAGGGTTAGGGTTAGGGTTAGGGTACGGCTTAGGGTACGGGTTCGGGTACGGGTTAGGGTACGGCGTAGGGTATGGGTTAGGGTTAGGGTTAGGGTTAGTTTGAGGGTTAGGGCTCGGTTTAGGGTACGGGTTAGGATTAGGGTACGTGTTAGGGTTAGGGTAGGGGTTAGGGTTAGGGTACGCGTTAGGGTTAGGGTAGTTATTAAACCTATCCCACTCTCTAGATACCCCTTAGCACGTCAAGTAATATTATTTGGGTGTCCAGCCATGGAGAAGAGTTTAGACACTAGAAGAAGATAAGGAACACACCCATTATCAAGAAATCACATTAGGATTCTCTTTTTAACCTGTTCCTTAAAACACTAGCGCTTAGGAAATCTATTGGAGGCAGAAGCAGTCAAGGGTAGATTAGGGTTAAGGTTAGGGTTATTGTTAGGGTAAGGATTAGGGTACGGGTTCGGTTACGGCATAGGGTATGAGTTAGGGTTAGGGTTAGGGTTAGTTTGAGGGTTAGTGCTCGGTTTAGGGTACGGGTTAGGAGTAGGGTACGTGTTAGGGTTAGGGTAGGGGTTAGGGTTAGGGAACGCGTTAGGGTTAGGGTAGTTATTAAACCTATTCCACTCCCTAGATACCCCTTAGCACGTCAAGGAATATTATTTGGGGGTCCAGCCATGGAGAAGAGTTTAGACAGTAGGAGAAGATAAGGAACACACCCATTATCAAGAAATCACATTAGGATTCTCTTTTTAACCTGTTCCTTAAAACACTAGTGCTTAGGAAATGTATTGGAGGCAGAAGCAGTCAAGGGTAGCTTAGGGTTAGGGTTAGGGTTAGGGTTAGGGTTAGGGTACGGCTTAGGGTACGGGTTCGGGTATGGGTTCGTGTACGCTGTAGGGTATGGGTTAGGGTTAGGGTTAGGGTTAGTTTGAAGGTTAGGGCTCGGTTTAAGGTACAGGTTAGGATTAGGGTTCGTGTTAGGGTTAGGGTAGGGGTTAGGGTTAGGGTACGCGTAGGGTTAGGGTAGTTATTAAACCTATCCCACTCTCTAGATACCCCTTAGCACATCAAGGAATATTATTTGCGGGTCCAGCCATGGAGAAGAGTTTAGACACTAGGAGAAGATAAGGAACACACCCATTATCAAGAAATCACATTAGGAATCTCTTTTTAACCTGTTCCTTAATACACTAGTGCTTAGGAAATCTATTGGAGGCAGAAGCAGTCAAGGGTAGCTTAGGGTTAGCGTTACGGTGAGGGTTAGGGTTAGGGTATGGCTTAGGGTACGGGTTCGGGTACGGGTTCGTGTACGGCGTAGGGTATGGGTTTGGGTTAGGGTTAGGGTTAGTTTGAAGCTTAGGGCTCGGTTTAGGGTATGGGTTAGGATTAGGGTTCGTGTTAGGGTTAGGGTAGGGGTTAGGGTTAGGGTACGCGTTAGGGTTAGGGTAGTTATTAAACCTATCCCACTCTCTAGATACCCCTTAGCACGTCAAGGAATATTAATTGGGGATCCAGCCATGGAGAAGAGTTTAGACACTAGGAGAAGATAAGGAACACACCCATTATCAAGAAATCACATTAGGATTCTCTTTTTAACCTGTTCCTTAAAACACTAGTGCTTAGGAAATCTATTGGAGGCAGAAGCAGTCAAGGGTAGCTTAGGGTTAGGGTTAGGGTTAGGGTACGGCTTAGGGTACGGGTTCGGTTACGGGTTCGGGTACGGGTTCGGGTACGGCGTAGGGTATGGGTTAGGTTTAGGGTTAGGGTTAGTTTGAGGGATAGGGCTCGGTTTAGGTTACGGGTTAGGATTAGGGTACGTGTTAGGGTTAGGGTAGGGGTTAGGGTTAGGGTACGCGTTAGGGTTAGGGTAGTTATTAAACATATCCCACTCTCTAGATACCCCTTAGCACGTGAAGGTATATTATTTGGGGGTCCAGCCATGGAGAAGAGTTTAGACACTAGGAGAAGATAAGGAACACACCCATTATCAAGAAATCACATTAGGATTCTCTTTTTAACCTGTTCCTTAAAACACTAGTGCTTAGGAAATCTATTGGAGGCAGAAGCAGTCAAGGGTAGCTTAGGGTTAGGGTTAGGTTTAGGGTTAGGGTTAGGGTTAGGGTACGGCTTAGTGTACGGGTTCGGGTACGGGTTCGGGTATGGCGTAGTGTATGGGTTAGGGTTAGGGTTAGGGTTAGTTTGAGGGTTAGGGCTCGGTTTAGGTTACGGGTTAGGATTAGGGTACGTCTTAGGGTTAGGGTAGGGGTTAGGGTTAGGGTACGCGTTAGGGTTAGGGTAGTTATTAAACCTATCCCACTCTCTAGATAACCCTTAGCACGTCAAGGAATATTATTTGGGGGTCCAGCCATGGAGAAGAGTTTAGACACTAGGAGAAGATAAGGAACACACCCATTATCAAGAAATCACATTAGGATTCTCTTTTTAACCTGTTCCTTAAAACACTAGTGCTTAGGAAATCTATTGGAGGCAGAAGCAGTCAAGGGTAGCTTAGGGTTAGGGTTAGGGTTAGGGTTAGGGTTAGCTTTCGGGTACGGCTTAGGGTACGGGTTCGGTACGGGTTCGGGTACGGCGTAGGGTATGGGTTAGGGTTAGGGTTAGGGTTAGTTTGAGGGTTAGGGCTCGGTTTAGGGTACGGGTTAGGATTAGGGTACGTGTTAGGGTTAGGGTACGCGTTAGGGTTAGGGTAGTTATTAAACCTATCCCTCTCTCCAGATAACCCTTAGCACGTCAAGGAATATTATTTGGGGGTCCAGCCATGGAGAAGAGTTTAGACACTAGGAGAAGATAAGGAACACACCCATTATCAAGAAATCACATTAGGATTCTCTTTTTAACCTGTTCCTTAAAACACTAGTGCTTAGGAAATCTATTGGAGGCAGAAGCAGTCAAGGGTAGCTTAGGGTTAGTGTTAGGTTTAGGGTTAGGGTTAGGGTTAGCGTACGGCTTAGGGTACGGTTTCGGGTACGGGTTCGTGTACGGCGTAGGGTATGGGTTAGGGTTAGGGTTAGTTTGAAGGTTAGGGCTCGGTTTAGGGTACGGTTTAGGATTAGGGTACGTGTTAGGGTTAGGGTAGGGGTTAGGGTTAGGGTACGCGTTAGGGTTAGGGTAGTTATTAAACCTATCCCACTCTCTAGATACCCCTTAGCACGTCAAGGAATATTATTTGGGTGTCCAGCCATGGAGAAGAGTTTAGACACTAGGAGAAGATAAGGAACACACCCATTATCAATAAATCACATTAGGATTCTCTTTTTAACCTGTTCCTTAAAACACTAGTGCTTAGGAAATCTATTGGAGGCAGAAGCAGTCAAGGGTAGCTTAGGGTTAGGGTTTGGGTTAGGGTACGGCTTAGGGTACGGGTTCGGGTACGGGTTCGGGTACGGGTTTGGGTATGGCGTACGATATGGGTTAGGGTTAGGGTTAGGGTTAGTTTGAGGGTTAGGGCTCGGTTTAGGGTACGGGTTAGGATTAGGGTACGTGTTAGGGTTAGGGTAGGGGTTAGGGTTAGGGTACGCGTTAGGGTTAGGGTAGTTATTAAACCTATCCCACTCTCTAGATACCCCTTAGCACGTCAAGGAATATTATTTGGGTGTCCAGCCATGGAGAAGAGTTTAGACACTAGGAGAAGATAAGGATCACACCCATTATCAAGAAATCACATTACGATTCTCTTTTTAACCTGTTCCTTAAAACACTAGTGCTTAGGAAATCTATTGGAGGCAGAAGCAGTCAAGGGTAGCTTAGGGTTAGGGTTAGGGTTAGGGTTAGGGTTAGGGTACGGCTTAGGGTACGGGTTCGGGTACGGGTTCGTGTACTGCGTAGGGTATGGGTTAGGGTTAGGGTTAGGGTTAGTTTGAAGGTTAGGGCTCGGTTTAGGGTACAGGTTAGGATTAGGGTTCGTGTTAGTGTTAGGGTAGGGGTTAGGGTTAGGGTACGCGTTAGGTTTAGGGTAGTTATTAAACCTATCCGACTCCCTAGATACCCCTTAGCACGTCAAGGAATATTATTTGGGGGTCCAGCCATGGAGAAGAGTTTAGACACTAGGAGAAGATAAGGAACACACCCATTATCAAGAAATCACATTAGGATTCTCTTTTAAACCTGTTCCTTAAAACACTAGTGCTTAGGAAATCTATTGGAGGCAGAAGCAGTCAAGGGTAGCTTAGGGTTAGGGTTTGGGTTAGGGCTAGGGTTAGGACAAGGCTTAGGGTACGGGTTCGGGTACGGGTTCGTGTACGGCGTAGGGTATGGGTTTGGGTTAGGGTTAGGGTTAGTTTGAAGCTTAGGGCTCGGTTTAGGGTATGGGTTAGGATTAGGGTTCGTGTTAGGGTTAGGGTAGGGGTTAGGGTTAGGGTACGCGTTAGGGTTAGGGTAGTTATTAAACCTATCCCACTCTCTAGATACCCCTTAGCACGTCAAGGAATATTATTTGGGGGTCCAGCCATGGAGAAGAGTTTAGACACTAGGAGAAGATAAGGAACACACCCATTATCCTGAAATCACATTAGGATTCTCTTTTTAACCTGTTCCTTAATACACTAGTGCTTAGGAAATCTACTGGAGGCAGAAGCAGTCAAGGGTAGCTTAGGGTTAGGGTTACGGTTAGGGTTAGGTTTAGGGTATGGCTTAGGGTACGGGTTCGGGTACGGGTTCGGGTACGGCGTAGGGTATGGGTTAGTGTTAGGGTTAGGGTTAGTTTGAGGGTTAGGGCTCCGTTTAGGGTACGGGTTAGGATTAGGGTACGTGTTAGGGTTAGGGTAGGGGTTAGGGTTAGGGTACGCGTTAGGGTTAGGGTAGTTATTAAACCTATCCCACTCTCTAGATACCCCTTAGCACGTCAAGGAATATTAATTGGGGGTCCAGCTATGGAGAAGAGTTTAGACACTAGGAGAAGATAAGGAACACACCCATTATCAATTAATCACATTAGGATTCTCTTTTTAACCTGTTCCTTAAAACACTAGTGCTTAGGAAATCTATTGGAGGCAGAAGCAGTCAAGGGTAGCTAAGGGTTAGGGTTAGGGTTAGGGTACGGCTTAGGGTACGGGTTCGGGTACGGGTTCGTGTACGGCGTAGGGTATGGGTTAGGGTTAGGGTTAGGGTTAGTTTGAAGGTTAGGGCTCGGTTTAGGGTACGGGTTAGGATTAGGGTTCGTGTTAGGGTTAGGGTAGGGGTTAGGGTTAGGGTACGCGTTAGGGTTAGGGTAGTTATTAAACCTATCCCACTCCCTATATACCCCTTAGCACGTCAAGGAATATTATTTGGGGGTCCAGCCATGGAGAAGATTTTAGACAGTAGGAGAAGATAAGGAACACACCCATTATCCTGAAATCACATTAGGATTCTCTTTTTAACCTGTTCCTTAAAACACTAGTGCTTAGGAAATCTATTGGAGGCAGAAGCAGTCAAGGGTAGCTTAGGGTTAGGGTTAGGTTTAGGGTTAGGGTTAGGGTTAGGGTTAGGGTTAGGGTACGGCTTAGTGTACGGGTTCGGGTACGGGTTCGGGTATGGCGTAGGGTATGGGTTAGGGTTAGGGTTAGTTTGAGGGTTAGGGCTCGGTTTAGGTTACGGGTTAGGATTAGGGTACGTCTTAGGGTTAGGGTAGGGGTTAGGGTTAGGGTACGCGTTAGGGTTAGGGTAGTTATTAAACCTATCCCACTCTCTAGATAACCCTTAGCACGTCAAGGAATATTATTTGGGGGTCCAGCCATGGAGAAGATTTTAGACACTAGGAGAAGATAAGGAACACACCCATTATCAAGAAATCACATTAGGATTCTCTTTTTAACCTGTTCCTTAAAACACTAGTGCTTAGGAAATCTATTGGAGGCAGAAGCAGTCAAGGGTAGCTTAGGGTTAGGGTTAGGGTTAGGGTTAGGGTTAGCTTTAGGGTACGGCTTAGGGTACGGTTTCGGGTACGTGTTCGGGTACGGCGTAGGGTATGGGTTAGGGTTAGGGTTAGTTTGAAGGTTAGGGCTCGGTTTAGGGTACGGGTTAGGATTAGGGTTCGTGTTAGGGTTATGGTAGGGGTTAGGGTTAGGGTACGCGTTAGGGTTAGGGTAGTTATTAAACCTATCCCACTCTCTAGATACCCCTTAGCACGTCAAGGAATATTATTTGGGGGTCCAGCCATGGAGAAGAGTTTAGACACTAGGAGAAGATACGGAACACACCCATTATCAAGAAATCACATTAGGATTCTCTTTTTAACCTGTTCCTTAAAACACTAGTGCTTAGGAAATCTATTGGAGGCAGAAGCAGTCAAGGGTAGCTTAGGGTTAAGGTTAGGGTTATTGTTAGGGTAAGGATTAGGGTACGGGTTCGGGTACGGCATAGGGTATGGGTTAGGGTTAGGGTTAGGGTTAGTTTGAGGGTTAGGGCTCGGTTTAGGGTACGGGTTAGGAGTAGGGTACGTGTTAGGGTTAGGGTAGGGGTTAGGGTTAGGGTACGCGTTAGGGTTAGGGTAGTTATTAAACCTATCCCACTCCCTAGATACCCCTTAGCACGTCAAGGAATATTATTTGGGGGTCCAGCCATGGAGAAGAGTTTAGACAGTAGGAGAAGATAAGGAACACACCCATTATCAAGAAATCACATTAGGATTCTCTTTTTAACCTGTTCCTTAAAACACTAGTGCTTAGGAAATCTATTGGAGGCAGAAGCAGTCAAGGGTAGCTTAGGGTTAGGGTTAGGGTTAGGGTTAGGGTACGGCTTAGGGTACGGGTTAGGGTACGGGTTCGTGTACGCTGTAGGGTATGGGTTAGGGTTAGGGTTAGGGTTAGTTTGAAGGTTAGGGCTCGGTTTAGGGTAAGGGTTAGGATTAGGGTTCGTGTTAGGGTTAGGGTAGGGGTTAGGGTTAGGGTACGCGTTAGGGTTAGTGTAGTTATTAAAACTATCCCACTCTCTAGATACCCCTTAGCACGTCAAGGAATATTATTTGGGGGTCCAGCCATGGAGAAGAGTTGAGACACTAGGAGAAGATAAGGAACACACCCATTATCAAGAAATCACATTAGGATTCTCTTTTTAACCTGTTCCTTAAAACACTAGTGCTTAGGAAATCTATTGGAGGCAGAAGCAGTCAAGGGTAGCTTAGGGTTAGGGTTAGGGTTAGGGCTAGGGTTAGGACACGGCTTAGGGTATGGGTTCGGGTACGGGTTCGTGTACGGCGAAGGGTATGGGTTAGGGTTAGGGTTAGGGTTAGTTTGAAGGTTAGGGCTCGGTTTAGGGTACGGGTTAGGATTAGGGTTCGTGTTAGGGTTAGGGTAGGGGTTAGGGTTAGGGTACGCGTTAGGGTTAGGGTAGTTATTAAACCTATCCCACTCTCTAGATACCCCTTAGCACGTCAAGGAATATTATTTGGGGGTCCAGCCATGGAGAACAGTTTAGACACTAGGAGAAGATAAGGAACACACCCATTATCCTGAAATCACATTAGGATTCTCTTTTTAACCTGTTCCTTAATACACTAGTGCTTAGGAAATCTATTGGAGGCAGAAGCAGTCAAGGGTAGCTTAGGGGTAGGGTTACGGTGAGGGTTAGGGTTAGGGTATGGCTTAGGGTACGGGTTCGGGTACGGGTTCGGGTACGGCGTCGGGTATGGGTTAGGGTTAGGGTTAGGGTTAGTTTGAGGGTTAGGCCTCCGTTTAGGGTACGGGTTAGGATTAGGGTAAGTGTTAGGGTTAGGGTAGGGGTTAGGGTTAGGGTACGCGTTAGGATTAGGGTAGTTATTAAACCTATCTCACTCTCTAGATACCCCTTAGCACGTCAAGGAATATTATTT
Source organism: Eschrichtius robustus (assembly GCF_028021215.1). NCBI lineage: Eukaryota > Metazoa > Chordata > Mammalia > Artiodactyla > Eschrichtiidae > Eschrichtius > Eschrichtius robustus. Next base: position 1,839,931 of record NW_027175701.1, on the reverse strand, counting down.
GGGGGTCCAGCCATGGAGAAGAATTTAGACACTAGGAGAAGATAAGGAACACACCCATTATCAAGAAATCACATTAGGATTCTCTTTTTAACCTGTTCCTTAAAACACTAGTGCTTAGGAAATCTATTGGAGGCAGAAGCAGTCAAGGGTAGCTTAGGGTTAGGGTTAGGGTTAGGGTTAGGGTTAGGGTACGGCTTAGGGTACGGGTTCGGGTACGGGTTCGTGTACGCTGTAGGGTATGGGTTAGGGTTAGGGTTAGGGTTAGTTTGAAGGTTAGGGCTCGGTTTAGGGTACGGGTTAGGATTAGGGTTCGTGTTAGGGTTAGGGTAGGTGTTAGGGTTAGGGTACGCGTTAGGGTTAGGGTAGTTATTAAACCTATCCCACTCTCTAGATACCCCTTAGCACGTCAAGTAATATTATTTGGGGGTCCAGCCATGGAGAAGAGTTTAGACACTAGGAGAAGATAAGGAACACACCCATTATCAAGAAATCACATTAGGATTCTCTTTTTAACCTGTTCCTTAAAACACTAGTGCTTAGGAAATCTATTGGAGGCAGAAGCAGTCAAGGGTAGCTTAGGGTTAGGGTTAGGGTTAGGGCTAGGGTTAGGACACGGCTTAGGGTACGGGTTCGGGTACGGGTTCGTGTACGGCGTAGGGTATGTGTTTGGGTTAGGGTTAGGGTTAGTTTGAAGGTTAGGGCTCGGTTTAGGGTACGGGTTAGGATTAGGGTTCGTGTTAGGGTTAGGGGAGGGGTTAGGGTTAGGGTACGCGTTAGGGTTAGGGTAGTTATTAAACCTATCCCACTCTCTAGATACCCCTTAGCACGTCAAGGAATATTATTTGGGGGTCCAGCCATGGAGAAGAGTTTAGACACTAGGAGAAGATAAGGAACACACCCATTATCCTGAAATCACATTAGGATTCTCTTTTTAACCTGTTCCTTAATACACTAGTGCTTAGGAAATCTATTGGAGGCAGAAGCAGTCAAGGGTAGCTTAGGGTTAGGGTTAGGGTTAGGGTTAGGTTTAGGGTACGGCTTAGGGTACGGGTTCGGGTAGGGGTTCGGGTACGGGTTCGGGTACGGCGTAGGGTATGGGTTAGGGTTAGGGTTAGGGTTAGTTTGAGGGTTAGGGCTCGGTTTAGGGTATGGGTTAGGATTAGTGTACGTGTTAGGGTTAGGGTAGAGGTTAGGGTTAGGGTATGCGTTAGGGTTATGGTAGTTATTAAACCTATCCCACTCTCTAGATACCCCTTAGCACGTCAAGGAATATTATTTGGGGGTCCAGCCATGGAGAAGAGTTTAGACACTAGGAGAAGATAAGGAACACACCCATTATCAAGAAATCACATTAGGATTCTCTTTTTAACCTGTTCCTTAAAACACTAGTGCTTAGGAAATCTATTGGAGGCAGAAGCAGTCAAGGGTAGCTAAGGGTTAGGGTTAGGGTTAGGGTACGGCTTAGGGTACGGGTTCGGGTACGGGTTAGGGTACGGCGTAGGGTATGGGTTAGGGTTAGGGTTAGGGTTAGTTTGAGGGTTAGGGCTCGGTTTAGGGTACGGGTTAGGATTAGGGTACGTGTTAGGGTTAGGGTAGGGGTTAGGGTTAGGGTACGCGTTAGGGTTAGGGTAGTTATTAAACCTATCCCACTCTCTAGATACCCCTTAGCACGTCAAGTAATATTATTTGGGTGTCCAGCCATGGAGAAGAGTTTAGACACTAGAAGAAGATAAGGAACACACCCATTATCAAGAAATCACATTAGGATTCTCTTTTTAACCTGTTCCTTAAAACACTAGCGCTTAGGAAATCTATTGGAGGCAGAAGCAGTCAAGGGTAGATTAGGGTTAAGGTTAGGGTTATTGTTAGGGTAAGGATTAGGGTACGGGTTCGGTTACGGCATAGGGTATGAGTTAGGGTTAGGGTTAGGGTTAGTTTGAGGGTTAGTGCTCGGTTTAGGGTACGGGTTAGGAGTAGGGTACGTGTTAGGGTTAGGGTAGGGGTTAGGGTTAGGGAACGCGTTAGGGTTAGGGTAGTTATTAAACCTATTCCACTCCCTAGATACCCCTTAGCACGTCAAGGAATATTATTTGGGGGTCCAGCCATGGAGAAGAGTTTAGACAGTAGGAGAAGATAAGGAACACACCCATTATCAAGAAATCACATTAGGATTCTCTTTTTAACCTGTTCCTTAAAACACTAGTGCTTAGGAAATGTATTGGAGGCAGAAGCAGTCAAGGGTAGCTTAGGGTTAGGGTTAGGGTTAGGGTTAGGGTTAGGGTACGGCTTAGGGTACGGGTTCGGGTATGGGTTCGTGTACGCTGTAGGGTATGGGTTAGGGTTAGGGTTAGGGTTAGTTTGAAGGTTAGGGCTCGGTTTAAGGTACAGGTTAGGATTAGGGTTCGTGTTAGGGTTAGGGTAGGGGTTAGGGTTAGGGTACGCGTAGGGTTAGGGTAGTTATTAAACCTATCCCACTCTCTAGATACCCCTTAGCACATCAAGGAATATTATTTGCGGGTCCAGCCATGGAGAAGAGTTTAGACACTAGGAGAAGATAAGGAACACACCCATTATCAAGAAATCACATTAGGAATCTCTTTTTAACCTGTTCCTTAATACACTAGTGCTTAGGAAATCTATTGGAGGCAGAAGCAGTCAAGGGTAGCTTAGGGTTAGCGTTACGGTGAGGGTTAGGGTTAGGGTATGGCTTAGGGTACGGGTTCGGGTACGGGTTCGTGTACGGCGTAGGGTATGGGTTTGGGTTAGGGTTAGGGTTAGTTTGAAGCTTAGGGCTCGGTTTAGGGTATGGGTTAGGATTAGGGTTCGTGTTAGGGTTAGGGTAGGGGTTAGGGTTAGGGTACGCGTTAGGGTTAGGGTAGTTATTAAACCTATCCCACTCTCTAGATACCCCTTAGCACGTCAAGGAATATTAATTGGGGATCCAGCCATGGAGAAGAGTTTAGACACTAGGAGAAGATAAGGAACACACCCATTATCAAGAAATCACATTAGGATTCTCTTTTTAACCTGTTCCTTAAAACACTAGTGCTTAGGAAATCTATTGGAGGCAGAAGCAGTCAAGGGTAGCTTAGGGTTAGGGTTAGGGTTAGGGTACGGCTTAGGGTACGGGTTCGGTTACGGGTTCGGGTACGGGTTCGGGTACGGCGTAGGGTATGGGTTAGGTTTAGGGTTAGGGTTAGTTTGAGGGATAGGGCTCGGTTTAGGTTACGGGTTAGGATTAGGGTACGTGTTAGGGTTAGGGTAGGGGTTAGGGTTAGGGTACGCGTTAGGGTTAGGGTAGTTATTAAACATATCCCACTCTCTAGATACCCCTTAGCACGTGAAGGTATATTATTTGGGGGTCCAGCCATGGAGAAGAGTTTAGACACTAGGAGAAGATAAGGAACACACCCATTATCAAGAAATCACATTAGGATTCTCTTTTTAACCTGTTCCTTAAAACACTAGTGCTTAGGAAATCTATTGGAGGCAGAAGCAGTCAAGGGTAGCTTAGGGTTAGGGTTAGGTTTAGGGTTAGGGTTAGGGTTAGGGTACGGCTTAGTGTACGGGTTCGGGTACGGGTTCGGGTATGGCGTAGTGTATGGGTTAGGGTTAGGGTTAGGGTTAGTTTGAGGGTTAGGGCTCGGTTTAGGTTACGGGTTAGGATTAGGGTACGTCTTAGGGTTAGGGTAGGGGTTAGGGTTAGGGTACGCGTTAGGGTTAGGGTAGTTATTAAACCTATCCCACTCTCTAGATAACCCTTAGCACGTCAAGGAATATTATTTGGGGGTCCAGCCATGGAGAAGAGTTTAGACACTAGGAGAAGATAAGGAACACACCCATTATCAAGAAATCACATTAGGATTCTCTTTTTAACCTGTTCCTTAAAACACTAGTGCTTAGGAAATCTATTGGAGGCAGAAGCAGTCAAGGGTAGCTTAGGGTTAGGGTTAGGGTTAGGGTTAGGGTTAGCTTTCGGGTACGGCTTAGGGTACGGGTTCGGTACGGGTTCGGGTACGGCGTAGGGTATGGGTTAGGGTTAGGGTTAGGGTTAGTTTGAGGGTTAGGGCTCGGTTTAGGGTACGGGTTAGGATTAGGGTACGTGTTAGGGTTAGGGTACGCGTTAGGGTTAGGGTAGTTATTAAACCTATCCCTCTCTCCAGATAACCCTTAGCACGTCAAGGAATATTATTTGGGGGTCCAGCCATGGAGAAGAGTTTAGACACTAGGAGAAGATAAGGAACACACCCATTATCAAGAAATCACATTAGGATTCTCTTTTTAACCTGTTCCTTAAAACACTAGTGCTTAGGAAATCTATTGGAGGCAGAAGCAGTCAAGGGTAGCTTAGGGTTAGTGTTAGGTTTAGGGTTAGGGTTAGGGTTAGCGTACGGCTTAGGGTACGGTTTCGGGTACGGGTTCGTGTACGGCGTAGGGTATGGGTTAGGGTTAGGGTTAGTTTGAAGGTTAGGGCTCGGTTTAGGGTACGGTTTAGGATTAGGGTACGTGTTAGGGTTAGGGTAGGGGTTAGGGTTAGGGTACGCGTTAGGGTTAGGGTAGTTATTAAACCTATCCCACTCTCTAGATACCCCTTAGCACGTCAAGGAATATTATTTGGGTGTCCAGCCATGGAGAAGAGTTTAGACACTAGGAGAAGATAAGGAACACACCCATTATCAATAAATCACATTAGGATTCTCTTTTTAACCTGTTCCTTAAAACACTAGTGCTTAGGAAATCTATTGGAGGCAGAAGCAGTCAAGGGTAGCTTAGGGTTAGGGTTTGGGTTAGGGTACGGCTTAGGGTACGGGTTCGGGTACGGGTTCGGGTACGGGTTTGGGTATGGCGTACGATATGGGTTAGGGTTAGGGTTAGGGTTAGTTTGAGGGTTAGGGCTCGGTTTAGGGTACGGGTTAGGATTAGGGTACGTGTTAGGGTTAGGGTAGGGGTTAGGGTTAGGGTACGCGTTAGGGTTAGGGTAGTTATTAAACCTATCCCACTCTCTAGATACCCCTTAGCACGTCAAGGAATATTATTTGGGTGTCCAGGCCATGGAGAAGAGTTTAGACACTAGGAGAAGATAAGGATCACACCCATTATCAAGAAATCACATTACGATTCTCTTTTTAACCTGTTCCTTAAAACACTAGTGCTTAGGAAATCTATTGGAGGCAGAAGCAGTCAAGGGTAGCTTAGGGTTAGGGTTAGGGTTAGGGTTAGGGTTAGGGTACGGCTTAGGGTACGGGTTCGGGTACGGGTTCGTGTACTGCGTAGGGTATGGGTTAGGGTTAGGGTTAGGGTTAGTTTGAAGGTTAGGGCTCGGTTTAGGGTACAGGTTAGGATTAGGGTTCGTGTTAGTGTTAGGGTAGGGGTTAGGGTTAGGGTACGCGTTAGGTTTAGGGTAGTTATTAAACCTATCCGACTCCCTAGATACCCCTTAGCACGTCAAGGAATATTATTTGGGGGTCCAGCCATGGAGAAGAGTTTAGACACTAGGAGAAGATAAGGAACACACCCATTATCAAGAAATCACATTAGGATTCTCTTTTAAACCTGTTCCTTAAAACACTAGTGCTTAGGAAATCTATTGGAGGCAGAAGCAGTCAAGGGTTAGCTTAGGGTTAGGGTTTGGGTTAGGGCTAGGGTTAGGACAAGGCTTAGGGTACGGGTTCGGGTACGGGTTCGTGTACGGCGTTAGGGTATGGGTTTGGGTTAGGGTTAGGGTTAGTTTGAAGCTTAGGGCTCGGTTTAGGGTATGGGTTAGGATTAGGGTTCGTGTTAGGGTTAGGGTAGGGGTTAGGGTTAGGGTACGCGTTAGGGTTAGGGTAGTTATTAAACCTATCCCACTCTCTAGATACCCCTTAGCACGTCAAGGAATATTATTTGGGGGTCCAGCCATGGAGAAGAGTTTAGACACTAGGAGAAGATAAGGAACACACCCATTATCCTGAAATCACATTAGGATTCTCTTTTTAACCTGTTCCTTAATACACTAGTGCTTAGGAAATCTACTGGAGGCAGAAGCAGTCAAGGGTAGCTTAGGGTTAGGGTTACGGTTAGGGTTAGGTTTAGGGTATGGCTTAGGGTACGGGTTCGGGTACGGGTTCGGGTACGGCGTAGGGTATGGGTTAGTGTTAGGGTTAGGGTTAGTTTGAGGGTTAGGGCTCCGTTTAGGGTACGGGTTAGGATTAGGGTACGTGTTAGGGTTAGGGTAGGGGTTAGGGTTAGGGTACGCGTTAGGGTTAGGGTAGTTATTAAACCTATCCCACTCTCTAGATACCCCTTAGCACGTCAAGGAATATTAATTGGGGTCCAGCTATGGAGAAGAGTTTAGACACTAGGAGAAGATAAGGAACACACCCATTATCAATTAATCACATTAGGATTCTCTTTTTAACCTGTTCCTTAAAACACTAGTGCTTAGGAAATCTATTGGAGGCAGAAGCAGTCAAGGGTAGCTTAGGGTTAGGGTTAGGATTAGGGTACGGCTTAGGGTACGGGTTCGGTTACGGGTTCGGGTACGGGTTCGGGTACGGCGTAGGGTATGGGTTAGGTTTAGGGTTAGGGTTAGTTTGAGGGATAGGGCTCGGTTTAGGTTACGGGTTAGGATTAGGGTACGTGTTAGGGTTAGGGTAGGGGTTAGGGTTAGGGTACGCGTTAGGGTTAGGGTAGTTATTAAACATATCCCACTCTCTAGATACCCCTTAGCACGTCAAGGTATATTATTTGGGAGTCCAGCCATGGAGAAGAGTTTAGACACTAGGAGAAGATAAGGAACACACCCATTATCAATAAATCACATTAGGATTCTCTTTTTAACCTGTTCCTTAAAACACTAGTGCTTAGGAAATCTATTGGAGGCAGAAGCAGTCAAGGGTAGCTTAGGGTTAGGGTTTGGGTTAGCGTACGGCTTAGGGTACGGGTTCGGGTACGGGTTCGGGTACGGGTTTGGGTATGGCGTAGGATATGGGTTAGGGTTAGGGTTAGGGTTAGTTTGAGGGTTAGGGCTCGGTTTAGGGTACGGGTTAGGATTAGGGTACGTGTTAGGGTTAGGGTAGGGGTTAGGGTTAGGGTACGCGTTAGGGTTAGGGTAGTTATTAAACCTATCCCACTCTCTAGATACCCCTTAGCACGTCAAGGAATATTATTTGGGTGTCCAGCCATGGAGAAGAGTTTAGACACTAGGAGAAGATAAGGAACACACCCATTATCAAGAAATCACATTAGGATTCTCTTTTAAACCTGTTCCTTAAAACACTAGTGCTTAGGAAATCTATTGGAGGCAGAAGCAGTCAAGGGTAGCTTAGGGTTAGGGTTTGGGTTAGGGCTAGGGTTAGGACACGGCTTAGGGTACGGGTTCGGGTACGGGTTCGTGTACGGCGTAGGGTATGGGTTTGGGTTAGGGTTAGGGTTAGTTTGAAGCTTAGGGCTCGGTTTAGGGTATGGGTTAGGATTAGGGTTCGTGTTAGGGTTAGGGTAGGGGTTAGGGTTAGGGTACGCGTTAGGGTTAGGGTAGTTATTAAACCTATCCCACTCTCTAGATACCCCTTAGCACGTCAAGGAATATTATTTGGGGGTCCAGCCATGGAGAAGAGTTTAGACACTAGGAGAAGATAAGGAACACACCCATTATCCTGAAATCACATTAGGATTCTCTTTTTAACCTGTTCCTTAATACACTAGTGCTTAGGAAATCTACTGGAGGCAGAAGCAGTCAAGGGTAGCTTAGGGTTAGGGTTACGGTTAGGGTTAGGTTTAGGGTATGGCTTAGGGTACGGGTTCGGGTACGGGTTCGGGTACGGCGTAGGGTATGGGTTAGTGTTAGGGTTAGGGTTAGTTTGAGGGTTAGGGCTCCGTTTAGGGTACGGGTTAGGATTAGGGTACGTGTTAGGGTTAGGGTAGGGGTTAGGGTTAGGGTACGCGTTAGGGTTAGGGTAGTTATTAAACCTATCCCACTCTCTAGATACCCCTTAGCACGTCAAGGAATATTAATTGGGGGTCCAGCTATGGAGAAGAGTTTAGACATTAGGAGAAGATAAGGAACACACCCATTATCAATTAATCACATTAGGATTCTCTTTTTAACCTGTTCCTTAAAACACTAGTGCTTAGGAAATCTATTGGAGGCAGAAGCAGTCAAGGGTAGCTTAGGGTTAGGGTTAGGATTAGGGTACGGCTTAGGGTACGGGTTCGGTTACGGGTTCGGGTACGGGTTCGGGTACGGCGTAGGGTATGGGTTAGGTTTAGGGTTAGGGTTAGTTTGAGGGATAGGGCTCGGTTTAGGTTACGGGTTAGGATTAGGGTACGTGTTAGGGTTAGGGTAGGGGTTAGGGTTAGGGTACGCGTTAGGGTTAGGGTAGTTATTAAACATATCCCACTCTCTAGATACCCCTTAGCACGTCAAGGTATATTATTTGGGGGTCCAGCCATGGAGAAGAGTTTAGACACTAGGAGAAGATAAGGAACACACCCATTATCAAGAAATCACATTAGGATTCTCTTTTTAACCTGTTCCTTAAAACACTAGTGCTTAGGAAATCTATTGGAGGCAGAAGCAGTCAAGGGTAGCTTAGGGTTAGGGTTTGGGTTAGCGTACGGCTTAGGGTACGGGTTCGGGTACGGGTTCGGGTACGGGTTTGGGTATGGCGTAGGATATGGGTTAGGGTTAGGGTTAGGGTTAGTTTGAGGGTTAGGGCTCGGTTTAGGGTACGGGTTAGGATTAGGGTACGTGTTAGGGTTAGGGTAGGGGTTAGGGTTAGGGTACGCGTTAGGGTTAGGGTAGTTATTAAACCTATCCCACTCTCTAGATACCCCTTAGCACGTCAAGGAATATTATTTGGGTGTCCAGCCATGGAGAAGAGTTTAGACACTAGGAGAAGATAAGGAACACACCCATTATCAAGAAATCACATTAGGATTCTCTTTTTAACCTGTTCCTTAAAACACTAGTGCTTAGGAAATCTATTGGAGGCAGAAGCAGTCAAGGGTAGCTTAGGGTTAGGGTTAGGTTTAGGGTTAGGGTTAGGGTTAGGGTACGGCTTAGTGTACGGGTTCGGGTACGGGTTCGGGTATGGCGTAGTGTATGGGTTAGGGTTAGGGTTAGGGTTAGTTTGAGGGTTAGGGCTCGGTTTAGGGTACGGGTTAGGATTAGGGTACGTGTTAGGGTTAGGGTACGCGTTAGGGTTAGGGTAGTTATTAAACCTATCCCACTCTCTAGATAACCCTTAGCACGTCAAGGAATATTATTTGGGGGTCCAGCCATGGAGAAGAGTTTAGACACTAGGAGAAGATAAGGAACACACCCATTATCAAGAAATCACATTAGGATTCTCTTTTTAACCTGTTCCTTAAAACACTAGTGCTTAGGAAATCTATTGGAGGCAGAAGCAGTCAAGGGTAGCTTAGGGTTAGGGTTAGGTTTAGGGTTAGGGATAGGGTTAGCGTACGGCTTAGGGTACGGTTTCGGGTACGGGTTCGTGTACGGCGTAGGGTATGGGTTAGGGTTAGGGTTAGTTTGAAGGTTAGGGCTCGGTTTAGGTTACGGTTTAGCATTAGGGTACGTGTTAGGGTTAGGGTAGGGGTTAGGGTTAGGGTACGCGTTAGGGTTAGGGTAGTTATTAAACCTATCCCACTCTCTAGATACCCCTTAGCACGTCAAGGAATATTATTTGGGTGTCCAGCCATGGAGAAGAGTTTAGACACTAGGAGAAGATAAGGAACACACCCATTATCAAGAAATCACATTAGGATTCTCTTTTTAACCTGTTCCTTAAAACACTAGTGCTTAGGAAATCTATTGGAGGCAGAAGCAGTCAAGGGTAGCTTAGGGTTAGGGTTTGGGTTAGCGTACGGCTTAGGGTACGGGTTCGGGTACGGGTTCGGGTACGGGTTTGGGTATGGCGTAGGATATGGGTTAGGGTTAGGGTTAGGGTTAGTTTGAGGGTTAGGGCTCGGTTTAGGGTACGGGTTAGGATTAGGGTACGTGTTAGGGTTAGGGTAGGGGTTAGGGTTAGGGTACGCGTTAGGGTTAGGGTAGTTATTAAACCTATCCCACTCTCTAGATACCCCTTAGCACGTCAAGGAATATTATTTGGGTGTCCAGCCATGGAGAAGAGTTTAGACACTAGGAGAAGATAAGGAACACACCCATTATCAAGAAATCACATTAGGATTCTCTTTTTAACCTGTTCCTTAAAACACTAGTGCTTAGGAAATCTATTGGAGGCAGAAGCAGTCAAGGGTAGCTTAGGGTTAGGGTTAGGTTTAGGGTTAGGGTTAGGGTTAGGGTACGGCTTAGTGTACGGGTTCGGGTACGGGTTCGGGTATGGCGTAGTGTATGGGTTAGGGTTAGGGTTAGGGTTAGTTTGAGGGTTAGGGCTCGGTTTAGGGTACAGGTTAGGATTAGGGTACGTGTTAGGGTTAGGGTACGCGTTAGGGTTAGGGTAGTTATTAAACCTATCCCACTCTCTAGATAACCCTTAGCACGTCAAGGAATATTATTTGGGGGTCCAGCCATGGAGAAGAGTTTAGACACTAGGAGAAGATAAGGAACACACCCATTATCAAGAAATCACATTAGGATTCTCTTTTTAACCTGTTCCTTAAAACACTAGTGCTTAGGAAATCTATTGGAGGCAGAAGCAGTCAAGGGTAGCTTAGGGTTAGGGTTAGGTTTAGGGTTAGGGATAGGGTTAGCGTACGGCTTAGGGTACGGTTTCGGGTACGGGTTCGTGTACGGCGTAGGGTATGGGTTAGGGTTAGGGTTAGTTTGAAGGTTAGGGCTCGGTTTAGGTTACGGTTTAGCATTAGGGTACGTGTTAGGGTTAGGGTAGGGGTTAGGGTTAGGGTACGCGTTAGGGTTAGGGTAGTTATTAAACCTATCCCACTCTCTAGATACCCCTTAGCACGTCAAGGAATATTATTTGGGTGTCCAGCCATGGAGAAGAGTTTAGACACTAGGAGAAGATAAGGAACACACCCATTATCAATAAATCACATTAGGATTCTCTTTTTAACCTGTTCCTTAAAACACTAGTGCTTAGGAAATCTATTGGAGGCAGAAGCAGTCAAGGGTAGCTTAGGGTTAGGGTTTGGGTTAGGGTACGGCTTAGGGTACGGGTTCGGGTACGGGTTCGGGTACGGGTTTGGGTATGGCGTACGATATGGGTTAGGGTTAGGGTTAGGGTTAGTTTGAGGGTTAGGGCTCGGTTTAGGGTACGGGTTAGGATTAGGGTTAGGGTTAGTGTTAGGGTAGGGGTTAGGGTTAGGGTACGCGTTAGGTTTAGGGTAGTTATTAAACGTATCCCACTCCCTAGATACCCCTTAGCACGTCAAGGAATATTATTTGGGGGTCCAGCCATGGAGAAGAGTTTAGACAGTAGGAGAAGATAAGGAACACACCCATTATCCTGAAATCACATTAGGATTCTCTTTTTAACCTGTTCCTTAATACACTAGTGCTTAGGAAATCTATTGGAGGCAGAAGCATTCAAGGGTAGCTTAGGGTTAGGGTTAGGTTTAGGGTTAGGGTTAGGGTTAGGGTTAGGGTTAGGGTACGGCTTAGTGTACGGGTTCGGGTACGGGTTCGGGTATGGCGTAGGGTATGGGTTAGGGTTAGGGTTAGGGTTAGTTTGAGGGTTAGGGCTCGGTTTAGGTTACGGGTTAGGATTAGGGTACGTCTTAGGGTTAGGGTAGGGGTTAGGGTTAGGGTACGCGTTAGGGTTAGGGTAGTTATTAAACCTATCCCACTCTCTAGATAACCCTTAGCACGTCAAGGAATATTATTTGGGGGTCCAGCCATGGAGAAGAGTTTAGACACTAGGAGAAGATAAGGAACACACCCATTATCAATAAATCACATTAGGATTCTCTTTTTAACCTGTTCCTTAAAACACTAGTGCTTAGGAAATCTATTGGAGGCAGAAGCAGTCAAGGGTAGCTTAGGGTTAGGGTTTGGGTTAGGGTACGGGTTCGGGTACGGGTTCGGGTACGGGTTTGGGTATGGCGTACGATATGGGTTAGGGTTAGGGTTAGGGTTAGTTTGAGGGTTAGGGCTCGGTTTAGGGAACGGGTTAGGATTAGGGTACGTGTTAGGGTTAGGGTAGGGGTTAGGGTTAGGGTACGCGTTAGGGTTAGGGTAGTTATTAAACCTATCCCACTCTCTAGATACCCCTTAGCACGTCAAGGAATATTATTTGGGTGTCCAGCCATGGAGAAGAGTTTAGACACTAGGAGAAGATAAGGATCACACCCATTATCAAGAAATCACATTAGGATTCTCTTTTTAACCTGTTCCTTAAAACACTAGTGCTTAGGAAATCTATTGGAGGCAGAAGCAGTCAAGGGTAGCTTAGGGTTACGGTTAGGGTTAGGGTTAGGGTTAGCTTTAGGGTACGGCTTAGGGTACGGGTTCGGGTACGGGTTCGGGTACGGCGTAGGGTATGGGTTAGGGTTAGGGTTAGGGTTAGTTTGAGGGTTAGGGATCGGTTTAGGGTACGGGTTAGGATTAGGGTACGTGTTAGGGTTAGGGTACGCGTTAGGGTTAGGGTAGTTATTAAACCTATCCCACTCTCTAGATACCCCTTAGCACGTCAAGGAATATTATTTGGGTGTCCAGCCATGGAGAAGAGTTTAGACACTAGGAGAAGATAAGGAACACACCCATTATCAAGAAATCACATTAGGATTCTCTTTTTAACCTGTTCCTTAAAACACTAGTGCTTAGGAAATGTATTGGAGGCAGAAGCAGTCAAGGGTAGCTTAGGGTTAGGGTTAGGGTTAGGGTTAGGGTTAGGGTACGGCTTAGGGTACGGGTTCGGGTACGGGTTCGTGTACGCTGTAGGGTATGGGTTAGGGTTAGGGTTAGGGTTAGTTTGAGGGTTAGGGCTCGGTTTAGGTTACGGGTTAGGATTAGGGTACGTGTTAGGGTTAGGGTAGGGGATAGGGTTAGGGTACGCGTTAGGGTTAGGGTAGTTATTAAACCTATCCCACTCTCTAGATACCCCTTAGCACGTCAAGGAATATTATTTGGGGGTCCAGCCATGGAGAACAGTTTAGACACTAGGAGAAGATAAGGAACACACCCATTATCCTGAAATCACATTAGGATTCTCTTTTTAACCTGTTCCTTAATACACTAGTGCTTAGGAAATCTATTGGAGGCAGAAGCAGTCAAGGGTAGCTTAGGGTTAGGGTTACGGTGAGGGTTAGGGTTAGGGTATGGCTTAGGGTACGGGTTCGGGTACGGGTTCGGGTACGGCGTAGGGTATGGGTTAGGGTTAGGGTTAGGGTTAGTTTGAGGGTTAGGGCTCCGTTTAGGGTACGGGTTAGGATTAGGGTACGTGTTAGGGTTAGGGTAGGGGTTAGGGTTAGGGTACGCGTTAGGGTTAGGGTAGTTATTAAACCTATCCCACTCTCTAGTACCCCTTAGCACGTCAAGGAATATTATTTAGGGGTCCAGCCATGGAGAAGAGTTTAGACACTAGGAGAAGATAAGGAACACACCCATTATCAAGAAATCACATTAGGATTCTCTTTTTAACCTGTTCCTTAAAACACTAGTGCTTAGGAAATCTATTGGAGGCAGAAGCAGTCAAGCGTAGCTTAGGGTTAGGGTTAGGGTTAGGGCTAGGGTTAGGACACGGCTTAGGGTACGGGTTCGGGTACGGGTTCGTGTACGGCGTAGGGTATGGGTTTGGGTTAGGGTTAGGGTTAGTTTGAAGCTTAGGGCTCGGTTTAGGGTATGGGTTAGGATTAGGGTTCCTGTTAGGGTTAGGGTAGGGGTTAGGGTTAGGGTACGCGTTAGGGTTAGGGTAGTTATTAAACCTATCCCACTCTCTAGATACCCCTTAGCACGTCAAGGAATATTATTTGGGGGTCCAGCCATGGAGAAGAGTTTAGACACTAGGAGAAGATAAGGAACACACCCATTATCCTGAAATCACATTAGGATTCTCTTTTTAACCTGTTCCTTAATACACTAGTGCTTAGGAAATCTATTGGAGGCAGAAGCAGTCAAGGGTAGCTTAGGGTTAGTGTTACGGTTAGGGTTAGGGTTAGGGTATGGCTTAGGGTACGGGTTCGGGTACGGGTTCGGGTACGGCGTAGGGTATGGCATAGGGTTAGGGTTAGGGTTAGTTTGAGGGTTAGGGCTCGGTTTAGGGTACGGGTTAGGATTAGGGTACGTGTTAGGGTTAGGGTAGGGGTTAGGGTTAGGGTACGCGTTAGGGTTAGGGTAGTTATTAAACCTATCCCACTCTCTAGATACCCCTTAGCACGTCAAGGAATATTAATTGGGGGTCCAGCCATGGAGAAGAGTTTAGACACTAGGAGAAGATAAGGAACACACCCATTATCAAGAAATCACATTAGGATTCTCTTTTTAACCTGTTCCTTAAAACACTAGTGCTTAGGAAATCTATTGGAGGCAGAAGCAGTCAAGGGTAGCTTAGGGTTAGGGTTAGGGTTAGGGCTAGGGTTAGGACACGGCTTAGGGTACGGGTTCGGGTACGGGTTCGTGTACGGCGTAGGGTATGGGTTTGGGTTAGGGTTAGGGTTAGTTTGAAGGTTAGGGCTCGGTTTAGGGTACGGGTTAGGATTAGGGTTCGTGTTAGGGTTAGGGTAGGGGTTAGGGTTAGGGTACGCGTTAGGGTTAGGGTAGTTATTAAACCTATCCCACTCTCTAGATACCCCTTAGCACGTCAAGGAATATTATTTGGGGGTCCAGCCATGGAGAACAGTTTAGACACTAGGAGAAGATAAGGAACACACCCATTATCCTGAAATCACATTAGGATTCTCTTTTTAACCTGTTCCTTAATACACTAGTGCTTAGGAAATCTATTGGAGGCAGAAGCAGTCAAGGGTAGCTTAGGGGTAGGGTTACGGTGAGGGTTAGGGTTAGGGTATGGCTTAGGGTACGGGTTCGGGTACGGGTTCGGGTACGGCGTCGGGTATGGGTTAGGGTTAGGGTTAGGGTTAGTTTGAGGGTTAGGGCTCCGTTTAGGGTACGGGTTAGGATTAGGGTAAGTGTTAGGGTTAGGGTAGGGGTTAGGGTTAGGGTACGCGTTAGGATTAGGGTAGTTATTAAACCTATCTCACTCTCTAGATACCCCTTAGCACGTCAAGGAATATTATTTGGGGGTCCAGCCATGGAGAAGAATTTAGACACTAGGAGAAGATAAGGAACACACCCATTATCAAGAAATCACATTAGGATTCTCTTTTTAACCTGTTCCTTAAAACACTAGTGCTTAGGAAATCTATTGGAGGCAGAAGCAGTCAAGGGTAGCTTAGGGTTAGGTTTAGGGTTAGGGCTAGGGTTAGGACACGGCTTAGGGTACGGGTTCGGGTACGGGTTCGTGTACGGCGTAGGGTATGGGTTTGGGTTAGGGTTAGGGTTAGTTTGAAGGTTAGGGCTCGGTTTAGGGTACGGGTTAGGATTAGGGTTCGTGTTAGGGTTAGGGGAGGGGTTAGGGTTAGGGTACGCGTTAGGGTTAGGGTAGTTATTAAACCTATCCCACTCTCTAGATACCCCTTAGCACGTCAAGGAATATTATTTGGGGGTCCAGCCATGGAGAAGAGTTTAGACACTAGGAGAAGATAAGGAACACACCCATTATCCTGAAATCACATTAGGATTCTCTTTTTAACCTGTTCCTTAATACACTAGTGCTTAGGAAATCTATTGGAGGCAGAAGCAGTCAAGGGTAGCTTAGGGTTAGGGTTAGGGTTAGGGTTAGGTTTAGGGTACGGCTTAGGGTACGGGTTCGGGTAGGGGTTCGGGTACGGGTTTGGGTACGGCGTAGGGTATGGGTTAGGGTTAGGGTTAGGGTTAGTTTGAGGGTTAGGGCTCGGTTTAGGGTATGGGTTAGGATTAGTGTACGTGTTAGGGTTAGGGTAGAGGTTAGGGTTAGGGTATGCGTTAGGGTTATGGTAGTTATTAAACCTATCCCACTCTCTAGATACCCCTTAGCACGTCAAGGAATATTATTTGGGGGTCCAGCCATGGAGAAGAGTTTAGACACTAGGAGAAGATAAGGAACACACCCATTATCAAGAAATCACATTAGGATTCTCTTTTTAACCTGTTCCTTAAAACACTAGTGCTTAGGAAATCTATTGGAGGCAGAAGCAGTCAAGGGTAGCTAAGGGTTAGGGTTAGGGTTAGGGTACGGCTTAGGGTACGGGTTCGGGTACGGGTTCGGGTACGGGTTCGGGTACGGCGTAGGGTATGGGTTAGGTTTAGGGTTAGGGTTAGTTTGAGGGTTAGGGCTCGGTTTAGGTTACGGGTTAGGATTAGGGTACGTGTTAGGGTTAGGGTAGGGGATAGGGTTAGGGTACGCGTTAGGGTTAGGGTAGTTATTAAACCTATCCCACTCTCTAGATACCCCTTAGCACGTCAAGGAATATTATTTAGGGGTCCAGCCATGGAGAAGAGTTTAGACACTAGGAGAAGATAAGGAACACACCCATTATCAAGAAATCACATTAGGATTCTCTTTTTAACCTGTTCCTTAAAACACTAGTGCTTAGGAAATCTATTGGAGGCAGAAGCAGTCAAGCGTAGCTTAGGGTTAGGGTTAGGGTTAGGGCTAGGGTTAGGACACGGCTTAGGGTACGGGTTCGGGTACGGGTTCGTGTACGGCGTAGGGTATGGGTTTGGGTTAGGGTTAGGGTTAGTTTGAAGCTTAGGGCTCGGTTTAGGGTATGGGTTAGGATTAGGGTTCCTGTTAGGGTTAGGGTAGGGGTTAGGGTTAGGGTACGCGTTAGGGTTAGGGTAGTTATTAAACCTATCCCACTCTCTAGATACCCCTTAGCACGTCAAGGAATATTATTTGGGGGTCCAGCCATGGAGAAGAGTTTAGACACTAGGAGAAGATAAGGAACACACCCATTATCCTGAAATCACATTAGGATTCTCTTTTTAACCTGTTCCTTAATACACTAGTGCTTAGGAAATCTATTGGAGGCAGAAGCAGTCAAGGGTAGCTTAGGGTTAGGGTTACGGTTAGGGTTAGGGTTAGGGTATGGCTTAGGGTACGGGTTCGGGTACGGGTTCGGGTACGGCGTAGGGTATGGCATAGGGTTAGGGTTAGGGTTAGTTTGAGGGTTAGGGCTCGGTTTAGGGTACGGGTTAGGATTAGGGTACGTGTTAGGGTTAGGGTAGGGGTTAGGGTTAGGGTACGCGTTAGGGTTAGGGTAGTTATTAAACCTATCCCACTCTCTAGATACCCCTTAGCACGTCAAGGAATATTAATTGGGGGTCCAGCCATGGAGAAGAGTTTAGACACTAGGAGAAGATAAGGAACACACCCATTATCAAGAAATCACATTAGGATTCTCTTTTTAACCTGTTCCTTAAAACACTAGTGCTTAGGAAATCTATTGGAGGCAGAAGCAGTCAAGGGTAGCTTAGGGTTAGGGTTAGGGTTAGGGCTAGGGTTAGGACACGGCTTAGGGTACGGGTTCGGGTACGGGTTCGTGTACGGCGTAGGGTATGGGTTTGGGTTAGGGTTAGGGTTAGTTTGAAGGTTAGGGCTCGGTTTAGGGTACGGGTTAGGATTAGGGTTCGTGTTAGGGTTAGGGTAGGGGTTAGGGTTAGGGTACGCGTTAGGGTTAGGGTAGTTATTAAACCTATCCCACTCTCTAGATACCCCTTAGCACGTCAAGGAATATTATTTGGGGGTCCAGCCATGGAGAACAGTTTAGACACTAGGAGAAGATAAGGAACACACCCATTATCCTGAAATCACATTAGGATTCTCTTTTTAACCTGTTCCTTAATACACTAGTGCTTAGGAAATCTATTGGAGGCAGAAGCAGTCAAGGGTAGCTTAGGGGTAGGGTTACGGTGAGGGTTAGGGTTAGGGTATGGCTTAGGGTACGGGTTCGGGTACGGGTTCGGGTACGGCGTCGGGTATGGGTTAGGGTTAGGGTTAGGGTTAGTTTGAGGGTTAGGGCTCCGTTTAGGGTACGGGTTAGGATTAGGGTAAGTGTTAGGGTTAGGGTAGGGGTTAGGGTTAGGGTACGCGTTAGGATTAGGGTAGTTATTAAACCTATCTCACTCTCTAGATACCCCTTAGCACGTCAAGGAATATTATTTGGGGGTCCAGCCATGGAGAAGAATTTAGACACTAGGAGAAGATAAGGAACACACCCATTATCAAGAAATCACATTAGGATTCTCTTTTTAACCTGTTCCTTAAAACACTAGTGCTTAGGAAATCTATTGGAGGCAGAAGCAGTCAAGGGTAGCTTAGGGTTAGGGTTAGGGTTAGGGCTAGGGTTAGGACACGGCTTAGGGTACGGGTTCGGGTACGGGTTCGTGTACGGCGTAGGGTATGGGTTTGGGTTAGGGTTAGGGTTAGTTTGAAGGTTAGGGCTCGGTTTAGGGTACGGGTTAGGATTAGGGTTCGTGTTAGGGTTAGGGGAGGGGTTAGGGTTAGGGTACGCGTTAGGGTTAGGGTAGTTATTAAACCTATCCCACTCTCTAGATACCCCTTAGCACGTCAAGGAATATTATTTGGGGGTCCAGCCATGGAGAAGAGTTTAGACACTAGGAGAAGATAAGGAACACACCCATTATCCTGAAATCACATTAGGATTCTCTTTTTAACCTGTTCCTTAATACACTAGTGCTTAGGAAATCTATTGGAGGCAGAAGCAGTCAAGGGTAGCTTAGGGTTAGGGTTAGGGTTAGGGTTAGGTTTAGGGTACGGCTTAGGGTACGGGTTCGGGTAGGGGTTCGGGTACGGGTTTGGGTACGGCGTAGGGTATGGGTTAGGGTTAGGGTTAGGGTTAGTTTGAGGGTTAGGGCTCGGTTTAGGGTATGGGTTAGGATTAGTGTACGTGTTAGGGTTAGGGTAGAGGTTAGGGTTAGGGTATGCGTTAGGGTTATGGTAGTTATTAAACCTATCCCACTCTCTAGATACCCCTTAGCACGTCAAGGAATATTATTTGGGGGTCCAGCCATGGAGAAGAGTTTAGACACTAGGAGAAGATAAGGAACACACCCATTATCAAGAAATCACATTAGGATTCTCTTTTTAACCTGTTCCTTAAAACACTAGTGCTTAGGAAATCTATTGGAGGCAGAAGCAGTCAAGGGTAGCTAAGGGTTAGGGTTAGGGTTAGGGTACGGCTTAGGGTACGGGTTCGGGTACGGGTTCGGGTACGGGTTCGGGTACGGCGTAGGGTATGGGTTAGGTTTAGGGTTAGGGTTAGTTTGAGGGTTAGGGCTCGGTTTAGGTTACGGGTTAGGATTAGGGTACGTGTTAGGGTTAGGGTAGGGGATAGGGTTAGGGTACGCGTTAGGGTTAGGGTAGTTATTAAACCTATCCCACTCTCTAGATACCCCTTAGCACGTCAAGGAATATTATTTGGGGGTCCAGCCATGGAGAAGAGTTTATACACTAGGAGAAGATAAGGAACACACCCATTATCCTGAAATCACATTAGGATTCTCTTTTTAACCTGTTCCTTAATACACTAGTGCTTAGGAAATCTATTGGAGGCAGAAGCAGTCAAGGGTAGCTTAGGGTTACGGTTACGGTTAGGGTTAGGGTTAGGGTATGGCTTAGGGTACGGGTTCGGGTACGGGTTCGGGTACCGCGTAGGGTATGGGTTAGGGTTAGGGTTAGGGTTAGTTTGAGGGTTAGGGCTCGGTTTAGGGTACGGGTTAGGATTAGGGTACGTGTTAGGGTTAGGGTAGGGGTTAGGGTTAGGGTACGCGTAGGGTTAGGATAGTTATTAAACCTATCCCACTCTCTAGATACCCCTTAGCACATCAAGGAATATTATTTGCGGGTCCAGCCATGGAGAAGAGTTTAGACAGTAGGAGAAGATAAGGAACACACCCATTATCAAGAAATCACATTAGGAATCTCTTTTTAACCTGTTCCTTAATACACTAGTGCTTAGGAAATCTATTGGAGGCAGAAGCAGTCAAGGGTAGCTTAGGGTTAGGGTTACGGTGAGGGTTAGGGTTAGGGTATGGCTTAGGGTACGGGTTCGGGTACGGGTTCGTGTACGGCGTAGGGTATGGGTTTGGGTTAGGGTTAGGGTTAGTTTGAAGCTTAGGGCTCGGTTTAGGGTATGGGTTAGGATTAGGGTTCGTGTTAGGGTTAGGGTAGGGGTTAGGGTTAGGGTACGCGTTAGGGTTAGGGTAGTTATTAAACCTATCCCACTCTCTAGATACCCCTTAGCACGTCAAGGAATATTAATTGGGGATCCAGCCATGGAGAAGAGTTTAGACACTAGGAGAAGATAAGGAACACACCCATTATCAAGAAATCACATTAGGATTCTCTTTTTAACCTGTTCCTTAAAACACTAGTGCTTAGGAAATCTATTGGAGGCAGAAGCAGTCAAGGGTAGCTTAGGGTTAGGGTTAGGGTTAGGGTACGGCTTAGGGTACGGGTTCGGTTACGGGTTCGGGTACGGGTTCGGGTACGGCGTAGGGTATGGGTTAGGTTTAGGGTTAGGGTTAGTTTGAGGGATAGGGCTCGGTTTAGGTTACGGGTTAGGATTAGGGTACGTGTTAGGGTTAGGGTAGGGGTTAGGGTTAGGGTACGCGTTAGGGTTAGGGTAGTTATTAAACATATCCCACTCTCTAGATACCCCTTAGCACGTGAAGGTATATTATTTGGGGGTCCAGCCATGGAGAAGAGTTTAGACACTAGGAGAAGATAAGGAACACACCCATTATCAAGAAATCACATTAGGATTCTCTTTTTAACCTGTTCCTTAAAACACTAGTGCTTAGGAAATCTATTGGAGGCAGAAGCAGTCAAGGGTAGCTTAGGGTTAGGGTTAGGTTTAGGGTTAGGGTTAGGGTTAGGGTACGGCTTAGTGTACGGGTTCGGGTACGGGTTCGGGTATGGCGTAGTGTATGGGTTAGGGTTAGGGTTAGGGTTAGTTTGAGGGTTAGGGCTCGGTTTAGGTTACGGGTTAGGATTAGGGTACGTCTTAGGGTTAGGGTAGGGGTTAGGGTTAGGGTACGCGTTAGGGTTAGGGTAGTTATTAAACCTATCCCACTCTCTAGATAACCCTTAGCACGTCAAGGAATATTATTTGGGGGTCCAGCCATGGAGAAGAGTTTAGACACTAGGAGAAGATAAGGAACACACCCATTATCAAGAAATCACATTAGGATTCTCTTTTTAACCTGTTCCTTAAAACACTAGTGCTTAGGAAATCTATTGGAGGCAGAAGCAGTCAAGGGTAGCTTAGGGTTAGGGTTAGGGTTAGGGCTAGGGTTAGGACACGGCTTAGGGTACGGGTTCGGGTACGGGTTCGTGTACGGCGTAGGGTATGGGTTTGGGTTAGGGTTAGGGTTAGTTTGAAGGTTAGGGCTCGGTTTAGGGTACGGGTTAGGATTAGGGTTCGTGTTAGGGTTAGGGTAGGGGTTAGGGTTAGGGTACGCGTTAGGGTTAGGGTAGTTATTAAACCTATCCCACTCTCTAGATACCCCTTAGCACGTCAAGGAATATTATTTGGGGGTCCAGCCATGGAGAACAGTTTAGACACTAGGAGAAGATAAGGAACACACCCATTATCCTGAAATCACATTAGGATTCTCTTTTTAACCTGTTCCTTAATACACTAGTGCTTAGGAAATCTATTGGAGGCAGAAGCAGTCAAGGGTAGCTTAGGGGTAGGGTTACGGTGAGGGTTAGGGTTAGGGTATGGCTTAGGGTACGGGTTCGGGTACGGGTTCGGGTACGGCGTCGGGTATGGGTTAGGGTTAGGGTTAGGGTTAGTTTGAGGGTTAGGGCTCCGTTTAGGGTACGGGTTAGGATTAGGGTAAGTGTTAGGGTTAGGGTAGGGGTTAGGGTTAGGGTACGCGTTAGGATTAGGGTAGTTATTAAACCTATCTCACTCTCTAGATACCCCTTAGCACGTCAAGGAATATTATTTGGGGGTCCAGCCATGGAGAAGAATTTAGACACTAGGAGAAGATAAGGAACACACCCATTATCAAGAAATCACATTAGGATTCTCTTTTTAACCTGTTCCTTAAAACACTAGTGCTTAGGAAATCTATTGGAGGCAGAAGCAGTCAAGGGTAGCTTAGGGTTAGGTTTAGGGTTAGGGCTAGGGTTAGGACACGGCTTAGGGTACGGGTTCGGGTACGGGTTCGTGTACGGCGTAGGGTATGGGTTTGGGTTAGGGTTAGGGTTAGTTTGAAGGTTAGGGCTCGGTTTAGGGTACGGGTTAGGATTAGGGTTCGTGTTAGGGTTAGGGGAGGGGTTAGGGTTAGGGTACGCGTTAGGGTTAGGGTAGTTATTAAACCTATCCCACTCTCTAGATACCCCTTAGCACGTCAAGGAATATTATTTGGGGGTCCAGCCATGGAGAAGAGTTTAGACACTAGGAGAAGATAAGGAACACACCCATTATCCTGAAATCACATTAGGATTCTCTTTTTAACCTGTTCCTTAATACACTAGTGCTTAGGAAATCTATTGGAGGCAGAAGCAGTCAAGGGTAGCTTAGGGTTAGGGTTAGGGTTAGGGTTAGGTTTAGGGTACGGCTTAGGGTACGGGTTCGGGTAGGGGTTCGGGTACGGGTTTGGGTACGGCGTAGGGTATGGGTTAGGGTTAGGGTTAGGGTTAGTTTGAGGGTTAGGGCTCGGTTTAGGGTATGGGTTAGGATTAGTGTACGTGTTAGGGTTAGGGTAGAGGTTAGGGTTAGGGTATGCGTTAGGGTTATGGTAGTTATTAAACCTATCCCACTCTCTAGATACCCCTTAGCACGTCAAGGAATATTATTTGGGGGTCCAGCCATGGAGAAGAGTTTAGACACTAGGAGAAGATAAGGAACACACCCATTATCAAGAAATCACATTAGGATTCTCTTTTTAACCTGTTCCTTAAAACACTAGTGCTTAGGAAATCTATTGGAGGCAGAAGCAGTCAAGGGTAGCTAAGGGTTAGGGTTAGGGTTAGGGTACGGCTTAGGGTACGGGTTCGGGTACGGGTTCGGGTACGGGTTCGGGTACGGCGTAGGGTATGGGTTAGGTTTAGGGTTAGGGTTAGTTTGAGGGTTAGGGCTCGGTTTAGGTTACGGGTTAGGATTAGGGTACGTGTTAGGGTTAGGGTAGGGGATAGGGTTAGGGTACGCGTTAGGGTTAGGGTAGTTATTAAACCTATCCCACTCTCTAGATACCCCTTAGCACGTCAAGGAATATTATTTAGGGGTCCAGCCATGGAGAAGAGTTTAGACACTAGGAGAAGATAAGGAACACACCCATTATCAAGAAATCACATTAGGATTCTCTTTTTAACCTGTTCCTTAAAACACTAGTGCTTAGGAAATCTATTGGAGGCAGAAGCAGTCAAGCGTAGCTTAGGGTTAGGGTTAGGGTTAGGGCTAGGGTTAGGACACGGCTTAGGGTACGGGTTCGGGTACGGGTTCGTGTACGGCGTAGGGTATGGGTTTGGGTTAGGGTTAGGGTTAGTTTGAAGCTTAGGGCTCGGTTTAGGGTATGGGTTAGGATTAGGGTTCCTGTTAGGGTTAGGGTAGGGGTTAGGGTTAGGGTACGCGTTAGGGTTAGGGTAGTTATTAAACCTATCCCACTCTCTAGATACCCCTTAGCACGTCAAGGAATATTATTTGGGGGTCCAGCCATGGAGAAGAGTTTAGACACTAGGAGAAGATAAGGAACACACCCATTATCCTGAAATCACATTAGGATTCTCTTTTTAACCTGTTCCTTAATACACTAGTGCTTAGGAAATCTATTGGAGGCAGAAGCAGTCAAGGGTAGCTTAGGGTTAGGGTTACGGTTAGGGTTAGGGTTAGGGTATGGCTTAGGGTACGGGTTCGGGTACGGGTTCGGGTACGGCGTAGGGTATGGCATAGGGTTAGGGTTAGGGTTAGTTTGAGGGTTAGGGCTCGGTTTAGGGTACGGGTTAGGATTAGGGTACGTGTTAGGGTTAGGGTAGGGGTTAGGGTTAGGGTACGCGTTAGGGTTAGGGTAGTTATTAAACCTATCCCACTCTCTAGATACCCCTTAGCACGTCAAGGAATATTAATTGGGGGTCCAGCCATGGAGAAGAGTTTAGACACTAGGAGAAGATAAGGAACACACCCATTATCAAGAAATCACATTAGGATTCTCTTTTTAACCTGTTCCTTAAAACACTAGTGCTTAGGAAATCTATTGGAGGCAGAAGCAGTCAAGGGTAGCTTAGGGTTAGGGTTAGGGTTAGGGCTAGGGTTAGGACACGGCTTAGGGTACGGGTTCGGGTACGGGTTCGTGTACGGCGTAGGGTATGGGTTTGGGTTAGGGTTAGGGTTAGTTTGAAGGTTAGGGCTCGGTTTAGGGTACGGGTTAGGATTAGGGTTCGTGTTAGGGTTAGGGTAGGGGTTAGGGTTAGGGTACGCGTTAGGGTTAGGGTAGTTATTAAACCTATCCCACTCTCTAGATACCCCTTAGCACGTCAAGGAATATTATTTGGGGGTCCAGCCATGGAGAACAGTTTAGACACTAGGAGAAGATAAGGAACACACCCATTATCCTGAAATCACATTAGGATTCTCTTTTTAACCTGTTCCTTAATACACTAGTGCTTAGGAAATCTATTGGAGGCAGAAGCAGTCAAGGGTAGCTTAGGGGTAGGGTTACGGTGAGGGTTAGGGTTAGGGTATGGCTTAGGGTACGGGTTCGGGTACGGGTTCGGGTACGGCGTCGGGTATGGGTTAGGGTTAGGGTTAGGGTTAGTTTGAGGGTTAGGGCTCCGTTTAGGGTACGGGTTAGGATTAGGGTAAGTGTTAGGGTTAGGGTAGGGGTTAGGGTTAGGGTACGCGTTAGGATTAGGGTAGTTATTAAACCTATCTCACTCTCTAGATACCCCTTAGCACGTCAAGGAATATTATTTGGGGGTCCAGCCATGGAGAAGAATTTAGACACTAGGAGAAGATAAGGAACACACCCATTATCAAGAAATCACATTAGGATTCTCTTTTTAACCTGTTCCTTAAAACACTAGTGCTTAGGAAATCTATTGGAGGCAGAAGCAGTCAAGGGTAGCTTAGGGTTAGGGTTAGGGTTAGGGCTAGGGTTAGGACACGGCTTAGGGTACGGGTTCGGGTACGGGTTCGTGTACGGCGTAGGGTATGGGTTTGGGTTAGGGTTAGGGTTAGTTTGAAGGTTAGGGCTCGGTTTAGGGTACGGGTTAGGATTAGGGTTCGTGTTAGGGTTAGGGGAGGGGTTAGGGTTAGGGTACGCGTTAGGGTTAGGGTAGTTATTAAACCTATCCCACTCTCTAGATACCCCTTAGCACGTCAAGGAATATTATTTGGGGGTCCAGCCATGGAGAAGAGTTTAGACACTAGGAGAAGATAAGGAACACACCCATTATCCTGAAATCACATTAGGATTCTCTTTTTAACCTGTTCCTTAATACACTAGTGCTTAGGAAATCTATTGGAGGCAGAAGCAGTCAAGGGTAGCTTAGGGTTAGGGTTAGGGTTAGGGTTAGGTTTAGGGTACGGCTTAGGGTACGGGTTCGGGTAGGGGTTCGGGTACGGGTTTGGGTACGGCGTAGGGTATGGGTTAGGGTTAGGGTTAGGGTTAGTTTGAGGGTTAGGGCTCGGTTTAGGGTATGGGTTAGGATTAGTGTACGTGTTAGGGTTAGGGTAGAGGTTAGGGTTAGGGTATGCGTTAGGGTTATGGTAGTTATTAAACCTATCCCACTCTCTAGATACCCCTTAGCACGTCAAGGAATATTATTTGGGGGTCCAGCCATGGAGAAGAGTTTAGACACTAGGAGAAGATAAGGAACACACCCATTATCAAGAAATCACATTAGGATTCTCTTTTTAACCTGTTCCTTAAAACACTAGTGCTTAGGAAATCTATTGGAGGCAGAAGCAGTCAAGGGTAGCTAAGGGTTAGGGTTAGGGTTAGGGTACGGCTTAGGGTACGGGTTCGGGTACGGGTTCGGGTACGGGTTCGGGTACGGCGTAGGGTATGGGTTAGGTTTAGGGTTAGGGTTAGTTTGAGGGTTAGGGCTCGGTTTAGGTTACGGGTTAGGATTAGGGTACGTGTTAGGGTTAGGGTAGGGGATAGGGTTAGGGTACGCGTTAGGGTTAGGGTAGTTATTAAACCTATCCCACTCTCTAGATACCCCTTAGCACGTCAAGGAATATTATTTGGGGGTCCAGCCATGGAGAAGAGTTTATACACTAGGAGAAGATAAGGAACACACCCATTATCCTGAAATCACATTAGGATTCTCTTTTTAACCTGTTCCTTAATACACTAGTGCTTAGGAAATCTATTGGAGGCAGAAGCAGTCAAGGGTAGCTTAGGGTTACGGTTACGGTTAGGGTTAGGGTTAGGGTATGGCTTAGGGTACGGGTTCGGGTACGGGTTCGGGTACCGCGTAGGGTATGGGTTAGGGTTAGGGTTAGGGTTAGTTTGAGGGTTAGGGCTCGGTTTAGGGTACGGGTTAGGATTAGGGTACGTGTTAGGGTTAGGGTAGGGGTTAGGGTTAGGGTACGCGTAGGGTTAGGATAGTTATTAAACCTATCCCACTCTCTAGATACCCCTTAGCACATCAAGGAATATTATTTGCGGGTCCAGCCATGGAGAAGAGTTTAGACAGTAGGAGAAGATAAGGAACACACCCATTATCAAGAAATCACATTAGGAATCTCTTTTTAACCTGTTCCTTAATACACTAGTGCTTAGGAAATCTATTGGAGGCAGAAGCAGTCAAGGGTAGCTTAGGGTTAGGGTTACGGTGAGGGTTAGGGTTAGGGTATGGCTTAGGGTACGGGTTCGGGTACGGGTTCGTGTACGGCGTAGGGTATGGGTTTGGGTTAGGGTTAGGGTTAGTTTGAAGCTTAGGGCTCGGTTTAGGGTATGGGTTAGGATTAGGGTTCGTGTTAGGGTTAGGGTAGGGGTTAGGGTTAGGGTACGCGTTAGGGTTAGGGTAGTTATTAAACCTATCCCACTCTCTAGATACCCCTTAGCACGTCAAGGAATATTAATTGGGGATCCAGCCATGGAGAAGAGTTTAGACACTAGGAGAAGATAAGGAACACACCCATTATCAAGAAATCACATTAGGATTCTCTTTTTAACCTGTTCCTTAAAACACTAGTGCTTAGGAAATCTATTGGAGGCAGAAGCAGTCAAGGGTAGCTTAGGGTTAGGGTTAGGGTTAGGGTACGGCTTAGGGTACGGGTTCGGTTACGGGTTCGGGTACGGGTTCGGGTACGGCGTAGGGTATGGGTTAGGTTTAGGGTTAGGGTTAGTTTGAGGGATAGGGCTCGGTTTAGGTTACGGGTTAGGATTAGGGTACGTGTTAGGGTTAGGGTAGGGGTTAGGGTTAGGGTACGCGTTAGGGTTAGGGTAGTTATTAAACATATCCCACTCTCTAGATACCCCTTAGCACGTGAAGGTATATTATTTGGGGGTCCAGCCATGGAGAAGAGTTTAGACACTAGGAGAAGATAAGGAACACACCCATTATCAAGAAATCACATTAGGATTCTCTTTTTAACCTGTTCCTTAAAACACTAGTGCTTAGGAAATCTATTGGAGGCAGAAGCAGTCAAGGGTAGCTTAGGGTTAGGGTTAGGTTTAGGGTTAGGGTTAGGGTTAGGGTACGGCTTAGTGTACGGGTTCGGGTACGGGTTCGGGTATGGCGTAGTGTATGGGTTAGGGTTAGGGTTAGGGTTAGTTTGAGGGTTAGGGCTCGGTTTAGGTTACGGGTTAGGATTAGGGTACGTCTTAGGGTTAGGGTAGGGGTTAGGGTTAGGGTACGCGTTAGGGTTAGGGTAGTTATTAAACCTATCCCACTCTCTAGATAACCCTTAGCACGTCAAGGAATATTATTTGGGGGTCCAGCCATGGAGAAGAGTTTAGACACTAGGAGAAGATAAGGAACACACCCATTATCAAGAAATCACATTAGGATTCTCTTTTTAAACTGTTCCTTAAAACACTAGTGCTTAGGAAATCTATTGGAGGCAGAAGCAGTCAAGGGTAGCTTAGGGTTAGGGTTAGGGTTAGGGTTAGGGTTAGCTTTCGGGTACGGCTTAGGGTACGGGTTCGGTACGGGTTCGGGTACGGCGTAGGGTATGGGTTAGGGTTAGGGTTAGGGTTAGTTTGAGGGTTAGGGCTCGGTTTAGGGTACGGGTTAGGATTAGGGTACGTGTTAGGGTTAGGGTACGCGTTAGGGTTAGGGTAGTTATTAAACCTATCCCTCTCTCCAGATAACCCTTAGCACGTCAAGGAATATTATTTGGGGGTCCAGCCATGGAGAAGAGTTTAGACACTAGGAGAAGATAAGGAACACACCCATTATCAAGAAATCACATTAGGATTCTCTTTTTAACCTGTTCCTTAAAACACTAGTGCTTAGGAAATCTATTGGAGGCAGAAGCAGTCAAGGGTAGCTTAGGGTTAGGGTTAGGTTTAGGGTTAGGGTTAGGGTTAGCGTACGGCTTAGGGTACGGTTTCGGGTACGGGTTCGTGTACGGCGTAGGGTATGGGTTAGGGTTAGGGTTAGTTTGAAGGTTAGGGCTCGGTTTAGGGTACGGTTTAGGATTAGGGTACGTGTTAGGGTTAGGGTAGGGGTTAGGGTTAGGGTACGCGTTAGGGTTAGGGTAGTTATTAAACCTATCCCACTCTCTAGATACCCCTTAGCACGTCAAGGAATATTATTTGGGTGTCCAGCCATGGAGAAGAGTTTAGACACTAGGAGAAGATAAGGAACACACCCATTATCAATAAATCACATTAGGATTCTCTTTTTAACCTGTTCCTTAAAACACTAGTGCTTAGGAAATCTATTGGAGGCAGAAGCAGTCAAGGGTAGCTTAGGGTTAGGGTTTGGGTTAGGGTACGGCTTAGGGTACGGGTTCGGGTACGGGTTCGGGTACGGGTTTGGGTATGGCGTAGGGTATGGGTTAGGGTTAGGGTTAGGGTTAGTTTGAGGGTTAGGGATCGGTTTAGGGTACGGGTTAGGATTAGGGTACGTGTTAGGGTTAGGGTACGCGTTAGGGTTAGGGTAGTTATTAAACCTATCCCACTCTCTAGATACCCCTTAGCACGTCAAGGAATATTATTTGGGTGTCCAGCCATGGAGAAGAGTTTAGACACTAGGAGAAGATAAGGAACACACCCATTATCAAGAAATCACATTAGGATTCTCTTTTTAACCTGTTCCTTAAAACACTAGTGCTTAGGAAATGTATTGGAGGCAGAAGCAGTCAAGGGTAGCTTAGGGTTAGGGTTAGGGTTAGGGTTAGGGTTAGGGTACGGCTTAGGGTACGGGTTCGGGTACGGGTTCGTGTACGCTGTAGGGTATGGGTTAGGGTTAGGGTTAGGGTTAGTTTGAGGGTTAGGGCTCGGTTTAGGTTACGGGTTAGGATTAGGGTACGTGTTAGGGTTAGGGTAGGGGATAGGGTTAGGGTACGCGTTAGGGTTAGGGTAGTTATTAAACCTATCCCACTCTCTAGATACCCCTTAGCACGTCAAGGAATATTATTTGGGGGTCCAGCCATGGAGAACAGTTTAGACACTAGGAGAAGATAAGGAACACACCCATTATCCTGAAATCACATTAGGATTCTCTTTTTAACCTGTTCCTTAATACACTAGTGCTTAGGAAATCTATTGGAGGCAGAAGCAGTCAAGGGTAGCTTAGGGTTAGGGTTACGGTGAGGGTTAGGGTTAGGGTATGGCTTAGGGTACGGGTTCGGGTACGGGTTCGGGTACGGCGTAGGGTATGGGTTAGGGTTAGGGTTAGGGTTAGTTTGAGGGTTAGGGCTCCGTTTAGGGTACGGGTTAGGATTAGGGTACGTGTTAGGGTTAGGGTAGGGGTTAGGGTTAGGGTACGCGTTAGGGTTAGGGTAGTTATTAAACCTATCCCACTCTCTAGTACCCCTTAGCACGTCAAGGAATATTATTTAGGGGTCCAGCCATGGAGAAGAGTTTAGACACTAGGAGAAGATAAGGAACACACCCATTATCAAGAAATCACATTAGGATTCTCTTTTTAACCTGTTCCTTAAAACACTAGTGCTTAGGAAATCTATTGGAGGCAGAAGCAGTCAAGCGTAGCTTAGGGTTAGGGTTAGGGTTAGGGCTAGGGTTAGGACACGGCTTAGGGTACGGGTTCGGGTACGGGTTCGTGTACGGCGTAGGGTATGGGTTTGGGTTAGGGTTAGGGTTAGTTTGAAGCTTAGGGCTCGGTTTAGGGTATGGGTTAGGATTAGGGTTCCTGTTAGGGTTAGGGTAGGGGTTAGGGTTAGGGTACGCGTTAGGGTTAGGGTAGTTATTAAACCTATCCCACTCTCTAGATACCCCTTAGCACGTCAAGGAATATTATTTGGGGGTCCAGCCATGGAGAAGAGTTTAGACACTAGGAGAAGATAAGGAACACACCCATTATCCTGAAATCACATTAGGATTCTCTTTTTAACCTGTTCCTTAATACACTAGTGCTTAGGAAATCTATTGGAGGCAGAAGCAGTCAAGGGTAGCTTAGGGTTAGGGTTACGGTTAGGGTTAGGGTTAGGGTATGGCTTAGGGTACGGGTTCGGGTACGGATTCGGGTACGGCGTAGGGTATGGCATAGGGTTAGGGTTAGGGTTAGTTTGAGGGTTAGGGCTCGGTTTAGGGTACGGGTTAGGATTAGGGTACGTGTTAGGGTTAGGGTAGGGGTTAGGGTTAGGGTACGCGTTAGGGTTAGGGTAGTTATTAAACCTATCCCACTCTCTAGATACCCCTTAGCACGTCAAGGAATATTAATTGGGGGTCCAGCCATGGAGAAGAGTTTAGACACTAGGAGAAGATAAGGAACACACCCATTATCAAGAAATCACATTAGGATTCTCTTTTTAACCTGTTCCTTAAAACACTAGTGCTTAGGAAATCTATTGGAGGCAGAAGCAGTCAAGGGTAGCTTAGGGTTAGGGTTAGGGTTAGGGCTAGGGTTAGGACACGGCTTAGGGTACGGGTTCGGGTACGGGTTCGTGTACGGCGTAGGGTATGGGTTTGGGTTAGGGTTAGGGTTAGTTTGAAGGTTAGGGCTCGGTTTAGGGTACGGGTTAGGATTAGGGTTCGTGTTAGAGTTAGGGTAGGGGTTAGGGTTAGGGTACGCGTTAGGGTTAGGGTAGTTATTAAACCTATCCCACTCTCTAGATACCCCTTAGCACGTCAAGGAATATTATTTGGGGGTCCAGCCATGGAGAACAGTTTAGACACTAGGAGAAGATAAGGAACACACCCATTATCCTGAAATCACATTAGGATTCTCTTTTTAACCTGTTCCTTAATACACTAGTGCTTAGGAAATCTATTGGAGGCAGAAGCAGTCAAGGGTAGCTTAGGGGTAGGGTTACGGTGAGGGTTAGGGTTAGGGTATGGCTTAGGGTACGGGTTCGGGTACGGGTTCGGGTACGGCGTCGGGTATGGGTTAGGGTTAGGGTTAGGGTTAGTTTGAGGGTTAGGGCTCCGTTTAGGGTACGGGTTAGGATTAGGGTAAGTGTTAGGGTTAGGGTAGGGGTTAGGGTTAGGGTACGCGTTAGGATTAGGGTAGTTATTAAACCTATCTCACTCTCTAGATACCCCTTAGCACGTCAAGGAATATTATTTGGGGGTCCAGCCATGGAGAAGAATTTAGACACTAGGAGAAGATAAGGAACACACCCATTATCAAGAAATCACATTAGGATTCTCTTTTTAACCTGTTCCTTAAAACACTAGTGCTTAGGAAATCTATTGGAGGCAGAAGCAGTCAAGGGTAGCTTAGGGTTAGGGTTAGGGTTAGGGTTAGGGTTAGGGTACGGCTTAGGGTACGGGTTCGGGTACGGGTTCGTGTACGCTGTAGGGTATGGGTTAGGGTTAGGGTTAGGGTTAGTTTGAAGGTTAGGGCTCGGTTTAGGGTACGGGTTAGGATTAGGGTTCGTGTTAGGGTTAGGGTAGGTGTTAGGGTTAGGGTACGCGTTAGGGTTAGGGTAGTTATTAAACCTATCCCACTCTCTAGATACCCCTTAGCACGTCAAGGAATATTATTTGGGGGTCCAGCCATGGAGAAGAGTTTAGACACTAGGAGAAGATAAGGAACACACCCATTATCAAGAAATCACATTAGGATTCTCTTTTTAACCTGTTCCTTAAAACACTAGTGCTTAGGAAATCTATTGGAGGCAGAAGCAGTCAAGGGTAGCTTAGGGTTAGGGTTAGGGTTAGGGCTAGGGTTAGGACACGGCTTAGGGTACGGGTTCGGGTACGGGTTCGTGTACGGCGTAGGGTATGGGTTTGGGTTAGGGTTAGGGTTAGTTTGAAGGTTAGGGCTCGGTTTAGGGTACGGGTTAGGATTAGGGTTCGTGTTAGGGTTAGGGGAGGGGTTAGGGTTAGGGTACGCGTTAGGGTTAGGGTAGTTATTAAACCTATCCCACTCTCTAGATACCCCTTAGCACGTCAAGGAATATTATTTGGGGGTCCAGCCATGGAGAAGAGTTTAGACACTAGGAGAAGATAAGGAACACACCCATTATCCTGAAATCACATTAGGATTCTCTTTTTAACCTGTTCCTTAATACACTAGTGCTTAGGAAATCTATTGGAGGCAGAAGCAGTCAAGGGTAGCTTAGGGTTAGGGTTAGGGTTAGGGTTAGGTTTAGGGTACGGCTTAGGGTACGGGTTCGGGTAGGGGTTCGGGTACGGGTTTGGGTACGGCGTAGGGTATGGGTTAGGGTTAGGGTTAGGGTTAGTTTGAGGGTTAGGGCTCGGTTTAGGGTATGGGTTAGGATTACTGTACGTGTTAGGGTTAGGGTAGAGGTTAGGGTTAGGGTATGCGTTAGGGTTATGGTAGTTATTAAACCTATCCCACTCTCTAGATACCCCTTAGCACGTCAAGGAATATTATTTGGGGGTCCAGCCATGGAGAAGAGTTTAGACACTAGGAGAAGATAAGGAACACACCCATTATCAAGAAATCACATTAGGATTCTCTTTTTAACCTGTTCCTTAAAACACTAGTGCTTAGGAAATCTATTGGAGGCAGAAGCAGTCAAGGGTAGCTAAGGGTTAGGGTTAGGGTTAGGGTACGGCTTAGGGTACGGGTTCGGGTACGGGTTCGGGTACGGGTTCGGGTACGGCGTAGGGTATGGGTTAGGTTTAGGGTTAGGGTTAGTTTGAGGGTTAGGGCTCGGTTTAGGTTACGGGTTAGGATTAGGGTACGTGTTAGGGTTAGGGTAGGGGATAGGGTTAGGGTACGCGTTAGGGTTAGGGTAGTTATTAAACCTATCCCACTCTCTAGATACCCCTTAGCACGTCAAGGAATATTATTTGGGGGTCCAGCCATGGAGAAGAGTTTATACACTAGGAGAAGATAAGGAACACACCCATTATCCTGAAATCACATTAGGATTCTCTTTTTAACCTGTTCCTTAATACACTAGTGCTTAGGAAATCTATTGGAGGCAGAAGCAGTCAAGGGTAGCTTAGGGTTACGGTTACGGTTAGGGTTAGGGTTAGGGTATGGCTTAGGGTACGGGTTCGGGTACGGGTTCGGGTACCGCGTAGGGTATGGGTTAGGGTTAGGGTTAGGGTTAGTTTGAGGGTTAGGGCTCGGTTTAGGGTACGGGTTAGGATTAGGGTACGTGTTAGGGTTAGGGTAGGGGTTAGGGTTAGGGTACGCGTTAGGGTTAGGGTAGTTATTAAACCTATCCCACTCTCTAGATACCCCTTAGCACGTCAAGGAATATTATTTGGGGGTCCAGCCATGGAGAAGAGTTTAGACAGTAGGAGAAGATAAGGAACACACCCATTATCAAGAAATCACATTAGGATTCTCTTTTTAACCTGTTCCTTAAAACACTAGTGCTTAGGAAATGTATTGGAGGCAGAAGCAGTCAAGGGTAGCTTAGGGTTAGGGTTAGGGTTAGGGTTAGGGTACGGCTTAGGGTACGGGTTCGGGTATGGGTTCGTGTACGCTGTAGGGTATGGGTTAGGGTTAGGGTTAGGGTTAGTTTGAAGGTTAGGGCTCGGTTTAAGGTACGGGTTAGGATTAGGGTTCGTGTTAGGGTTAGGGTAGGGGTTAGGGTTAGGGTACGCGTAGGGTTAGGATAGTTATTAAACCTATCCCACTCTCTAGATACCCCTTAGCACATCAAGGAATATTATTTGCGGGTCCAGCCATGGAGAAGAGTTTAGACAGTAGGAGAAGATAAGGAACACACCCATTATCAAGAAATCACATTAGGAATCTCTTTTTAACCTGTTCCTTAATACACTAGTGCTTAGGAAATCTATTGGAGGCAGAAGCAGTCAAGGGTAGCTTAGGGTTAGGGTTACGGTGAGGGTTAGGGTTAGGGTATGGCTTAGGGTACGGGTTCGGGTACGGGTTCGTGTACGGCGTAGGGTATGGGTTTGGGTTAGGGTTAGGGTTAGTTTGAAGCTTAGGGCTCGGTTTAGGG
This sequence comes from Eschrichtius robustus, assembly GCF_028021215.1. NCBI lineage: Eukaryota > Metazoa > Chordata > Mammalia > Artiodactyla > Eschrichtiidae > Eschrichtius > Eschrichtius robustus. Next base: position 1,805,482 of record NW_027175701.1, on the reverse strand, counting down.
TATGGGTTAGGATTAGGGTTCGTGTTAGGGTTAGGGTAGGGGTTAGGGTTAGGGTACGCGTTAGGGTTAGGGTAGTTATTAAACCTATCCCACTCTCTAGATACCCCTTAGCACGTCAAGGAATATTAATTGGGGATCCAGCCATGGAGAAGAGTTTAGACACTAGGAGAAGATAAGGAACACACCCATTATCAAGAAATCACATTAGGATTCTCTTTTTAACCTGTTCCTTAAAACACTAGTGCTTAGGAAATCTATTGGAGGCAGAAGCAGTCAAGGGTAGCTTAGGGTTAGGGTTAGGGTTAGGGTACGGCTTAGGGTACGGGTTCGGTTACGGGTTCGGGTACGGGTTCGGGTACGGCGTAGGGTATGGGTTAGGTTTAGGGTTAGGGTTAGTTTGAGGGATAGGGCTCGGTTTAGGTTACGGGTTAGGATTAGGGTACGTGTTAGGGTTAGGGTAGGGGTTAGGGTTAGGGTACGCGTTAGGGTTAGGGTAGTTATTAAACATATCCCACTCTCTAGATACCCCTTAGCACGTGAAGGTATATTATTTGGGGGTCCAGCCATGGAGAAGAGTTTAGACACTAGGAGAAGATAAGGAACACACCCATTATCAAGAAATCACATTAGGATTCTCTTTTTAACCTGTTCCTTAAAACACTAGTGCTTAGGAAATCTATTGGAGGCAGAAGCAGTCAAGGGTAGCTTAGGGTTAGGGTTAGGTTTAGGGTTAGGGTTAGGGTTAGGGTACGGCTTAGTGTACGGGTTCGGGTACGGGTTCGGGTATGGCGTAGTGTATGGGTTAGGGTTAGGGTTAGGGTTAGTTTGAGGGTTAGGGCTCGGTTTAGGTTACGGGTTAGGATTAGGGTACGTCTTAGGGTTAGGGTAGGGGTTAGGGTTAGGGTACGCGTTAGGGTTAGGGTAGTTATTAAACCTATCCCACTCTCTAGATAACCCTTAGCACGTCAAGGAATATTATTTGGGGGTCCAGCCATGGAGAAGAGTTTAGACACTAGGAGAAGATAAGGAACACACCCATTATCAAGAAATCACATTAGGATTCTCTTTTTAAACTGTTCCTTAAAACACTAGTGCTTAGGAAATCTATTGGAGGCAGAAGCAGTCAAGGGTAGCTTAGGGTTAGGGTTAGGGTTAGGGTTAGGGTTAGCTTTCGGGTACGGCTTAGGGTACGGGTTCGGTACGGGTTCGGGTACGGCGTAGGGTATGGGTTAGGGTTAGGGTTAGGGTTAGTTTGAGGGTTAGGGCTCGGTTTAGGGTACGGGTTAGGATTAGGGTACGTGTTAGGGTTAGGGTACGCGTTAGGGTTAGGGTAGTTATTAAACCTATCCCTCTCTCCAGATAACCCTTAGCACGTCAAGGAATATTATTTGGGGGTCCAGCCATGGAGAAGAGTTTAGACACTAGGAGAAGATAAGGAACACACCCATTATCAAGAAATCACATTAGGATTCTCTTTTTAACCTGTTCCTTAAAACACTAGTGCTTAGGAAATCTATTGGAGGCAGAAGCAGTCAAGGGTAGCTTAGGGTTAGGGTTAGGTTTAGGGTTAGGGTTAGGGTTAGCGTACGGCTTAGGGTACGGTTTCGGGTACGGGTTCGTGTACGGCGTAGGGTATGGGTTAGGGTTAGGGTTAGTTTGAAGGTTAGGGCTCGGTTTAGGGTACGGTTTAGGATTAGGGTACGTGTTAGGGTTAGGGTAGGGGTTAGGGTTAGGGTACGCGTTAGGGTTAGGGTAGTTATTAAACCTATCCCACTCTCTAGATACCCCTTAGCACGTCAAGGAATATTATTTGGGTGTCCAGCCATGGAGAAGAGTTTAGACACTAGGAGAAGATAAGGAACACACCCATTATCAATAAATCACATTAGGATTCTCTTTTTAACCTGTTCCTTAAAACACTAGTGCTTAGGAAATCTATTGGAGGCAGAAGCAGTCAAGGGTAGCTTAGGGTTAGGGTTTGGGTTAGGGTACGGCTTAGGGTACGGGTTCGGGTACGGGTTCGGGTACGGGTTTGGGTATGGCGTACGATATGGGTTAGGGTTAGGGTTAGGGTTAGTTTGAGGGTTAGGGCTCGGTTTAGGGTACGGGTTAGGATTAGGGTACGTGTTAGGGTTAGGGTAGGGGTTAGGGTTAGGGTACGCGTTAGGGTTAGGGTAGTTATTAAACCTATCCCACTCTCTAGATACCCCTTAGCACGTTAAGGAATATTATTTGGGTGTCCAGCCATGGAGAAGAGTTTAGACACTAGGAGAAGATAAGGATCACACCCATTATCAAGAAATCACATTAGGATTCTCTTTTTAACCTGTTCCTTAAAACACTAGTGCTTAGGAAATCTATTGGAGGCAGAAGCAGTCAAGGGTAGCTTAGGGTTAGGGTTAGGTTTAGGGTTAGGGATAGGGTTAGCGTACGGCTTAGGGTACGGTTTCGGGTACGGGTTCGTGTACGGCGTAGGGTATGGGTTAGGGTTAGGGTTAGTTTGAAGGTTAGGGCTCGGTTTAGGTTACGGTTTAGCATTAGGGTACGTGTTAGGGTTAGGGTAGGGGTTAGGGTTAGGGTACGCGTTAGGGTTAGGGTAGTTATTAAACCTATCCCACTCTCTAGATACCCCTTAGCACGTCAAGGAATATTATTTGGGTGTCCAGCCATGGAGAAGAGTTTAGACACTAGGAGAAGATAAGGAACACACCCATTATCAATAAATCACATTAGGATTCTCTTTTTAACCTGTTCCTTAAAACACTAGTGCTTAGGAAATCTATTGGAGGCAGAAGCAGTCAAGGGTAGCTTAGGGTTAGGGTTTGGGTTAGGGTACGGCTTAGGGTACGGGTTCGGGTACGGGTTCGGGTACGGGTTTGGGTATGGCGTACGATATGGGTTAGGGTTAGGGTTAGGGTTAGTTTGAGGGTTAGGGCTCGGTTTAGGGTACGGGTTAGGATTAGGGTTAGGGTTAGTGTTAGGGTAGGGGTTAGGGTTAGGGTACGCGTTAGGTTTAGGGTAGTTATTAAACCTATCCCACTCCCTAGATACCCCTTAGCACGTCAAGGAATATTATTTGGGGGTCCAGCCATGGAGAAGAGTTTAGACAGTAGGAGAAGATAAGGAACACACCCATTATCCTGAAATCACATTAGGATTCTCTTTTTAACCTGTTCCTTAATACACTAGTGCTTAGGAAATCTATTGGAGGCAGAAGCATTCAAGGGTAGCTTAGGGTTAGGGTTAGGTTTAGGGTTAGGGTTAGGGTTAGGGTTAGGGTTAGGGTACGGCTTAGTGTACGGGTTCGGGTACGGGTTCGGGTATGGCGTAGGGTATGGGTTAGGGTTAGGGTTAGGGTTAGTTTGAGGGTTAGGGCTCGGTTTAGGTTACGGGTTAGGATTAGGGTACGTCTTAGGGTTAGGGTAGGGGTTAGGGTTAGGGTACGCGTTAGGGTTAGGGTAGTTATTAAACCTATCCCACTCTCTAGATAACCCTTAGCACGTCAAGGAATATTATTTGGGGGTCCAGCCATGGAGAAGAGTTTAGACACTAGGAGAAGATAAGGAACACACCCATTATCAATAAATCACATTAGGATTCTCTTTTTAACCTGTTCCTTAAAACACTAGTGCTTAGGAAATCTATTGGAGGCAGAAGCAGTCAAGGGTAGCTTAGGGTTAGGGTTTGGGTTAGGGTACGGGTTCGGGTACGGGTTCGGGTACGGGTTTGGGTATGGCGTACGATATGGGTTAGGGTTAGGGTTAGGGTTAGTTTGAGGGTTAGGGCTCGGTTTAGGGAACGGGTTAGGATTAGGGTACGTGTTAGGGTTAGGGTAGGGGTTAGGGTTAGGGTACGCGTTAGGGTTAGGGTAGTTATTAAACCTATCCCACTCTCTAGATACCCCTTAGCACGTCAAGGAATATTATTTGGGTGTCCAGCCATGGAGAAGAGTTTAGACACTAGGAGAAGATAAGGATCACACCCATTATCAAGAAATCACATTAGGATTCTCTTTTTAACCTGTTCCTTAAAACACTAGTGCTTAGGAAATCTATTGGAGGCAGAAGCAGTCAAGGGTAGCTTAGGGTTACGGTTAGGGTTAGGGTTAGGGTTAGCTTTAGGGTACGGCTTAGGGTACGGGTTCGGGTACGGGTTCGGGTACGGCGTAGGGTATGGGTTAGGGTTAGGGTTAGGGTTAGTTTGAGGGTTAGGGATCGGTTTAGGGTACGGGTTAGGATTAGGGTACGTGTTAGGGTTAGGGTACGCGTTAGGGTTAGGGTAGTTATTAAACCTATCCCACTCTCTAGATACCCCTTAGCACGTCAAGGAATATTATTTGGGTGTCCAGCCATGGAGAAGAGTTTAGACACTAGGAGAAGATAAGGAACACACCCATTATCAAGAAATCACATTAGGATTCTCTTTTTAACCTGTTCCTTAAAACACTAGTGCTTAGGAAATGTATTGGAGGCAGAAGCAGTCAAGGGTAGCTTAGGGTTAGGGTTAGGGTTAGGGTTAGGGTTAGGGTACGGCTTAGGGTACGGGTTCGGGTACGGGTTCGTGTACGCTGTAGGGTATGGGTTAGGGTTGGGGTTAGGGTTAGTTTGAGGGTTAGGGCTCGGTTTAGGTTACGGGTTAGGATTAGGGTACGTGTTAGGGTTAGGGTAGGGGATAGGGTTAGGGTACGCGTTAGGGTTAGGGTAGTTATTAAACCTATCCCACTCTCTAGATACCCCTTAGCACGTCAAGGAATATTATTTGGGGGTCCAGCCATGGAGAACAGTTTAGACACTAGGAGAAGATAAGGAACACACCCATTATCCTGAAATCACATTAGGATTCTCTTTTTAACCTGTTCCTTAATACACTAGTGCTTAGGAAATCTATTGGAGGCAGAAGCAGTCAAGGGTAGCTTAGGGTTAGGGTTACGGTGAGGGTTAGGGTTAGGGTATGGCTTAGGGTACGGGTTCGGGTACGGGTTCGGGTACGGCGTAGGGTATGGGTTAGGGTTAGGGTTAGGGTTAGTTTGAGGGTTAGGGCTCCGTTTAGGGTACGGGTTAGGATTAGGGTACGTGTTAGGGTTAGGGTAGGGGTTAGGGTTAGGGTACGCGTTAGGGTTAGGGTAGTTATTAAACCTATCCCACTCTCTAGTACCCCTTAGCACGTCAAGGAATATTATTTAGGGGTCCAGCCATGGAGAAGAGTTTAGACACTAGGAGAAGATAAGGAACACACCCATTATCAAGAAATCACATTAGGATTCTCTTTTTAACCTGTTCCTTAAAACACTAGTGCTTAGGAAATCTATTGGAGGCAGAAGCAGTCAAGCGTAGCTTAGGGTTAGGGTTAGGGTTAGGGCTAGGGTTAGGACACGGCTTAGGGTACGGGTTCGGGTACGGGTTCGTGTACGGCGTAGGGTATGGGTTTGGGTTAGGGTTAGGGTTAGTTTGAAGCTTAGGGCTCGGTTTAGGGTATGGGTTAGGATTAGGGTTCCTGTTAGGGTTAGGGTAGGGGTTAGGGTTAGGGTACGCGTTAGGGTTAGGGTAGTTATTAAACCTATCCCACTCTCTAGATACCCCTTAGCACGTCAAGGAATATTATTTGGGGGTCTAGCCATGGAGAAGAGTTTAGACACTAGGAGAAGATAAGGAACACACCCATTATCCTGAAATCACATTAGGATTCTCTTTTTAACCTGTTCCTTAATACACTAGTGCTTAGGAAATCTATTGGAGGCAGAAGCAGTCAAGGGTAGCTTAGGGTTAGGGTTACGGTTAGGGTTAGGGTTAGGGTATGGCTTAGGGTACGGGTTCGGGTACGGGTTCGGGTACGGCGTAGGGTATGGCATAGGGTTAGGGTTAGGGTTAGTTTGAGGGTTAGGGCTCGGTTTAGGGTACGGGTTAGGATTAGGGTTCGTGTTAGGGTTAGGGTAGGGGTTAGGGTTAGGGTACGCGTTAGGGTTAGGGTAGTTATTAAACCTATCCCACTCTCTAGATACCCCTTAGCACGTCAAGGAATATTAATTGGGGGTCCAGCCATGGAGAAGAGTTTAGACACTAGGAGAAGATAAGGAACACACCCATTATCAAGAAATCACATTAGGATTCTCTTTTTAACCTGTTCCTTAAAACACTAGTGCTTAGGAAATCTATTGGAGGCAGAAGCAGTCAAGGGTAGCTTAGGGTTAGGGTTAGGGTTAGGGCTAGGGTTAGGACACGGCTTAGGGTACGGGTTCGGGTACGGGTTCGTGTACGGCGTAGGGTATGGGTTTGGGTTAGGGTTAGGGTTAGTTTGAAGGTTAGGGCTCGGTTTAGGGTACGGGTTAGGATTAGGGTTCGTGTTAGGGTTAGGGTAGGGGTTAGGGTTAGGGTACGCGTTAGGGTTAGGGTAGTTATTAAACCTATCCCACTCTCTAGATACCCCTTAGCACGTCAAGGAATATTATTTGGGGGTCCAGCCATGGAGAACAGTTTAGACACTAGGAGAAGATAAGGAACACACCCATTATCCTGAAATCACATTAGGATTCTCTTTTTAACCTGTTCCTTAATACACTAGTGCTTAGGAAATCTATTGGAGGCAGAAGCAGTCAAGGGTAGCTTAGGGGTAGGGTTACGGTGAGGGTTAGGGTTAGGGTATGGCTTAGGGTACGGGTTCGGGTACGGGTTCGGGTACGGCGTCGGGTATGGGTTAGGGTTAGGGTTAGGGTTAGTTTGAGGGTTAGGGCTCCGTTTAGGGTACGGGTTAGGATTAGGGTAAGTGTTAGGGTTAGGGTAGGGGTTAGGGTTAGGGTACGCGTTAGGATTAGGGTAGTTATTAAACCTATCTCACTCTCTAGATACCCCTTAGCACGTCAAGGAATATTATTTGGGGGTCCAGCCATGGAGAAGAATTTAGACACTAGGAGAAGATAAGGAACACACCCATTATCAAGAAATCACATTAGGATTCTCTTTTTAACCTGTTCCTTAAAACACTAGTGCTTAGGAAATCTATTGGAGGCAGAAGCAGTCAAGGGTAGCTTAGGGTTAGGGTTAGGGTTAGGGTTAGGGTTAGGGTACGGCTTAGGGTACGGGTTCGGGTACGGGTTCGTGTACGCTGTAGGGTATGGGTTAGGGTTAGGGTTAGGGTTAGTTTGAAGGTTAGGGCTCGGTTTAGGGTACGGGTTAGGATTAGGGTTCGTGTTAGGGTTAGGGTAGGTGTTAGGGTTAGGGTACGCGTTAGGGTTAGGGTAGTTATTAAACCTATCCCACTCTCTAGATACCCCTTAGCACGTCAAGGAATATTATTTGGGGGTCCAGCCATGGAGAAGAGTTTAGACACTAGGAGAAGATAAGGAACACACCCATTATCAAGAAATCACATTAGGATTCTCTTTTTAACCTGTTCCTTAAAACACTAGTGCTTAGGAAATCTATTGGAGGCAGAAGCAGTCAAGGGTAGCTTAGGGTTAGGGTTAGGGTTAGGGCTAGGGTTAGGACACGGCTTAGGGTACGGGTTCGGGTACGGGTTCGTGTACGGCGTAGGGTATGGGTTTGGGTTAGGGTTAGGGTTAGTTTGAAGGTTAGGGCTCGGTTTAGGGTACGGGTTAGGATTAGGGTTCGTGTTAGGGTTAGGGGAGGGGTTAGGGTTAGGGTACGCGTTAGGGTTAGGGTAGTTATTAAACCTATCCCACTCTCTAGATACCCCTTAGCACGTCAAGGAATATTATTTGGGGGTCCAGCCATGGAGAAGAGTTTAGACACTAGGAGAAGATAAGGAACACACCCATTATCCTGAAATCACATTAGGATTCTCTTTTTAACCTGTTCCTTAATACACTAGTGCTTAGGAAATCTATTGGAGGCAGAAGCAGTCAAGGGTAGCTTAGGGTTAGGGTTAGGGTTAGGGTTAGGTTTAGGGTACGGCTTAGGGTACGGGTTCGGGTAGGGGTTCGGGTACGGGTTTGGGTACGGCGTAGGGTATGGGTTAGGGTTAGGGTTAGGGTTAGTTTGAGGGTTAGGGCTCGGTTTAGGGTATGGGTTAGGATTAGTGTACGTGTTAGGGTTAGGGTAGAGGTTAGGGTTAGGGTATGCGTTAGGGTTATGGTAGTTATTAAACCTATCCCACTCTCTAGATACCCCTTAGCACGTCAAGGAATATTATTTGGGGGTCCAGCCATGGAGAAGAGTTTAGACACTAGGAGAAGATAAGGAACACACCCATTATCAAGAAATCACATTAGGATTCTCTTTTTAACCTGTTCCTTAAAACACTAGTGCTTAGGAAATCTATTGGAGGCAGAAGCAGTCAAGGGTAGCTAAGGGTTAGGGTTAGGGTTAGGGTACGGCTTAGGGTACGGGTTCGGGTACGGGTTCGGGTACGGGTTCGGGTACGGCGTAGGGTATGGGTTAGGTTTAGGGTTAGGGTTAGTTTGAGGGTTAGGGCTCGGTTTAGGTTACGGGTTAGGATTAGGGTACGTGTTATGGTTAGGGTAGGGGATAGGGTTAGGGTACGCGTTAGGGTTAGGGTAGTTATTAAACCTATCCCACTCTCTAGATACCCCTTAGCACGTCAAGGAATATTATTTGGGGGTCCAGCCATGGAGAAGAGTTTATACACTAGGAGAAGATAAGGAACACACCCATTATCCTGAAATCACATTAGGATTCTCTTTTTAACCTGTTCCTTAATACACTAGTGCTTAGGAAATCTATTGGAGGCAGAAGCAGTCAAGGGTAGCTTAGGGTTACGGTTACGGTTAGGGTTAGGGTTAGGGTATGGCTTAGGGTACGGGTTCGGGTACGGGTTCGGGTACCGCGTAGGGTATGGGTTAGGGTTAGGGTTAGGGTTAGTTTGAGGGTTAGGGCTCGGTTTAGGGTACGGGTTAGGATTAGGGTACGTGTTAGGGTTAGGGTAGGGGTTAGGGTTAGGGTACGCGTTAGGGTTAGGGTAGTTATTAAACCTATCCCACTCTCTAGATACCCCTTAGCACGTCAAGGAATATTATTTGGGGGTCCAGCCATGGAGAAGAGTTTAGACAGTAGGAGAAGATAAGGAACACACCCATTATCAAGAAATCACATTAGGATTCTCTTTTTAACCTGTTCCTTAAAACACTAGTGCTTAGGAAATGTATTGGAGGCAGAAGCAGTCAAGGGTAGCTTAGGGTTAGGGTTAGGGTTAGGGTTAGGGTTAGGGTACGGCTTAGGGTACGGGTTCGGGTATGGGTTCGTGTACGCTGTAGGGTATGGGTTAGGGTTAGGGTTAGGGTTAGTTTGAAGGTTAGGGCTCGGTTTAAGGTACGGGTTAGGATTAGGGTTCGTGTTAGGGTTAGGGTAGGGGTTAGGGTTAGGGTACGCGTAGGGTTAGGATAGTTATTAAACCTATCCCACTCTCTAGATACCCCTTAGCACATCAAGGAATATTATTTGCGGGTCCAGCCATGGAGAAGAGTTTAGACAGTAGGAGAAGATAAGGAACACACCCATTATCAAGAAATCACATTAGGAATCTCTTTTTAACCTGTTCCTTAATACACTAGTGCTTAGGAAATCTATTGGAGGCAGAAGCAGTCAAGGGTAGCTTAGGGTTAGGGTTACGGTGAGGGTTAGGGTTAGGGTATGGCTTAGGGTACGGGTTCGGGTACGGGTTCGTGTACGGCGTAGGGTATGGGTTTGGGTTAGGGTTAGGGTTAGTTTGAAGCTTAGGGCTCGGTTTAGGGTATGGGTTAGGATTAGGGTTCGTGTTAGGGTTAGGGTAGGGGTTAGGGTTAGGGTACGCGTTAGGGTTAGGGTAGTTATTAAACCTATCCCACTCTCTAGATACCCCTTAGCACGTCAAGGAATATTAATTGGGGATCCAGCCATGGAGAAGAGTTTAGACACTAGGAGAAGATAAGGAACACACCCATTATCAAGAAATCACATTAGGATTCTCTTTTTAACCTGTTCCTTAAAACACTAGTGCTTAGGAAATCTATTGGAGGCAGAAGCAGTCAAGGGTAGCTTAGGGTTAGGGTTAGGGTTAGGGTACGGCTTAGGGTACGGGTTCGGTTACGGGTTCGGGTACGGGTTCGGGTACGGCGTAGGGTATGGGTTAGGTTTAGGGTTAGGGTTAGTTTGAGGGATAGGGCTCGGTTTAGGTTACGGGTTAGGATTAGGGTACGTGTTAGGGTTAGGGTAGGGGTTAGGGTTAGGGTACGCGTTAGGGTTAGGGTAGTTATTAAACATATCCCACTCTCTAGATACCCCTTAGCACGTGAAGGTATATTATTTGGGGGTCCAGCCATGGAGAAGAGTTTAGACACTAGGAGAAGATAAGGAACACACCCATTATCAAGAAATCACATTAGGATTCTCTTTTTAACCTGTTCCTTAAAACACTAGTGCTTAGGAAATCTATTGGAGGCAGAAGCAGTCAAGGGTAGCTTAGGGTTAGGGTTAGGTTTAGGGTTAGGGTTAGGGTTAGGGTACGGCTTAGTGTACGGGTTCGGGTACGGGTTCGGGTATGGCGTAGTGTATGGGTTAGGGTTAGGGTTAGGGTTAGTTTGAGGGTTAGGGCTCGGTTTAGGTTACGGGTTAGGATTAGGGTACGTCTTAGGGTTAGGGTAGGGGTTAGGGTTAGGGTACGCGTTAGGGTTAGGGTAGTTATTAAACCTATCCCACTCTCTAGATACCCCTTAGCACGTCAAGGAATATTATTTGGGGGTCCAGCCATGGAGAAGAGTTTAGACACTAGGAGAAGATAAGGAACACACCCATTATCAAGAAATCACATTAGGATTCTCTTTTTAAACTGTTCCTTAAAACACTAGTGCTTAGGAAATCTATTGGAGGCAGAAGCAGTCAAGGGTAGCTTAGGGTTAGGGTTAGGGTTAGGGTTAGGGTTAGCTTTCGGGTACGGCTTAGGGTACGGGTTCGGTACGGGTTCGGGTACGGCGTAGGGTATGGGTTAGGGTTAGGGTTAGGGTTAGTTTGAGGGTTAGGGCTCGGTTTAGGGTACGGGTTAGGATTAGGGTACGTGTTAGGGTTAGGGTACGCGTTAGGGTTAGGGTAGTTATTAAACCTATCCCTCTCTCCAGATAACCCTTAGCACGTCAAGGAATATTATTTGGGGGTCCAGCCATGGAGAAGAGTTTAGACACTAGGAGAAGATAAGGAACACACCCATTATCAAGAAATCACATTAGGATTCTCTTTTTAACCTGTTCCTTAAAACACTAGTGCTTAGGAAATCTATTGGAGGCAGAAGCAGTCAAGGGTAGCTTAGGGTTAGGGTTAGGTTTAGGGTTAGGGTTAGGGTTAGCGTACGGCTTAGGGTACGGTTTCGGGTACGGGTTCGTGTACGGCGTAGGGTATGGGTTAGGGTTAGGGTTAGTTTGAAGGTTAGGGCTCGGTTTAGGGTACGGTTTAGGATTAGGGTACGTGTTAGGGTTAGGGTAGGGGTTAGGGTTAGGGTACGCGTTAGGGTTAGGGTAGTTATTAAACCTATCCCACTCTCTAGATACCCCTTAGCACGTCAAGGAATATTATTTGGGTGTCCAGCCATGGAGAAGAGTTTAGACACTAGGAGAAGATAAGGAACACACCCATTATCAATAAATCACATTAGGATTCTCTTTTTAACCTGTTCCTTAAAACACTAGTGCTTAGGAAATCTATTGGAGGCAGAAGCAGTCAAGGGTAGCTTAGGGTTAGGGTTTGGGTTAGGGTACGGCTTAGGGTACGGGTTCGGGTACGGGTTCGGGTACGGGTTTGGGTATGGCGTACGATATGGGTTAGGGTTAGGGTTAGGGTTAGTTTGAGGGTTAGGGCTCGGTTTAGGGTACGGGTTAGGATTAGGGTACGTGTTAGGGTTAGGGTAGGGGTTAGGGTTAGGGTACGCGTTAGGGTTAGGGTAGTTATTAAACCTATCCCACTCTCTAGATACCCCTTAGCACGTTAAGGAATATTATTTGGGTGTCCAGCCATGGAGAAGAGTTTAGACACTAGGAGAAGATAAGGATCACACCCATTATCAAGAAATCACATTACGATTCTCTTTTTAACCTGTTCCTTAAAACACTAGTGCTTAGGAAATCTATTGGAGGCAGAAGCAGTCAAGGGTAGCTTAGGGTTAGGGTTAGGGTTAGGGTTAGGGTTAGGGTACGGCTTAGGGTACGGGTTCGGGTACGGGTTCGTGTACGGCGTAGGGTATGGGTTAGGGTTAGGGTTAGGGTTAGTTTGAAGGTTAGGGCTCGGTTTAGGGTACAGGTTAGGATTAGGGTTCGTTTTAGTGTTAGGGTAGGGGTTAGGGTTAGGGTACGCGTTAGGTTTAGGGTAGTTATTAAACCTATCCCACTCCCTAGATACCCCTTAGCACGTCAAGGAATATTATTTGGGGGTCCAGCCATGGAGAAGAGTTTAGACACTAGGAGAAGATAAGGAACACACCCATTATCAAGAAATCACATTAGGATTCTCTTTTTAACCTGTTCCTTAAAACACTAGTGCTTAGGAAATCTATTGGAGGCAGAAGCAGTCAAGGGTAGCTTAGGGTTAGGGTTAGGTTTAGGGTTAGGGTTAGGGTTAGGGTACGGCTTAGTGTACGGGTTCGGGTACGGGTTCGGGTATGGCGTAGTGTATGGGTTAGGGTTAGGGTTAGGGTTAGTTTGAGGGTTAGGGCTCGGTTTAGGGTACGGGTTAGGATTAGGGTACGTGTTAGGGTTAGGGTACGCGTTAGGGTTAGGGTAGTTATTAAACCTATCCCACTCTCTAGATAACCCTTAGCAAGTCAAGGAATATTATTTGGGGGTCCAGCCATGGAGAAGAGTTTAGACACTAGGAGAAGATAAGGAACACACCCATTATCAAGAAATCACATTAGGATTCTCTTTTTAACCTGTTCCTTAAAACACTAGTGCTTAGGAAATCTATTGGAGGCAGAAGCAGTCAAGGGTAGCTTAGGGTTAGGGTTAGGTTTAGGGTTAGGGATAGGGTTAGCGTACGGCTTAGGGTACGGTTTCGGGTACGGGTTCGTGTACGGCGTAGGGTATGGGTTAGGGTTAGGGTTAGTTTGAAGGTTAGGGCTCGGTTTAGGTTACGGTTTAGCATTAGGGTACGTGTTAGGGTTAGGGTAGGGGTTAGGGTTAGGGTACGCGTTAGGGTTAGGGTAGTTATTAAACCTATCCCACTCTCTAGATACCCCTTAGCACGTCAAGGAATATTATTTGGGTGTCCAGCCATGGAGAAGAGTTTAGACACTAGGAGAAGATAAGGAACACACCCATTATCAATAAATCACATTAGGATTCTCTTTTTAACCTGTTCCTTAAAACACTAGTGCTTAGGAAATCTATTGGAGGCAGAAGCAGTCAAGGGTAGCTTAGGGTTAGGGTTTGGGTTAGGGTACGGCTTAGGGTACGGGTTCGGGTACGGGTTCGGGTACGGGTTTGGGTATGGCGTACGATATGGGTTAGGGTTAGGGTTAGGGTTAGTTTGAGGGTTAGGGCTCGGTTTAGGGTTAGGGTTAGTGTTAGGGTAGGGGTTAGGGTTAGGGTACGCGTTAGGTTTAGGGTAGTTATTAAACCTATCCCACTCCCTAGATACCCCTTAGCACGTCAAGGAATATTATTTGGGGGTCCAGCCATGGAGAAGAGTTTAGACAGTAGGAGAAGATAAGGAACACACCCATTATCCTGAAATCACATTAGGATTCTCTTTTTAACCTGTTCCTTAATACACTAGTGCTTAGGAAATCTATTGGAGGCAGAAGCATTCAAGGGTAGCTTAGGGTTAGGGTTAGGTTTAGGGTTAGGGTTAGGGTTAGGGTTAGGGTTAGGGTACGGCTTAGTGTACGGGTTCGGGTACGGGTTCGGGTATGGCGTAGGGTATGGGTTAGGGTTAGGGTTAGGGTTAGTTTGAGGGTTAGGGCTCGGTTTAGGTTACGGGTTAGGATTAGGGTACGTCTTAGGGTTAGGGTAGGGGTTAGGGTTAGGGTACGCGTTAGGGTTAGGGTAGTTATTAAACCTATCCCACTCTCTAGATAACCCTTAGCACGTCAAGGAATATTATTTGGGGGTCCAGCCATGGAGAAGAGTTTAGACTCTAGGAGAAGATAAGGAACACACCCATTATCAATAAATCACATTAGGATTCTCTTTTTAACCTGTTCCTTAAAACACTAGTGCTTAGGAAATCTATTGGAGGCAGAAGCAGTCAAGGGTAGCTTAGGGTTAGGGTTTGGGTTAGGGTACGGGTTCGGGTACGGGTTCGGGTACGGGTTTGGGTATGGCGTACGATATGGGTTAGGGTTAGGGTTAGGGTTAGTTTGAGGGTTAGGGCTCGGTTTAGGGAACGGGTTAGGATTAGGGTACGTGTTAGGGTTAGGGTAGGGGTTAGGGTTAGGGTACGCGTTAGGGTTAGGGTAGTTATTAAACCTATCCCACTCTCTAGATACCCCTTAGCACGTCAAGGAATATTATTTGGGTGTCCAGCCATGGAGAAGAGTTTAGACACTAGGAGAAGATAAGGATCACACCCATTATCAAGAAATCACATTAGGATTCTCTTTTTAACCTGTTCCTTAAAACACTAGTGCTTAGGAAATCTATTGGAGGCAGAAGCAGTCAAGGGTAGCTTAGGGTTACGGTTAGGGTTAGGGTTAGGGTTAGCTTTAGGGTACGGCTTAGGGTACGGGTTCGGGTACGGGTTCGGGTACGGCGTAGGGTATGGGTTAGGGTTAGGGTTAGGGTTAGTTTGAGGGTTAGGGATCGGTTTAGGGTACGGGTTAGGATTAGGGTACGTGTTAGGGTTAGGGTACGCGTTAGGGTTAGGGTAGTTATTAAACGTATCCCACTCTCTAGATACCCCTTAGCAGGTCAAGGAATATTATTTGGGTGTCCAGCCATGGAGAAGAGTTTAGACACTAGGAGAAGATAAGGAACACACCCATTATCAAGAAATCACATTAGGATTCTCTTTTTAACCTGTTCCTTAAAACACTAGTGCTTAGGAAATGTATTGGAGGCAGAAGCAGTCAAGGGTAGCTTAGGGTTAGGGTTAGGGTTAGGGTTAGGGTTAGGGTACGGCTTAGGGTACGGGTTCGGGTACGGGTTCGTGTACGCTGTAGGGTATGGGTTAGGGTTAGGGTTAGGGTTAGTTTGAGGGTTAGGGCTCGGTTTAGGTTACGGGTTAGGATTAGGGTACGTGTTAGGGTTAGGGTAGGGGATAGGGTTAGGGTACGCGTTAGGGTTAGGGTAGTTATTAAACCTATCCCACTCTCTAGATACCCCTTAGCACGTCAAGGAATATTATTTGGGGGTCCAGCCATGGAGAACAGTTTAGACACTAGGAGAAGATAAGGAACACACCCATTATCCTGAAATCACATTAGGATTCTCTTTTTAACCTGTTCCTTAATACACTAGTGCTTAGGAAATCTATTGGAGGCAGAAGCAGTCAAGGGTAGCTTAGGGTTAGGGTTACGGTGAGGGTTAGGGTTAGGGTATGGCTTAGGGTACGGGTTCGGGTACGGGTTCGGGTACGGCGTAGGGTATGGGTTAGGGTTAGGGTTAGGGTTAGTTTGAGGGTTAGGGCTCCGTTTAGGGTACGGGTTAGGATTAGGGTACGTGTTAGGGTTAGGGTAGGGGTTAGGGTTAGGGTACGCGTTAGGGTTAGGGTAGTTATTAAACCTATCCCACTCTCTAGTACCCCTTAGCACGTCAAGGAATATTATTTAGGGGTCCAGCCATGGAGAAGAGTTTAGACACTAGGAGAAGATAAGGAACACACCCATTATCAAGAAATCACATTAGGATTCTCTTTTTAACCTGTTCCTTAAAACACTAGTGCTTAGGAAATCTATTGGAGGCAGAAGCAGTCAAGCGTAGCTTAGGGTTAGGGTTAGGGTTAGGGCTAGGGTTAGGACACGGCTTAGGGTACGGGTTCGGGTACGGGTTCGTGTACGGCGTAGGGTATGGGTTTGGGTTAGGGTTAGGGTTAGTTTGAAGCTTAGGGCTCGGTTTAGGGTATGGGTTAGGATTAGGGTTCCTGTTAGGGTTAGGGTAGGGGTTAGGGTTAGGGTACGCGTTAGGGTTAGGGTAGTTATTAAACCTATCCCACTCTCTAGATACCCCTTAGCACGTCAAGGAATATTATTTGGGGGTCTAGCCATGGAGAAGAGTTTAGACACTAGGAGAAGATAAGGAACACACCCATTATCCTGAAATCACATTAGGATTCTCTTTTTAACCTGTTCCTTAATACACTAGTGCTTAGGAAATCTATTGGAGGCAGAAGCAGTCAAGGGTAGCTTAGGGTTAGGGTTACGGTTAGGGTTAGGGTTAGGGTATGGCTTAGGGTACGGGTTCGGGTACGGGTTCGGGTACGGCGTAGGGTATGGCATAGGGTTAGGGTTAGGGTTAGTTTGAGGGTTAGGGCTCGGTTTAGGGTACGGGTTAGGATTAGGGTACGTGTTAGGGTTAGGGTAGGGGTTAGGGTTAGGGTACGCGTTAGGGTTAGGGTAGTTATTAAACCTATCCCACTCTCTAGATACCCCTTAGCACGTGAAGGTATATTATTTGGGGGTCCAGCCATGGAGAAGAGTTTAGACACTAGGAGAAGATAAGGAACACACCCATTATCAAGAAATCACATTAGGATTCTCTTTTTAACCTGTTCCTTAAAACACTAGTGCTTAGGAAATCTATTGGAGGCAGAAGCAGTCAAGGGTAGCTTAGGGTTAGGGTTAGGTTTAGGGTTAGGGTTAGGGTTAGGGTACGGCTTAGTGTACGGGTTCGGGTACGGGTTCGGGTATGGCGTAGTGTATGGGTTAGGGTTAGGGTTAGGGTTAGTTTGAGGGTTAGGGCTCGGTTTAGGTTACGGGTTAGGATTAGGGTACGTCTTAGGGTTAGGGTAGGGGTTAGGGTTAGGGTACGCGTTAGGGTTAGGGTAGTTATTAAACCTATCCCACTCTCTAGATAACCCTTAGCACGTCAAGGAATATTATTTGGGGGTCCAGCCATGGAGAAGAGTTTAGACACTAGGAGAAGATAAGGAACACACCCATTATCAAGAAATCACATTAGGATTCTCTTTTTAAACTGTTCCTTAAAACACTAGTGCTTAGGAAATCTATTGGAGGCAGAAGCAGTCAAGGGTAGCTTAGGGTTAGGGTTAGGGTTAGGGTTAGGGTTAGCTTTCGGGTACGGCTTAGGGTACGGGTTCGGTACGGGTTCGGGTACGGCGTAGGGTATGGGTTAGGGTTAGGGTTAGGGTTAGTTTGAGGGTTAGGGCTCGGTTTAGGGTACGGGTTAGGATTAGGGTACGTGTTAGGGTTAGGGTACGCGTTAGGGTTAGGGTAGTTATTAAACCTATCCCTCTCTCCAGATAACCCTTAGCACGTCAAGGAATATTATTTGGGGGTCCAGCCATGGAGAAGAGTTTAGACACTAGGAGAAGATAAGGAACACACCCATTATCAAGAAATCACATTAGGATTCTCTTTTTAACCTGTTCCTTAAAACACTAGTGCTTAGGAAATCTATTGGAGGCAGAAGCAGTCAAGGGTAGCTTAGGGTTAGGGTTAGGTTTAGGGTTAGGGTTAGGGTTAGCGTACGGCTTAGGGTACGGTTTCGGGTACGGGTTCGTGTACGGCGTAGGGTATGGGTTAGGGTTAGGGTTAGTTTGAAGGTTAGGGCTCGGTTTAGGGTACGGTTTAGGATTAGGGTACGTGTTAGGGTTAGGGTAGGGGTTAGGGTTAGGGTACGCGTTAGGGTTAGGGTAGTTATTAAACCTATCCCACTCTCTAGATACCCCTTAGCACGTCAAGGAATATTATTTGGGTGTCCAGCCATGGAGAAGAGTTTAGACACTAGGAGAAGATAAGGAACACACCCATTATCAATAAATCACATTAGGATTCTCTTTTTAACCTGTTCCTTAAAACACTAGTGCTTAGGAAATCTATTGGAGGCAGAAGCAGTCAAGGGTAGCTTAGGGTTAGGGTTTGGGTTAGGGTACGGCTTAGGGTACGGGTTCGGGTACGGGTTCGGGTACGGGTTTGGGTATGGCGTAGGGTATGGGTTAGGGTTAGGGTTAGGGTTAGTTTGAGGGTTAGGGATCGGTTTAGGGTACGGGTTAGGATTAGGGTACGTGTTAGGGTTAGGGTACGCGTTAGGGTTAGGGTAGTTATTAAACCTATCCCACTCTCTAGATACCCCTTAGCACGTCAAGGAATATTATTTGGGTGTCCAGCCATGGAGAAGAGTTTAGACACTAGGAGAAGATAAGGAACACACCCATTATCAAGAAATCACATTAGGATTCTCTTTTTAACCTGTTCCTTAAAACACTAGTGCTTAGGAAATGTATTGGAGGCAGAAGCAGTCAAGGGTAGCTTAGGGTTAGGGTTAGGGTTAGGGTTAGGGTTAGGGTACGGCTTAGGGTACGGGTTCGGGTACGGGTTCGTGTACGCTGTAGGGTATGGGTTAGGGTTAGGGTTAGGGTTAGTTTGAGGGTTAGGGCTCGGTTTAGGTTACGGGTTAGGATTAGGGTACGTGTTAGGGTTAGGGTAGGGGATAGGGTTAGGGTACGCGTTAGGGTTAGGGTAGTTATTAAACCTATCCCACTCTCTAGATACCCCTTAGCACGTCAAGGAATATTATTTGGGGGTCCAGCCATGGAGAACAGTTTAGACACTAGGAGAAGATAAGGAACACACCCATTATCCTGAAATCACATTAGGATTCTCTTTTTAACCTGTTCCTTAATACACTAGTGCTTAGGAAATCTATTGGAGGCAGAAGCAGTCAAGGGTAGCTTAGGGTTAGGGTTACGGTGAGGGTTAGGGTTAGGGTATGGCTTAGGGTACGGGTTCGGGTACGGGTTCGGGTACGGCGTAGGGTATGGGTTAGGGTTAGGGTTAGGGTTAGTTTGAGGGTTAGGGCTCCGTTTAGGGTACGGGTTAGGATTAGGGTACGTGTTAGGGTTAGGGTAGGGGTTAGGGTTAGGGTACGCGTTAGGGTTAGGGTAGTTATTAAACCTATCCCACTCTCTAGTACCCCTTAGCACGTCAAGGAATATTATTTAGGGGTCCAGCCATGGAGAAGAGTTTAGACACTAGGAGAAGATAAGGAACACACCCATTATCAAGAAATCACATTAGGATTCTCTTTTTAACCTGTTCCTTAAAACACTAGTGCTTAGGAAATCTATTGGAGGCAGAAGCAGTCAAGCGTAGCTTAGGGTTAGGGTTAGGGTTAGGGCTAGGGTTAGGACACGGCTTAGGGTACGGGTTCGGGTACGGGTTCGTGTACGGCGTAGGGTATGGGTTTGGGTTAGGGTTAGGGTTAGTTTGAAGCTTAGGGCTCGGTTTAGGGTATGGGTTAGGATTAGGGTTCCTGTTAGGGTTAGGGTAGGGGTTAGGGTTAGGGTACGCGTTAGGGTTAGGGTAGTTATTAAACCTATCCCACTCTCTAGATACCCCTTAGCACGTCAAGGAATATTATTTGGGGGTCCAGCCATGGAGAAGAGTTTAGACACTAGGAGAAGATAAGGAACACACCCATTATCCTGAAATCACATTAGGATTCTCTTTTTAACCTGTTCCTTAATACACTAGTGCTTAGGAAATCTATTGGAGGCAGAAGCAGTCAAGGGTAGCTTAGGGTTAGGGTTACGGTTAGGGTTAGGGTTAGGGTATGGCTTAGGGTACGGGTTCGGGTACGGATTCGGGTACGGCGTAGGGTATGGCATAGGGTTAGGGTTAGGGTTAGTTTGAGGGTTAGGGCTCGGTTTAGGGTACGGGTTAGGATTAGGGTACGTGTTAGGGTTAGGGTAGGGGTTAGGGTTAGGGTACGCGTTAGGGTTAGGGTAGTTATTAAACCTATCCCACTCTCTAGATACCCCTTAGCACGTCAAGGAATATTAATTGGGGGTCCAGCCATGGAGAAGAGTTTAGACACTAGGAGAAGATAAGGAACACACCCATTATCAAGAAATCACATTAGGATTCTCTTTTTAACCTGTTCCTTAAAACACTAGTGCTTAGGAAATCTATTGGAGGCAGAAGCAGTCAAGGGTAGCTTAGGGTTAGGGTTAGGGTTAGGGCTAGGGTTAGGACACGGCTTAGGGTACGGGTTCGGGTACGGGTTCGTGTACGGCGTAGGGTATGGGTTTGGGTTAGGGTTAGGGTTAGTTTGAAGGTTAGGGCTCGGTTTAGGGTACGGGTTAGGATTAGGGTTCGTGTTAGAGTTAGGGTAGGGGTTAGGGTTAGGGTACGCGTTAGGGTTAGGGTAGTTATTAAACCTATCCCACTCTCTAGATACCCCTTAGCACGTCAAGGAATATTATTTGGGGGTCCAGCCATGGAGAACAGTTTAGACACTAGGAGAAGATAAGGAACACACCCATTATCCTGAAATCACATTAGGATTCTCTTTTTAACCTGTTCCTTAATACACTAGTGCTTAGGAAATCTATTGGAGGCAGAAGCAGTCAAGGGTAGCTTAGGGGTAGGGTTACGGTGAGGGTTAGGGTTAGGGTATGGCTTAGGGTACGGGTTCGGGTACGGGTTCGGGTACGGCGTCGGGTATGGGTTAGGGTTAGGGTTAGGGTTAGTTTGAGGGTTAGGGCTCCGTTTAGGGTACGGGTTAGGATTAGGGTAAGTGTTAGGGTTAGGGTAGGGGTTAGGGTTAGGGTACGCGTTAGGATTAGGGTAGTTATTAAACCTATCTCACTCTCTAGATACCCCTTAGCACGTCAAGGAATATTATTTGGGGGTCCAGCCATGGAGAAGAATTTAGACACTAGGAGAAGATAAGGAACACACCCATTATCAAGAAATCACATTAGGATTCTCTTTTTAACCTGTTCCTTAAAACACTAGTGCTTAGGAAATCTATTGGAGGCAGAAGCAGTCAAGGGTAGCTTAGGGTTAGGGTTAGGGTTAGGGTTAGGGTTAGGGTACGGCTTAGGGTACGGGTTCGGGTACGGGTTCGTGTACGCTGTAGGGTATGGGTTAGGGTTAGGGTTAGGGTTAGTTTGAAGGTTAGGGCTCGGTTTAGGGTACGGGTTAGGATTAGGGTTCGTGTTAGGGTTAGGGTAGGTGTTAGGGTTAGGGTACGCGTTAGGGTTAGGGTAGTTATTAAACCTATCCCACTCTCTAGATACCCCTTAGCACGTCAAGGAATATTATTTGGGGGTCCAGCCATGGAGAAGAGTTTAGACACTAGGAGAAGATAAGGAACACACCCATTATCAAGAAATCACATTAGGATTCTCTTTTTAACCTGTTCCTTAAAACACTAGTGCTTAGGAAATCTATTGGAGGCAGAAGCAGTCAAGGGTAGCTTAGGGTTAGGGTTAGGGTTAGGGCTAGGGTTAGGACACGGCTTAGGGTACGGGTTCGGGTACGGGTTCGTGTACGGCGTAGGGTATGGGTTTGGGTTAGGGTTAGGGTTAGTTTGAAGGTTAGGGCTCGGTTTAGGGTACGGGTTAGGATTAGGGTTCGTGTTAGGGTTAGGGGAGGGGTTAGGGTTAGGGTACGCGTTAGGGTTAGGGTAGTTATTAAACCTATCCCACTCTCTAGATACCCCTTAGCACGTCAAGGAATATTATTTGGGGGTCCAGCCATGGAGAAGAGTTTAGACACTAGGAGAAGATAAGGAACACACCCATTATCCTGAAATCACATTAGGATTCTCTTTTTAACCTGTTCCTTAATACACTAGTGCTTAGGAAATCTATTGGAGGCAGAAGCAGTCAAGGGTAGCTTAGGGTTAGGGTTAGGGTTAGGGTTAGGTTTAGGGTACGGCTTAGGGTACGGGTTCGGGTAGGGGTTCGGGTACGGGTTTGGGTACGGCGTAGGGTATGGGTTAGGGTTAGGGTTAGGGTTAGTTTGAGGGTTAGGGCTCGGTTTAGGGTATGGGTTAGGATTACTGTACGTGTTAGGGTTAGGGTAGAGGTTAGGGTTAGGGTATGCGTTAGGGTTATGGTAGTTATTAAACCTATCCCACTCTCTAGATACCCCTTAGCACGTCAAGGAATATTATTTGGGGGTCCAGCCATGGAGAAGAGTTTAGACACTAGGAGAAGATAAGGAACACACCCATTATCAAGAAATCACATTAGGATTCTCTTTTTAACCTGTTCCTTAAAACACTAGTGCTTAGGAAATCTATTGGAGGCAGAAGCAGTCAAGGGTAGCTAAGGGTTAGGGTTAGGGTTAGGGTACGGCTTAGGGTACGGGTTCGGGTACGGGTTCGGGTACGGGTTCGGGTACGGCGTAGGGTATGGGTTAGGTTTAGGGTTAGGGTTAGTTTGAGGGTTAGGGCTCGGTTTAGGTTACGGGTTAGGATTAGGGTACGTGTTAGGGTTAGGGTAGGGGATAGGGTTAGGGTACGCGTTAGGGTTAGGGTAGTTATTAAACCTATCCCACTCTCTAGATACCCCTTAGCACGTCAAGGAATATTATTTGGGGGGTCCAGCCATGGAGAAGAGTTTATACACTAGGAGAAGATAAGGAACACACCCATTATCCTGAAATCACATTAGGATTCTCTTTTTAACCTGTTCCTTAATACACTAGTGCTTAGGAAATCTATTGGAGGCAGAAGCAGTCAAGGGTAGCTTAGGGTTACGGTTACGGTTAGGGTTAGGGTTAGGGTATGGCTTAGGGTACGGGTTCGGGTACGGGTTCGGGTACCGCGTAGGGTATGGGTTAGGGTTAGGGTTAGGGTTAGTTTGAGGGTTAGGGCTCGGTTTAGGGTACGGGTTAGGATTAGGGTACGTGTTAGGGTTAGGGTAGGGGTTAGGGTTAGGGTACGCGTTAGGGTTAGGGTAGTTATTAAACCTATCCCACTCTCTAGATACCCCTTAGCACGTCAAGGAATATTATTTGGGGGTCCAGCCATGGAGAAGAGTTTAGACAGTAGGAGAAGATAAGGAACACACCCATTATCAAGAAATCACATTAGGATTCTCTTTTTAACCTATCCTTAAAACACTAGTGCTTAGGAAATGTATTGGAGGCAGAAGCAGTCAAGGGTAGCTTAGGGTTAGGGTTAGGGTTAGGGTTAGGGTACGGCTTAGGGTACGGGTTCGGGTATGGGTTCGTGTACGCTGTAGGGTATGGGTTAGGGTTAGGGTTAGGGTTAGTTTGAAGGTTAGGGCTCGGTTTAAGGTACGGGTTAGGATTAGGGTTCGTGTTAGGGTTAGGGTAGGGGTTAGGGTTAGGGTACGCGTAGGGTTAGGATAGTTATTAAACCTATCCCACTCTCTAGATACCCCTTAGCACATCAAGGAATATTATTTGCGGGTCCAGCCATGGAGAAGAGTTTAGACAGTAGGAGAAGATAAGGAACACACCCATTATCAAGAAATCACATTAGGAATCTCTTTTTAACCTGTTCCTTAATACACTAGTGCTTAGGAAATCTATTGGAGGCAGAAGCAGTCAAGGGTAGCTTAGGGTTAGGGTTACGGTGAGGGTTAGGGTTAGGGTATGGCTTAGGGTACGGGTTCGGGTACGGGTTCGTGTACGGCGTAGGGTATGGGTTTGGGTTAGGGTTAGGGTTAGTTTGAAGCTTAGGGCTCGGTTTAGGGTATGGGTTAGGATTAGGGTTCGTGTTAGGGTTAGGGTAGGGGTTAGGGTTAGGGTACGCGTTAGGGTTAGGGTAGTTATTAAACCTATCCCACTCTCTAGATACCCCTTAGCACGTCAAGGAATATTAATTGGGGATCCAGCCATGGAGAAGAGTTTAGACACTAGGAGAAGATAAGGAACACACCCATTATCAAGAAATCACATTAGGATTCTCTTTTTAACCTGTTCCTTAAAACACTAGTGCTTAGGAAATCTATTGGAGGCAGAAGCAGTCAAGGGTAGCTTAGGGTTAGGGTTAGGGTTAGGGTACGGCTTAGGGTACGGGTTCGGTTACGGGTTCGGGTACGGGTTCGGGTACGGCGTAGGGTATGGGTTAGGTTTAGGGTTAGGGTTAGTTTGAGGGATAGGGCTCGGTTTAGGTTACGGGTTAGGATTAGGGTACGTGTTAGGGTTAGGGTAGGGGTTAGGGTTAGGGTACGCGTTAGGGTTAGGGTAGTTATTAAACATATCCCACTCTCTAGATACCCCTTAGCACGTGAAGGTATATTATTTGGGGGTCCAGCCATGGAGAAGAGTTTAGACACTAGGAGAAGATAAGGAACACACCCATTATCAAGAAATCACATTAGGATTCTCTTTTTAACCTGTTCCTTAAAACACTAGTGCTTAGGAAATCTATTGGAGGCAGAAGCAGTCAAGGGTAGCTTAGGGTTAGGGTTAGGTTTAGGGTTAGGGTTAGGGTTAGGGTACGGCTTAGTGTACGGGTTCGGGTACGGGTTCGGGTATGGCGTAGTGTATGGGTTAGGGTTAGGGTTAGGGTTAGTTTGAGGGTTAGGGCTCGGTTTAGGTTACGGGTTAGGATTAGGGTACGTCTTAGGGTTAGGGTAGGGGTTAGGGTTAGGGTACGCGTTAGGGTTAGGGTAGTTATTAAACCTATCCCACTCTCTAGATAACCCTTAGCACGTCAAGGAATATTATTTGGGGGTCCAGCCATGGAGAAGAGTTTAGACACTAGGAGAAGATAAGGAACACACCCATTATCAAGAAATCACATTAGGATTCTCTTTTTAAACTGTTCCTTAAAACACTAGTGCTTAGGAAATCTATTGGAGGCAGAAGCAGTCAAGGGTAGCTTAGGGTTAGGGTTAGGGTTAGGGTTAGGGTTAGCTTTCGGGTACGGCTTAGGGTACGGGTTCGGTACGGGTTCGGGTACGGCGTAGGGTATGGGTTAGGGTTAGGGTTAGGGTTAGTTTGAGGGTTAGGGCTCGGTTTAGGGTACGGGTTAGGATTAGGGTACGTGTTAGGGTTAGGGTACGCGTTAGGGTTAGGGTAGTTATTAAACCTATCCCTCTCTCCAGATAACCCTTAGCACGTCAAGGAATATTATTTGGGGGTCCAGCCATGGAGAAGAGTTTAGACACTAGGAGAAGATAAGGAACACACCCATTATCAAGAAATCACATTAGGATTCTCTTTTTAACCTGTTCCTTAAAACACTAGTGCTTAGGAAATCTATTGGAGGCAGAAGCAGTCAAGGGTAGCTTAGGGTTAGGGTTAGGTTTAGGGTTAGGGTTAGGGTTAGCGTACGGCTTAGGGTACGGTTTCGGGTACGGGTTCGTGTACGGCGTAGGGTATGGGTTAGGGTTAGGGTTAGTTTGAAGGTTAGGGCTCGGTTTAGGGTACGGTTTAGGATTAGGGTACGTGTTAGGGTTAGGGTAGGGGTTAGGGTTAGGGTACGCGTTAGGGTTAGGGTAGTTATTAAACCTATCCCACTCTCTAGATACCCCTTAGCACGTCAAGGAATATTATTTGGGTGTCCAGCCATGGAGAAGAGTTTAGACACTAGGAGAAGATAAGGAACACACCCATTATCAATAAATCACATTAGGATTCTCTTTTTAACCTGTTCCTTAAAACACTAGTGCTTAGGAAATCTATTGGAGGCAGAAGCAGTCAAGGGTAGCTTAGGGTTAGGGTTTGGGTTAGGGTACGGCTTAGGGTACGGGTTCGGGTACGGGTTCGGGTACGGGTTTGGGTATGGCGTACGATATGGGTTAGGGTTAGGGTTAGGGTTAGTTTGAGGGTTAGGGCTCGGTTTAGGGTACGGGTTAGGATTAGGGTACGTGTTAGGGTTAGGGTAGGGGTTAGGGTTAGGGTACGCGTTAGGGTTAGGGTAGTTATTAAACCTATCCCACTCTCTAGATACCCCTTAGCACGTTAAGGAATATTATTTGGGTGTCCAGCCATGGAGAAGAGTTTAGACACTAGGAGAAGATAAGGATCACACCCATTATCAAGAAATCACATTAGGATTCTCTTTTTAACCTGTTCCTTAAAACACTAGTGCTTAGGAAATCTATTGGAGGCAGAAGCAGTCAAGGGTAGCTTAGGGTTAGGGTTAGGTTTAGGGTTAGGGATAGGGTTAGCGTACGGCTTAGGGTACGGTTTCGGGTACGGGTTCGTGTACGGCGTAGGGTATGGGTTAGGGTTAGGGTTAGTTTGAAGGTTAGGGCTCGGTTTAGGTTACGGTTTAGCATTAGGGTACGTGTTAGGGTTAGGGTAGGGGTTAGGGTTAGGGTACGCGTTAGGGTTAGGGTAGTTATTAAACCTATCCCACTCTCTAGATACCCCTTAGCACGTCAAGGAATATTATTTGGGTGTCCAGCCATGGAGAAGAGTTTAGACACTAGGAGAAGATAAGGAACACACCCATTATCAATAAATCACATTAGGATTCTCTTTTTAACCTGTTCCTTAAAACACTAGTGCTTAGGAAATCTATTGGAGGCAGAAGCAGTCAAGGGTAGCTTAGGGTTAGGGTTTGGGTTAGGGTACGGCTTAGGGTACGGGTTCGGGTACGGGTTCGGGTACGGGTTTGGGTATGGCGTACGATATGGGTTAGGGTTAGGGTTAGGGTTAGTTTGAGGGTTAGGGCTCGGTTTAGGGTACGGGTTAGGATTAGGGTTAGGGTTAGTGTTAGGGTAGGGGTTAGGGTTAGGGTACGCGTTAGGTTTAGGGTAGTTATTAAACCTATCCCACTCCCTAGATACCCCTTAGCACGTCAAGGAATATTATTTGGGGGTCCAGCCATGGAGAAGAGTTTAGACAGTAGGAGAAGATAAGGAACACACCCATTATCCTGAAATCACATTAGGATTCTCTTTTTAACCTGTTCCTTAATACACTAGTGCTTAGGAAATCTATTGGAGGCAGAAGCATTCAAGGGTAGCTTAGGGTTAGGGTTAGGTTTAGGGTTAGGGTTAGGGTTAGGGTTAGGGTTAGGGTACGGCTTAGTGTACGGGTTCGGGTACGGGTTCGGGTATGGCGTAGGGTATGGGTTAGGGTTAGGGTTAGGGTTAGTTTGAGGGTTAGGGCTCGGTTTAGGTTACGGGTTAGGATTAGGGTACGTCTTAGGGTTAGGGTAGGGGTTAGGGTTAGGGTACGCGTTAGGGTTAGGGTAGTTATTAAACCTATCCCACTCTCTAGATAACCCTTAGCACGTCAAGGAATATTATTTGGGGGTCCAGCCATGGAGAAGAGTTTAGACACTAGGAGAAGATAAGGAACACACCCATTATCAATAAATCACATTAGGATTCTCTTTTTAACCTGTTCCTTAAAACACTAGTGCTTAGGAAATCTATTGGAGGCAGAAGCAGTCAAGGGTAGCTTAGGGTTAGGGTTTGGGTTAGGGTACGGGTTCGGGTACGGGTTCGGGTACGGGTTTGGGTATGGCGTACGATATGGGTTAGGGTTAGGGTTAGGGTTAGTTTGAGGGTTAGGGCTCGGTTTAGGGAACGGGTTAGGATTAGGGTACGTGTTAGGGTTAGGGTAGGGGTTAGGGTTAGGGTACGCGTTAGGGTTAGGGTAGTTATTAAACCTATCCCACTCTCTAGATACCCCTTAGCACGTCAAGGAATATTATTTGGGTGTCCAGCCATGGAGAAGAGTTTAGACACTAGGAGAAGATAAGGATCACACCCATTATCAAGAAATCACATTAGGATTCTCTTTTTAACCTGTTCCTTAAAACACTAGTGCTTAGGAAATCTATTGGAGGCAGAAGCAGTCAAGGGTAGCTTAGGGTTACGGTTAGGGTTAGGGTTAGGGTTAGCTTTAGGGTACGGCTTAGGGTACGGGTTCGGGTACGGGTTCGGGTACGGCGTAGGGTATGGGTTAGGGTTAGGGTTAGGGTTAGTTTGAGGGTTAGGGATCGGTTTAGGGTACGGGTTAGGATTAGGGTACGTGTTAGGGTTAGGGTACGCGTTAGGGTTAGGGTAGTTATTAAACCTATCCCACTCTCTAGATACCCCTTAGCACGTCAAGGAATATTATTTGGGTGTCCAGCCATGGAGAAGAGTTTAGACACTAGGAGAAGATAAGGAACACACCCATTATCAAGAAATCACATTAGGATTCTCTTTTTAACCTGTTCCTTAAAACACTAGTGCTTAGGAAATGTATTGGAGGCAGAAGCAGTCAAGGGTAGCTTAGGGTTAGGGTTAGGGTTAGGGTTAGGGTTAGGGTACGGCTTAGGGTACGGGTTCGGGTACGGGTTCGTGTACGCTGTAGGGTATGGGTTAGGGTTGGGGTTAGGGTTAGTTTGAGGGTTAGGGCTCGGTTTAGGTTACGGGTTAGGATTAGGGTACGTGTTAGGGTTAGGGTAGGGGATAGGGTTAGGGTACGCGTTAGGGTTAGGGTAGTTATTAAACCTATCCCACTCTCTAGATACCCCTTAGCACGTCAAGGAATATTATTTGGGGGTCCAGCCATGGAGAACAGTTTAGACACTAGGAGAAGATAAGGAACACACCCATTATCCTGAAATCACATTAGGATTCTCTTTTTAACCTGTTCCTTAATACACTAGTGCTTAGGAAATCTATTGGAGGCAGAAGCAGTCAAGGGTAGCTTAGGGTTAGGGTTACGGTGAGGGTTAGGGTACGGCTTAGGGTACGGGTTCGGGTATGGGTTCGTGTACGCTGTAGGGTATGGGTTAGGGTTAGGGTTAGGGTTAGTTTGAAGGTTAGGGCTCGGTTTAAGGTACGGGTTAGGATTAGGGTTCGTGTTAGGGTTAGGGTAGGGGTTAGGGTTAGGGTACGCGTAGGGTTAGGATAGTTATTAAACCTATCCCACTCTCTAGATACCCCTTAGCACATCAAGGAATATTATTTGCGGGTCCAGCCATGGAGAAGAGTTTAGACAGTAGGAGAAGATAAGGAACACACCCATTATCAAGAAATCACATTAGGAATCTCTTTTTAACCTGTTCCTTAATACACTAGTGCTTAGGAAATCTATTGGAGGCAGAAGCAGTCAAGGGTAGCTTAGGGTTAGGGTTACGGTGAGGGTTAGGGTTAGGGTATGGCTTAGGGTACGGGTTCGGGTACGGGTTCGTGTACGGCGTAGGGTATGGGTTTGGGTTAGGGTTAGGGTTAGTTTGAAGCTTAGGGCTCGGTTTAGGGTATGGGTTAGGATTAGGGTTCGTGTTAGGGTTAGGGTAGGGGTTAGGGTTAGGGTACGCGTTAGGGTTAGGGTAGTTATTAAACCTATCCCACTCTCTAGATACCCCTTAGCACGTCAAGGAATATTAATTGGGGATCCAGCCATGGAGAAGAGTTTAGACACTAGGAGAAGATAAGGAACACACCCATTATCAAGAAATCACATTAGGATTCTCTTTTTAACCTGTTCCTTAAAACACTAGTGCTTAGGAAATCTATTGGAGGCAGAAGCAGTCAAGGGTAGCTTAGGGTTAGGGTTAGGGTTAGGGTACGGCTTAGGGTACGGGTTCGGTTACGGGTTCGGGTACGGGTTCGGGTACGGCGTAGGGTATGGGTTAGGTTTAGGGTTAGGGTTAGTTTGAGGGATAGGGCTCGGTTTAGGTTACGGGTTAGGATTAGGGTACGTGTTAGGGTTAGGGTAGGGGTTAGGGTTAGGGTACGCGTTAGGGTTAGGGTAGTTATTAAACATATCCCACTCTCTAGATACCCCTTAGCACGTGAAGGTATATTATTTGGGGGTCCAGCCATGGAGAAGAGTTTAGACACTAGGAGAAGATAAGGAACACACCCATTATCAAGAAATCACATTAGGATTCTCTTTTTAACCTGTTCCTTAAAACACTAGTGCTTAGGAAATCTATTGGAGGCAGAAGCAGTCAAGGGTAGCTTAGGGTTAGGGTTAGGTTTAGGGTTAGGGTTAGGGTTAGGGTACGGCTTAGTGTACGGGTTCGGGTACGGGTTCGGGTATGGCGTAGTGTATGGGTTAGGGTTAGGGTTAGGGTTAGTTTGAGGGTTAGGGCTCGGTTTAGGTTACGGGTTAGGATTAGGGTACGTCTTAGGGTTAGGGTAGGGGTTAGGGTTAGGGTACGCGTTAGGGTTAGGGTAGTTATTAAACCTATCCCACTCTCTAGATAACCCTTAGCACGTCAAGGAATATTATTTGGGGGTCCAGCCATGGAGAAGAGTTTAGACACTAGGAGAAGATAAGGAACACACCCATTATCAAGAAATCACATTAGGATTCTCTTTTTAAACTGTTCCTTAAAACACTAGTGCTTAGGAAATCTATTGGAGGCAGAAGCAGTCAAGGGTAGCTTAGGGTTAGGGTTAGGGTTAGGGTTAGGGTTAGCTTTCGGGTACGGCTTAGGGTACGGGTTCGGTACGGGTTCGGGTACGGCGTAGGGTATGGGTTAGGGTTAGGGTTAGGGTTAGTTTGAGGGTTAGGGCTCGGTTTAGGGTACGGGTTAGGATTAGGGTACGTGTTAGGGTTAGGGTACGCGTTAGGGTTAGGGTAGTTATTAAACCTATCCCTCTCTCCAGATAACCCTTAGCACGTCAAGGAATATTATTTGGGGGTCCAGCCATGGAGAAGAGTTTAGACACTAGGAGAAGATAAGGAACACACCCATTATCAAGAAATCACATTAGGATTCTCTTTTTAACCTGTTCCTTAAAACACTAGTGCTTAGGAAATCTATTGGAGGCAGAAGCAGTCAAGGGTAGCTTAGGGTTAGGGTTAGGTTTAGGGTTAGGGTTAGGGTTAGCGTACGGCTTAGGGTACGGTTTCGGGTACGGGTTCGTGTACGGCGTAGGGTATGGGTTAGGGTTAGGGTTAGTTTGAAGGTTAGGGCTCGGTTTAGGGTACGGTTTAGGATTAGGGTACGTGTTAGGGTTAGGGTAGGGGTTAGGGTTAGGGTACGCGTTAGGGTTAGGGTAGTTATTAAACCTATCCCACTCTCTAGATACCCCTTAGCACGTCAAGGAATATTATTTGGGTGTCCAGCCATGGAGAAGAGTTTAGACACTAGGAGAAGATAAGGAACACACCCATTATCAATAAATCACATTAGGATTCTCTTTTTAACCTGTTCCTTAAAACACTAGTGCTTAGGAAATCTATTGGAGGCAGAAGCAGTCAAGGGTAGCTTAGGGTTAGGGTTTGGGTTAGGGTACGGCTTAGGGTACGGGTTCGGGTACGGGTTCGGGTACGGGTTTGGGTATGGCGTACGATATGGGTTAGGGTTAGGGTTAGGGTTAGTTTGAGGGTTAGGGCTCGGTTTAGGGTACGGGTTAGGATTAGGGTACGTGTTAGGGTTAGGGTAGGGGTTAGGGTTAGGGTACGCGTTAGGGTTAGGGTAGTTATTAAACCTATCCCACTCTCTAGATACCCCTTAGCACGTTAAGGAATATTATTTGGGTGTCCAGCCATGGAGAAGAGTTTAGACACTAGGAGAAGATAAGGATCACACCCATTATCAAGAAATCACATTAGGATTCTCTTTTTAACCTGTTCCTTAAAACACTAGTGCTTAGGAAATCTATTGGAGGCAGAAGCAGTCAAGGGTAGCTTAGGGTTAGGGTTAGGTTTAGGGTTAGGGATAGGGTTAGCGTACGGCTTAGGGTACGGTTTCGGGTACGGGTTCGTGTACGGCGTAGGGTATGGGTTAGGGTTAGGGTTAGTTTGAAGGTTAGGGCTCGGTTTAGGTTACGGTTTAGCATTAGGGTACGTGTTAGGGTTAGGGTAGGGGTTAGGGTTAGGGTACGCGTTAGGGTTAGGGTAGTTATTAAACCTATCC
Source organism: Eschrichtius robustus (assembly GCF_028021215.1). Taxonomy (NCBI): domain Eukaryota; kingdom Metazoa; phylum Chordata; class Mammalia; order Artiodactyla; family Eschrichtiidae; genus Eschrichtius; species Eschrichtius robustus. The sequence continues at coordinate 1,773,837 of NW_027175701.1, read as the reverse complement.
CACTCTCTAGATACCCCTTAGCACGTCAAGGAATATTATTTGGGTGTCCAGCCATGGAGAAGAGTTTAGACACTAGGAGAAGATAAGGAACACACCCATTATCAATAAATCACATTAGGATTCTCTTTTTAACCTGTTCCTTAAAACACTAGTGCTTAGGAAATCTATTGGAGGCAGAAGCAGTCAAGGGTAGCTTAGGGTTAGGGTTTGGGTTAGGGTACGGCTTAGGGTACGGGTTCGGGTACGGGTTCGGGTACGGGTTTGGGTATGGCGTACGATATGGGTTAGGGTTAGGGTTAGGGTTAGTTTGAGGGTTAGGGCTCGGTTTAGGGTACGGGTTAGGATTAGGGTTAGGGTTAGTGTTAGGGTAGGGGTTAGGGTTAGGGTACGCGTTAGGTTTAGGGTAGTTATTAAACCTATCCCACTCCCTAGATACCCCTTAGCACGTCAAGGAATATTATTTGGGGGTCCAGCCATGGAGAAGAGTTTAGACAGTAGGAGAAGATAAGGAACACACCCATTATCCTGAAATCACATTAGGATTCTCTTTTTAACCTGTTCCTTAATACACTAGTGCTTAGGAAATCTATTGGAGGCAGAAGCATTCAAGGGTAGCTTAGGGTTAGGGTTAGGTTTAGGGTTAGGGTTAGGGTTAGGGTTAGGGTTAGGGTACGGCTTAGTGTACGGGTTCGGGTACGGGTTCGGGTATGGCGTAGGGTATGGGTTAGGGTTAGGGTTAGGGTTAGTTTGAGGGTTAGGGCTCGGTTTAGGTTACGGGTTAGGATTAGGGTACGTCTTAGGGTTAGGGTAGGGGTTAGGGTTAGGGTACGCGTTAGGGTTAGGGTAGTTATTAAACCTATCCCACTCTCTAGATAACCCTTAGCACGTCAAGGAATATTATTTGGGGGTCCAGCCATGGAGAAGAGTTTAGACACTAGGAGAAGATAAGGAACACACCCATTATCAATAAATCACATTAGGATTCTCTTTTTAACCTGTTCCTTAAAACACTAGTGCTTAGGAAATCTATTGGAGGCAGAAGCAGTCAAGGGTAGCTTAGGGTTAGGGTTTGGGTTAGGGTACGGGTTCGGGTACGGGTTCGGGTACGGGTTTGGGTATGGCGTACGATATGGGTTAGGGTTAGGGTTAGGGTTAGTTTGAGGGTTAGGGCTCGGTTTAGGGAACGGGTTAGGATTAGGGTACGTGTTAGGGTTAGGGTAGGGGTTAGGGTTAGGGTACGCGTTAGGGTTAGGGTAGTTATTAAACCTATCCCACTCTCTAGATACCCCTTAGCACGTCAAGGAATATTATTTGGGTGTCCAGCCATGGAGAAGAGTTTAGACACTAGGAGAAGATAAGGATCACACCCATTATCAAGAAATCACATTAGGATTCTCTTTTTAACCTGTTCCTTAAAACACTAGTGCTTAGGAAATCTATTGGAGGCAGAAGCAGTCAAGGGTAGCTTAGGGTTACGGTTAGGGTTAGGGTTAGGGTTAGCTTTAGGGTACGGCTTAGGGTACGGGTTCGGGTACGGGTTCGGGTACGGCGTAGGGTATGGGTTAGGGTTAGGGTTAGGGTTAGTTTGAGGGTTAGGGATCGGTTTAGGGTACGGGTTAGGATTAGGGTACGTGTTAGGGTTAGGGTACGCGTTAGGGTTAGGGTAGTTATTAAACCTATCCCACTCTCTAGATACCCCTTAGCACGTCAAGGAATATTATTTGGGTGTCCAGCCATGGAGAAGAGTTTAGACACTAGGAGAAGATAAGGAACACACCCATTATCAAGAAATCACATTAGGATTCTCTTTTTAACCTGTTCCTTAAAACACTAGTGCTTAGGAAATGTATTGGAGGCAGAAGCAGTCAAGGGTAGCTTAGGGTTAGGGTTAGGGTTAGGGTTAGGGTTAGGGTACGGCTTAGGGTACGGGTTCGGGTACGGGTTCGTGTACGCTGTAGGGTATGGGTTAGGGTTGGGGTTAGGGTTAGTTTGAGGGTTAGGGCTCGGTTTAGGTTACGGGTTAGGATTAGGGTACGTGTTAGGGTTAGGGTAGGGGATAGGGTTAGGGTACGCGTTAGGGTTAGGGTAGTTATTAAACCTATCCCACTCTCTAGATACCCCTTAGCACGTCAAGGAATATTATTTGGGGGTCCAGCCATGGAGAACAGTTTAGACACTAGGAGAAGATAAGGAACACACCCATTATCCTGAAATCACATTAGGATTCTCTTTTTAACCTGTTCCTTAATACACTAGTGCTTAGGAAATCTATTGGAGGCAGAAGCAGTCAAGGGTAGCTTAGGGTTAGGGTTACGGTGAGGGTTAGGGTTAGGGTATGGCTTAGGGTACGGGTTCGGGTACGGGTTCGGGTACGGCGTAGGGTATGGGTTAGGGTTAGGGTTAGGGTTAGTTTGAGGGTTAGGGCTCCGTTTAGGGTACGGGTTAGGATTAGGGTACGTGTTAGGGTTAGGGTAGGGGTTAGGGTTAGGGTACGCGTTAGGGTTAGGGTAGTTATTAAACCTATCCCACTCTCTAGTACCCCTTAGCACGTCAAGGAATATTATTTAGGGGTCCAGCCATGGAGAAGAGTTTAGACACTAGGAGAAGATAAGGAACACACCCATTATCAAGAAATCACATTAGGATTCTCTTTTTAACCTGTTCCTTAAAACACTAGTGCTTAGGAAATCTATTGGAGGCAGAAGCAGTCAAGCGTAGCTTAGGGTTAGGGTTAGGGTTAGGGCTAGGGTTAGGACACGGCTTAGGGTACGGGTTCGGGTACGGGTTCGTGTACGGCGTAGGGTATGGGTTTGGGTTAGGGTTAGGGTTAGTTTGAAGCTTAGGGCTCGGTTTAGGGTATGGGTTAGGATTAGGGTTCCTGTTAGGGTTAGGGTAGGGGTTAGGGTTAGGGTACGCGTTAGGGTTAGGGTAGTTATTAAACCTATCCCACTCTCTAGATACCCCTTAGCACGTCAAGGAATATTATTTGGGGGTCTAGCCATGGAGAAGAGTTTAGACACTAGGAGAAGATAAGGAACACACCCATTATCCTGAAATCACATTAGGATTCTCTTTTTAACCTGTTCCTTAATACACTAGTGCTTAGGAAATCTATTGGAGGCAGAAGCAGTCAAGGGTAGCTTAGGGTTAGGGTTACGGTTAGGGTTAGGGTTAGGGTATGGCTTAGGGTACGGGTTCGGGTACGGGTTCGGGTACGGCGTAGGGTATGGCATAGGGTTAGGGTTAGGGTTAGTTTGAGGGTTAGGGCTCGGTTTAGGGTACGGGTTAGGATTAGGGTACGTGTTAGGGTTAGGGTAGGGGTTAGGGTTAGGGTACGCGTTAGGGTTAGGGTAGTTATTAAACCTATCCCACTCTCTAGATACCCCTTAGCACGTCAAGGAATATTAATTGGGGGTCCAGCCATGGAGAAGAGTTTAGACACTAGGAGAAGATAAGGAACACACCCATTATCAAGAAATCACATTAGGATTCTCTTTTTAACCTGTTCCTTAAAACACTAGTGCTTAGGAAATCTATTGGAGGCAGAAGCAGTCAAGGGTAGCTTAGGGTTAGGGTTAGGGTTAGGGCTAGGGTTAGGACACGGCTTAGGGTACGGGTTCGGGTACGGGTTCGTGTACGGCGTAGGGTATGGGTTTGGGTTAGGGTTAGGGTTAGTTTGAAGGTTAGGGCTCGGTTTAGGGTACGGGTTAGGATTAGGGTTCGTGTTAGGGTTAGGGTAGGGGTTAGGGTTAGGGTACGCGTTAGGGTTAGGGTAGTTATTAAACCTATCCCACTCTCTAGATACCCCTTAGCACGTCAAGGAATATTATTTGGGGGTCCAGCCATGGAGAACAGTTTAGACACTAGGAGAAGATAAGGAACACACCCATTATCCTGAAATCACATTAGGATTCTCTTTTTAACCTGTTCCTTAATACACTAGTGCTTAGGAAATCTATTGGAGGCAGAAGCAGTCAAGGGTAGCTTAGGGGTAGGGTTACGGTGAGGGTTAGGGTTAGGGTATGGCTTAGGGTACGGGTTCGGGTACGGGTTCGGGTACGGCGTCGGGTATGGGTTAGGGTTAGGGTTAGGGTTAGTTTGAGGGTTAGGGCTCCGTTTAGGGTACGGGTTAGGATTAGGGTAAGTGTTAGGGTTAGGGTAGGGGTTAGGGTTAGGGTACGCGTTAGGATTAGGGTAGTTATTAAACCTATCTCACTCTCTAGATACCCCTTAGCACGTCAAGGAATATTATTTGGGGGTCCAGCCATGGAGAAGAATTTAGACACTAGGAGAAGATAAGGAACACACCCATTATCAAGAAATCACATTAGGATTCTCTTTTTAACCTGTTCCTTAAAACACTAGTGCTTAGGAAATCTATTGGAGGCAGAAGCAGTCAAGGGTAGCTTAGGGTTAGGGTTAGGGTTAGGGTTAGGGTTAGGGTACGGCTTAGGGTACGGGTTCGGGTACGGGTTCGTGTACGCTGTAGGGTATGGGTTAGGGTTAGGGTTAGGGTTAGTTTGAAGGTTAGGGCTCGGTTTAGGGTACGGGTTAGGATTAGGGTTCGTGTTAGGGTTAGGGTAGGTGTTAGGGTTAGGGTACGCGTTAGGGTTAGGGTAGTTATTAAACCTATCCCACTCTCTAGATACCCCTTAGCACGTCAAGGAATATTATTTGGGGGTCCAGCCATGGAGAAGAGTTTAGACACTAGGAGAAGATAAGGAACACACCCATTATCAAGAAATCACATTAGGATTCTCTTTTTAACCTGTTCCTTAAAACACTAGTGCTTAGGAAATCTATTGGAGGCAGAAGCAGTCAAGGGTAGCTTAGGGTTAGGGTTAGGGTTAGGGCTAGGGTTAGGACACGGCTTAGGGTACGGGTTCGGGTACGGGTTCGTGTACGGCGTAGGGTATGGGTTTGGGTTAGGGTTAGGGTTAGTTTGAAGGTTAGGGCTCGGTTTAGGGTACGGGTTAGGATTAGGGTTCGTGTTAGGGTTAGGGGAGGGGTTAGGGTTAGGGTACGCGTTAGGGTTAGGGTAGTTATTAAACCTATCCCACTCTCTAGATACCCCTTAGCACGTCAAGGAATATTATTTGGGGGTCCAGCCATGGAGAAGAGTTTAGACACTAGGAGAAGATAAGGAACACACCCATTATCCTGAAATCACATTAGGATTCTCTTTTTAACCTGTTCCTTAATACACTAGTGCTTAGGAAATCTATTGGAGGCAGAAGCAGTCAAGGGTAGCTTAGGGTTAGGGTTAGGGTTAGGGTTAGGTTTAGGGTACGGCTTAGGGTACGGGTTCGGGTAGGGGTTCGGGTACGGGTTTGGGTACGGCGTAGGGTATGGGTTAGGGTTAGGGTTAGGGTTAGTTTGAGGGTTAGGGCTCGGTTTAGGGTATGGGTTAGGATTAGTGTACGTGTTAGGGTTAGGGTAGAGGTTAGGGTTAGGGTATGCGTTAGGGTTATGGTAGTTATTAAACCTATCCCACTCTCTAGATACCCCTTAGCACGTCAAGGAATATTATTTGGGGGTCCAGCCATGGAGAAGAGTTTAGACACTAGGAGAAGATAAGGAACACACCCATTATCAAGAAATCACATTAGGATTCTCTTTTTAACCTGTTCCTTAAAACACTAGTGCTTAGGAAATCTATTGGAGGCAGAAGCAGTCAAGGGTAGCTAAGGGTTAGGGTTAGGGTTAGGGTACGGCTTAGGGTACGGGTTCGGGTACGGGTTCGGGTACGGGTTCGGGTACGGCGTAGGGTATGGGTTAGGTTTAGGGTTAGGGTTAGTTTGAGGGTTAGGGCTCGGTTTAGGTTACGGGTTAGGATTAGGGTACGTGTTATGGTTAGGGTAGGGGATAGGGTTAGGGTACGCGTTAGGGTTAGGGTAGTTATTAAACCTATCCCACTCTCTAGATACCCCTTAGCACGTCAAGGAATATTATTTGGGGGTCCAGCCATGGAGAAGAGTTTATACACTAGGAGAAGATAAGGAACACACCCATTATCCTGAAATCACATTAGGATTCTCTTTTTAACCTGTTCCTTAATACACTAGTGCTTAGGAAATCTATTGGAGGCAGAAGCAGTCAAGGGTAGCTTAGGGTTACGGTTACGGTTAGGGTTAGGGTTAGGGTATGGCTTAGGGTACGGGTTCGGGTACGGGTTCGGGTACCGCGTAGGGTATGGGTTAGGGTTAGGGTTAGGGTTAGTTTGAGGGTTAGGGCTCGGTTTAGGGTACGGGTTAGGATTAGGGTACGTGTTAGGGTTAGGGTAGGGGTTAGGGTTAGGGTACGCGTTAGGGTTAGGGTAGTTATTAAACCTATCCCACTCTCTAGATACCCCTTAGCACGTCAAGGAATATTATTTGGGGGTCCAGCCATGGAGAAGAGTTTAGACAGTAGGAGAAGATAAGGAACACACCCATTATCAAGAAATCACATTAGGATTCTCTTTTTAACCTGTTCCTTAAAACACTAGTGCTTAGGAAATGTATTGGAGGCAGAAGCAGTCAAGGGTAGCTTAGGGTTAGGGTTAGGGTTAGGGTTAGGGTTAGGGTACGGCTTAGGGTACGGGTTCGGGTATGGGTTCGTGTACGCTGTAGGGTATGGGTTAGGGTTAGGGTTAGGGTTAGTTTGAAGGTTAGGGCTCGGTTTAAGGTACGGGTTAGGATTAGGGTTCGTGTTAGGGTTAGGGTAGGGGTTAGGGTTAGGGTACGCGTAGGGTTAGGATAGTTATTAAACCTATCCCACTCTCTAGATACCCCTTAGCACATCAAGGAATATTATTTGCGGGTCCAGCCATGGAGAAGAGTTTAGACAGTAGGAGAAGATAAGGAACACACCCATTATCAAGAAATCACATTAGGAATCTCTTTTTAACCTGTTCCTTAATACACTAGTGCTTAGGAAATCTATTGGAGGCAGAAGCAGTCAAGGGTAGCTTAGGGTTAGGGTTACGGTGAGGGTTAGGGTTAGGGTATGGCTTAGGGTACGGGTTCGGGTACGGGTTCGTGTACGGCGTAGGGTATGGGTTTGGGTTAGGGTTAGGGTTAGTTTGAAGCTTAGGGCTCGGTTTAGGGTATGGGTTAGGATTAGGGTTCGTGTTAGGGTTAGGGTAGGGGTTAGGGTTAGGGTACGCGTTAGGGTTAGGGTAGTTATTAAACCTATCCCACTCTCTAGATACCCCTTAGCACGTCAAGGAATATTAATTGGGGATCCAGCCATGGAGAAGAGTTTAGACACTAGGAGAAGATAAGGAACACACCCATTATCAAGAAATCACATTAGGATTCTCTTTTTAACCTGTTCCTTAAAACACTAGTGCTTAGGAAATCTATTGGAGGCAGAAGCAGTCAAGGGTAGCTTAGGGTTAGGGTTAGGGTTAGGGTACGGCTTAGGGTACGGGTTCGGTTACGGGTTCGGGTACGGGTTCGGGTACGGCGTAGGGTATGGGTTAGGTTTAGGGTTAGGGTTAGTTTGAGGGATAGGGCTCGGTTTAGGTTACGGGTTAGGATTAGGGTACGTGTTAGGGTTAGGGTAGGGGTTAGGGTTAGGGTACGCGTTAGGGTTAGGGTAGTTATTAAACATATCCCACTCTCTAGATACCCCTTAGCACGTGAAGGTATATTATTTGGGGGTCCAGCCATGGAGAAGAGTTTAGACACTAGGAGAAGATAAGGAACACACCCATTATCAAGAAATCACATTAGGATTCTCTTTTTAACCTGTTCCTTAAAACACTAGTGCTTAGGAAATCTATTGGAGGCAGAAGCAGTCAAGGGTAGCTTAGGGTTAGGGTTAGGTTTAGGGTTAGGGTTAGGGTTAGGGTACGGCTTAGTGTACGGGTTCGGGTACGGGTTCGGGTATGGCGTAGTGTATGGGTTAGGGTTAGGGTTAGGGTTAGTTTGAGGGTTAGGGCTCGGTTTAGGTTACGGGTTAGGATTAGGGTACGTCTTAGGGTTAGGGTAGGGGTTAGGGTTAGGGTACGCGTTAGGGTTAGGGTAGTTATTAAACCTATCCCACTCTCTAGATACCCCTTAGCACGTCAAGGAATATTATTTGGGGGTCCAGCCATGGAGAAGAGTTTAGACACTAGGAGAAGATAAGGAACACACCCATTATCAAGAAATCACATTAGGATTCTCTTTTTAAACTGTTCCTTAAAACACTAGTGCTTAGGAAATCTATTGGAGGCAGAAGCAGTCAAGGGTAGCTTAGGGTTAGGGTTAGGGTTAGGGTTAGGGTTAGCTTTCGGGTACGGCTTAGGGTACGGGTTCGGTACGGGTTCGGGTACGGCGTAGGGTATGGGTTAGGGTTAGGGTTAGGGTTAGTTTGAGGGTTAGGGCTCGGTTTAGGGTACGGGTTAGGATTAGGGTACGTGTTAGGGTTAGGGTACGCGTTAGGGTTAGGGTAGTTATTAAACCTATCCCTCTCTCCAGATAACCCTTAGCACGTCAAGGAATATTATTTGGGGGTCCAGCCATGGAGAAGAGTTTAGACACTAGGAGAAGATAAGGAACACACCCATTATCAAGAAATCACATTAGGATTCTCTTTTTAACCTGTTCCTTAAAACACTAGTGCTTAGGAAATCTATTGGAGGCAGAAGCAGTCAAGGGTAGCTTAGGGTTAGGGTTAGGTTTAGGGTTAGGGTTAGGGTTAGCGTACGGCTTAGGGTACGGTTTCGGGTACGGGTTCGTGTACGGCGTAGGGTATGGGTTAGGGTTAGGGTTAGTTTGAAGGTTAGGGCTCGGTTTAGGGTACGGTTTAGGATTAGGGTACGTGTTAGGGTTAGGGTAGGGGTTAGGGTTAGGGTACGCGTTAGGGTTAGGGTAGTTATTAAACCTATCCCACTCTCTAGATACCCCTTAGCACGTCAAGGAATATTATTTGGGTGTCCAGCCATGGAGAAGAGTTTAGACACTAGGAGAAGATAAGGAACACACCCATTATCAATAAATCACATTAGGATTCTCTTTTTAACCTGTTCCTTAAAACACTAGTGCTTAGGAAATCTATTGGAGGCAGAAGCAGTCAAGGGTAGCTTAGGGTTAGGGTTTGGGTTAGGGTACGGCTTAGGGTACGGGTTCGGGTACGGGTTCGGGTACGGGTTTGGGTATGGCGTACGATATGGGTTAGGGTTAGGGTTAGGGTTAGTTTGAGGGTTAGGGCTCGGTTTAGGGTACGGGTTAGGATTAGGGTACGTGTTAGGGTTAGGGTAGGGGTTAGGGTTAGGGTACGCGTTAGGGTTAGGGTAGTTATTAAACCTATCCCACTCTCTAGATACCCCTTAGCACGTTAAGGAATATTATTTGGGTGTCCAGCCATGGAGAAGAGTTTAGACACTAGGAGAAGATAAGGATCACACCCATTATCAAGAAATCACATTACGATTCTCTTTTTAACCTGTTCCTTAAAACACTAGTGCTTAGGAAATCTATTGGAGGCAGAAGCAGTCAAGGGTAGCTTAGGGTTAGGGTTAGGGTTAGGGTTAGGGTTAGGGTACGGCTTAGGGTACGGGTTCGGGTACGGGTTCGTGTACGGCGTAGGGTATGGGTTAGGGTTAGGGTTAGGGTTAGTTTGAAGGTTAGGGCTCGGTTTAGGGTACAGGTTAGGATTAGGGTTCGTTTTAGTGTTAGGGTAGGGGTTAGGGTTAGGGTACGCGTTAGGTTTAGGGTAGTTATTAAACCTATCCCACTCCCTAGATACCCCTTAGCACGTCAAGGAATATTATTTGGGGGTCCAGCCATGGAGAAGAGTTTAGACACTAGGAGAAGATAAGGAACACACCCATTATCAAGAAATCACATTAGGATTCTCTTTTTAACCTGTTCCTTAAAACACTAGTGCTTAGGAAATCTATTGGAGGCAGAAGCAGTCAAGGGTAGCTTAGGGTTAGGGTTTGGGTTAGGGCTAGGGTTAGGACACGGCTTAGGGTACGGGTTCGGGTACGGGTTCGTGTACGGTGTAGGGTATGGGTTTGGGTTAGGGTTAGGGTTAGTTTGAAGCTTAGGGCTCGGTTTAGGGTATGGGTTAGGATTAGGGTTCGTGTTAGGGTTAGGGTAGGGGTTAGGGTTAGGGTACGCGTTAGGGTTAGGGTAGTTATTAAACCTATCCCACTCTCTAGATACCCCTTAGCACGTCAAGGAATATTATTTGGGGGTCCAGCCATGGAGAAGAGTTTAGACACTAGGAGAAGATAAGGAACACACCCATTATCCTGAAATCACATTAGGATTCTCTTTTTAACCTGTTCCTTAATACACTAGTGCTTAGGAAATCTACTGGAGGCAGAAGCAGTCAAGGGTAGCTTAGGGTTAGGGTTACGGTTAGGGTTAGTGTTAGGGTATGGCTTAGGGTACGGGTTCGGGTACGGGTTCGGGTACGGCGTAGGGTATGGGTTAGGGTTAGGGTTAGGGTTAGTTTGAGGGTTAGGGCTCCGTTTAGGGTACGGGTTAGGATTAGGGTACGTGTTAGGGTTAGGGTAGGGGTTAGGGTTAGGGTACGCGTTAGGGTTAGGGTAGTTATTAAACCTATCCCACTCTCTAGATACCCCTTAGCACGTCAAGGAATATTAATTGGGGGTCCAGCTATGGAGAAGAGTTTAGACACTAGGAGAAGATAAGGAACACACCCATTATCAATTAATCACATTAGGATTCTCTTTTTAACCTGTTCCTTAAAACACTAGTGCTTAGGAAATCTATTGGAGGCAGAAGCAGTCAAGGGTAGCTTAGGGTTAGGGTTAGGATTAGGGTACGGCTTAGGGTACGGGTTCGGTTACGGGTTCGGGTACGGGTTCGGGTACGGCGTAGGGTATGGGTTAGGTTTAGGGTTAGGGTTAGTTTGAGGGATAGGGCTCGGTTTAGGTTACGGGTTAGGATTAGGGTACGTGTTAGGGTTAGGGTAGGGGTTAGGGTTAGGGTACGCGTTAGGGTTAGGGTAGTTATTAAACATATCCCACTCTCTAGATACCCCTTAGCACGTCAAGGTATATTATTTGGGGGTCCAGCCATGGAGAAGAGTTTAGACACTAGGAGAAGATAAGGAACACACCCATTATCAAGAAATCACATTAGGATTCTCTTTTTAACCTGTTCCTTAAAACACTAGTGCTTAGGAAATCTATTGGAGGCAGAAGCAGTCAAGGGTAGCTTAGGGTTAGGGTTTGGGTTAGCGTACGGCTTAGGGTACGGGTTCGGGTACGGGTTCGGGTACGGGTTTGGGTATGGCGTAGGATATGGGTTAGGGTTAGGGTTAGGGTTAGTTTGAGGGTTAGGGCTCGGTTTAGGGTACGGGTTAGGATTAGGGTACGTGTTAGGGTTAGGGTAGGGGTTAGGGTTAGGGTACGCGTTAGGGTTAGGGTAGTTATTAAACCTATCCCACTCTCTAGATACCCCTTAGCACGTCAAGGAATTTTATTTGGGTGTCCAGCCATGGAGAAGAGTTTAGACACTAGGAGAAGATAAGGAACACACCCATTATCAAGAAATCACATTAGGATTCTCTTTTTAACCTGTTCCTTAAAACACTAGTGCTTAGGAAATCTATTGGAGGCAGAAGCAGTCAAGGGTAGCTTAGGGTTAGGGTTAGGTTTAGGGTTAGGGTTAGGGTTAGGGTACGGCTTAGTGTACGGGTTCGGGTACGGGTTCGGGTATGGCGTAGTGTATGGGTTAGGGTTAGGGTTAGGGTTAGTTTGAGGGTTAGGGCTCGGTTTAGGGTACGGGTTAGGATTAGGGTACGTGTTAGGGTTAGGGTACGCGTTAGGGTTAGGGTAGTTATTAAACCTATCCCACTCTCTAGATAACCCTTAGCAAGTCAAGGAATATTATTTGGGGGTCCAGCCATGGAGAAGAGTTTAGACACTAGGAGAAGATAAGGAACACACCCATTATCAAGAAATCACATTAGGATTCTCTTTTTAACCTGTTCCTTAAAACACTAGTGCTTAGGAAATCTATTGGAGGCAGAAGCAGTCAAGGGTAGCTTAGGGTTAGGGTTAGGTTTAGGGTTAGGGATAGGGTTAGCGTACGGCTTAGGGTACGGTTTCGGGTACGGGTTCGTGTACGGCGTAGGGTATGGGTTAGGGTTAGGGTTAGTTTGAAGGTTAGGGCTCGGTTTAGGTTACGGTTTAGCATTAGGGTACGTGTTAGGGTTAGGGTAGGGGTTAGGGTTAGGGTACGCGTTAGGGTTAGGGTAGTTATTAAACCTATCCCACTCTCTAGATACCCCTTAGCACGTCAAGGAATATTATTTGGGTGTCCAGCCATGGAGAAGAGTTTAGACACTAGGAGAAGATAAGGAACACACCCATTATCAATAAATCACATTAGGATTCTCTTTTTAACCTGTTCCTTAAAACACTAGTGCTTAGGAAATCTATTGGAGGCAGAAGCAGTCAAGGGTAGCTTAGGGTTAGGGTTTGGGTTAGGGTACGGCTTAGGGTACGGGTTCGGGTACGGGTTCGGGTACGGGTTTGGGTATGGCGTACGATATGGGTTAGGGTTAGGGTTAGGGTTAGTTTGAGGGTTAGGGCTCGGTTTAGGGTTAGGGTTAGTGTTAGGGTAGGGGTTAGGGTTAGGGTACGCGTTAGGTTTAGGGTAGTTATTAAACCTATCCCACTCCCTAGATACCCCTTAGCACGTCAAGGAATATTATTTGGGGGTCCAGCCATGGAGAAGAGTTTAGACAGTAGGAGAAGATAAGGAACACACCCATTATCCTGAAATCACATTAGGATTCTCTTTTTAACCTGTTCCTTAATACACTAGTGCTTAGGAAATCTATTGGAGGCAGAAGCATTCAAGGGTAGCTTAGGGTTAGGGTTAGGTTTAGGGTTAGGGTTAGGGTTAGGGTTAGGGTTAGGGTACGGCTTAGTGTACGGGTTCGGGTACGGGTTCGGGTATGGCGTAGGGTATGGGTTAGGGTTAGGGTTAGGGTTAGTTTGAGGGTTAGGGCTCGGTTTAGGTTACGGGTTAGGATTAGGGTACGTCTTAGGGTTAGGGTAGGGGTTAGGGTTAGGGTACGCGTTAGGGTTAGGGTAGTTATTAAACCTATCCCACTCTCTAGATAACCCTTAGCACGTCAAGGAATATTATTTGGGGGTCCAGCCATGGAGAAGAGTTTAGACTCTAGGAGAAGATAAGGAACACACCCATTATCAATAAATCACATTAGGATTCTCTTTTTAACCTGTTCCTTAAAACACTAGTGCTTAGGAAATCTATTGGAGGCAGAAGCAGTCAAGGGTAGCTTAGGGTTAGGGTTTGGGTTAGGGTACGGGTTCGGGTACGGGTTCGGGTACGGGTTTGGGTATGGCGTACGATATGGGTTAGGGTTAGGGTTAGGGTTAGTTTGAGGGTTAGGGCTCGGTTTAGGGAACGGGTTAGGATTAGGGTACGTGTTAGGGTTAGGGTAGGGGTTAGGGTTAGGGTACGCGTTAGGGTTAGGGTAGTTATTAAACCTATCCCACTCTCTAGATACCCCTTAGCACGTCAAGGAATATTATTTGGGTGTCCAGCCATGGAGAAGAGTTTAGACACTAGGAGAAGATAAGGATCACACCCATTATCAAGAAATCACATTAGGATTCTCTTTTTAACCTGTTCCTTAAAACACTAGTGCTTAGGAAATCTATTGGAGGCAGAAGCAGTCAAGGGTAGCTTAGGGTTACGGTTAGGGTTAGGGTTAGGGTTAGCTTTAGGGTACGGCTTAGGGTACGGGTTCGGGTACGGGTTCGGGTACGGCGTAGGGTATGGGTTAGGGTTAGGGTTAGGGTTAGTTTGAGGGTTAGGGATCGGTTTAGGGTACGGGTTAGGATTAGGGTACGTGTTAGGGTTAGGGTACGCGTTAGGGTTAGGGTAGTTATTAAACGTATCCCACTCTCTAGATACCCCTTAGCAGGTCAAGGAATATTATTTGGGTGTCCAGCCATGGAGAAGAGTTTAGACACTAGGAGAAGATAAGGAACACACCCATTATCAAGAAATCACATTAGGATTCTCTTTTTAACCTGTTCCTTAAAACACTAGTGCTTAGGAAATGTATTGGAGGCAGAAGCAGTCAAGGGTAGCTTAGGGTTAGGGTTAGGGTTAGGGTTAGGGTTAGGGTACGGCTTAGGGTACGGGTTCGGGTACGGGTTCGTGTACGCTGTAGGGTATGGGTTAGGGTTAGGGTTAGGGTTAGTTTGAGGGTTAGGGCTCGGTTTAGGTTACGGGTTAGGATTAGGGTACGTGTTAGGGTTAGGGTAGGGGATAGGGTTAGGGTACGCGTTAGGGTTAGGGTAGTTATTAAACCTATCCCACTCTCTAGATACCCCTTAGCACGTCAAGGAATATTATTTGGGGGTCCAGCCATGGAGAACAGTTTAGACACTAGGAGAAGATAAGGAACACACCCATTATCCTGAAATCACATTAGGATTCTCTTTTTAACCTGTTCCTTAATACACTAGTGCTTAGGAAATCTATTGGAGGCAGAAGCAGTCAAGGGTAGCTTAGGGTTAGGGTTACGGTGAGGGTTAGGGTTAGGGTATGGCTTAGGGTACGGGTTCGGGTACGGGTTCGGGTACGGCGTAGGGTATGGGTTAGGGTTAGGGTTAGGGTTAGTTTGAGGGTTAGGGCTCCGTTTAGGGTACGGGTTAGGATTAGGGTACGTGTTAGGGTTAGGGTAGGGGTTAGGGTTAGGGTACGCGTTAGGGTTAGGGTAGTTATTAAACCTATCCCACTCTCTAGTACCCCTTAGCACGTCAAGGAATATTATTTAGGGGTCCAGCCATGGAGAAGAGTTTAGACACTAGGAGAAGATAAGGAACACACCCATTATCAAGAAATCACATTAGGATTCTCTTTTTAACCTGTTCCTTAAAACACTAGTGCTTAGGAAATCTATTGGAGGCAGAAGCAGTCAAGCGTAGCTTAGGGTTAGGGTTAGGGTTAGGGCTAGGGTTAGGACACGGCTTAGGGTACGGGTTCGGGTACGGGTTCGTGTACGGCGTAGGGTATGGGTTTGGGTTAGGGTTAGGGTTAGTTTGAAGCTTAGGGCTCGGTTTAGGGTATGGGTTAGGATTAGGGTTCCTGTTAGGGTTAGGGTAGGTGTTAGGGTTAGGGTACGCGTTAGGGTTAGGGTAGTTATTAAACCTATCCCACTCTCTAGATACCCCTTAGCACGTCAAGGAATATTATTTGGGGGTCCAGCCATGGAGAAGAGTTTAGACACTAGGAGAAGATAAGGAACACACCCATTATCCTGAAATCACATTAGGATTCTCTTTTTAACCTGTTCCTTAATACACTAGTGCTTAGGAAATCTATTGGAGGCAGAAGCAGTCAAGGGTAGCTTAGGGTTAGGGTTACGGTTAGGGTTAGGGTTAGGGTATGGCTTAGGGTACGGGTTCGGGTACGGGTTCGGGTACGGCGTAGGGTATGGCATAGGGTTAGGGTTAGGGTTAGTTTGAGGGTTAGGGCTCGGTTTAGGGTACGGGTTAGGATTAGGGTACGTGTTAGGGTTAGGGTAGGGGTTAGGGTTAGGGTACGCGTTAGGGTTAGGGTAGTTATTAAACCTATCCCACTCTCTAGATACCCCTTAGCACGTCAAGGAATATTAATTGGGGGTCCAGCCATGGAGAAGAGTTTAGACACTAGGAGAAGATAAGGAACACACCCATTATCAAGAAATCACATTAGGATTCTCTTTTTAACCTGTTCCTTAAAACACTAGTGCTTAGGAAATCTATTGGAGGCAGAAGCAGTCAAGGGTAGCTTAGGGTTAGGGTTAGGGTTAGGGTACGGCTTAGGGTACGGGTTCGGTTACGGGTTCGGGTACGGGTTCGGGTACGGCGTAGGGTATGGGTTAGGTTTAGGGTTAGGGTTAGTTTGAGGGTTAGGGCTCGGTTTAGGTTACGGGTTAGGATTAGGGTACGTGTTAGGGTTAGGGTAGGGGTTAGGGTTATGGTACGCGTTAGGGTTAGGGTAGTTATTAAACATATCCCACTCTCTAGATACCCCTTAGCACGTCAAGGTATATTATTTGGGGGTCCAGCCATGGAGAAGAGTTTAGACACTAGGAGAAGATAAGGAACACACCCATTATCAAGAAATCACATTAGGATTCTCTTTTTAACCTGTTCCTTAAGACACTAGTGCTTAGGAAATCTATTGGAGGCAGAAGCAGTCAAGGGTAGCTTAGGGTTAGGGTTAGGTTTAGGGTTAGGGTTAGGGTTAGGGTACGGCTTAGTGTACGGGTTCGGGTACGGGTTCGGGTATGGCGTAGTGTATGGGTTAGGGTTAGGGTTAGGGTTAGTTTGAGGGTTAGGGCTCGGTTTAGGGTACGGGTTAGGATTAGGGTACGTCTTAGGGTTAGGGTAGGGGTTAGGGTTAGGGTACGCGTTAGGGTTAGGGTAGTTATTAAACCTATCCCACTCTCTAGATAACCCTTAGCACGTAAAGGAATATTATTTGGGGGTCCAGCCATGGAGAAGAGTTTAGACACTAGGAGAAGATAAGGAACACACCCATTATCAAGAAATCACATTAGGATTCTCTTTTTAACCTGTTCCTTAAAACACTAGTGCTTAGGAAATCTATTGGAGGCAGAAGCAGTCAAGGGTAGCTTAGGGTTAGGGTTAGGGTTAGGGTTAGGGTTAGCTTTAGGGTACGGCTTAGGGTACGGGTTCGGTACGGGTTCGGGTACGGCGTAGGGTATGGGTTAGGGTTAGGGTTAGGGTTAGTTTGAGGGTTAGGGCTCGGTTTAGGGTACGGGTTAGGATTAGGGTACGTGTTAGGGTTAGGGTACGCGTTAGGGTTAGGGTAGTTATTAAACCTATCCCACTCTCTAGATACCCCTTAGCACGTCAAGGAATATTATTTGCGGGTCCAGCCATGGAGAAGAGTTTAGACACTAGGAGAAGATAAGGAACACACCCATTATCAAGAAATCACATTAGGATTCTCTTTTTAACCTGTTCCTTAAAACACTAGTGCTTAGGAAATCTATTGGAGGCAGAAGCAGTCAAGGGTAGCTTAGGTTTAGGGTTACGGTGAGGGTTAGGGTTAGGGTATGGCTTAGGGTACGGGTTCGGGTACGGGTTCGGGTACGGCGTAGGGTATGGGTTAGGGTTAGGGTTAGGGTTAGTTTGAGGGTTAGGGCTCCGTTTAGGGTACGGGTTAGGATTAGGGTACGTGTTAGGGTTAGGGTAGGGGTTAGGGTTAGGGTATGCGTTAGGGTTAGGGTAGTTATTAAACCTATCCCACTCTCTACATACCCCTTAGCACGTCAAGGAATATTATTTGGGGGTCCAGCCATGGAGAAGAGTTTAGACACTAGGAGAAGATAAGGAACACACCCATTATCAAGAAATCACATTAGGATTCTCTTTTTAACCTGTTCCTTAAAACACTAGTGCTTAGGAAATCTATTGGAGGCAGAAGCAGTCAAGGGTAGCTTAGGGTTAGGGTTAGGGTTAGGGTTAGGGTACGGCTTAGGGTACGGGTTCGGGTACGGGTTCGTGTACGCTGTAGGGTATGGGTTAGGGTTAGGTTTAGGGTTAGTTTGAAGGTTAGGGCTCGGTTTAGGGTACGGGTTAGGATTAGGGTTCGTGTTAGGGTTAGGGTAGGGGTTAGGGTTAGGGTACGCGTTAGGGTTAGGGTAGTTATTAAACCTATCCCACTCTCTAGATACCCCTTAGCACGTCAAGGAATATTATTTGGGGGTCCAGCCATGGAGAAGAGTTTAGACACTAGGAGAAGATAAGGAACACACCCATTATCAAGAAATCACATTAGGATTCTCTTTTTAACCTGTTCCTTAAAACACTAGTGCTTAGGAAATCTATTGGAGGCAGAAGCAGTCAAGTGTAGCTTAGGGTTAGGGTTAGGGTTAGGGCTAGGTTTAGGACACGGCTTAGGGTACGGGTTCGGGTACGGGTTCGTGTACGGCGTAGGGTATGGGTTTGCGTTAGGGTTAGGGTTAGTTTGAAGGTTAGGGCTCGGTTTAGGGTACGGGTTAGGATTAGGGTTCGTGTTAGGGTTAGGGTAGGGGTTAGGATTAGGGTACGCGTTAGGGTTAGGGTAGTTATTAAACCTATCCCACTCTCTAGATACCCCTTAGCAGGTCAAGGAATATTATTTGGGGGTCCAGCCATGGAGAAGAGTTTAGACACTAGGAGAAGATAAGGAACACACCCATTATCCTGAAATCACATTAGGATTCTCTTTTTAACCTGTTCCTTAATACACTAGTGCTTAGGAAATCTATTGGAGGCAGAAGCAGTCAAGGGTAGCTTAGGGTTAGGGTTACGGTGAGGGTTAGGGTTAGGGTATGGCTTAGGGTACGGGTTCGGGTACGGGTTCGGGTACGGCGTAGGGTATGGGTTAGGGTTAGGGTTAGGGTTAGTTTGAGGGTTAGGGCTCAGTTTAGGGTACGGGTTAGGATTAGGGTAAGTGTTAGGGTTAGGGTAGGGGTTAGGGTTAGGGTACGCGTTAGGGTTAGGGTAGTTATTAAACCTATCTCACTCTCTAGATACCCCTTAGCACGTCAAGGAATATTATTTGGGGGTCCAGCCATGGAGAAGAGTTTAGACACTAGGAGAAGATAAGGAACACACCCATTATCAAGAAATCACATTAGGATTCTCTTTTTAACCTGTTCCTTAAAACACTAGTGCTTAGGAAATCTATTGGAGGCAGAAGCAGTCAAGGGTAGCTTAGGGTTAGGGTTAGGGTTAGGGTTAGGGTTAGGGTACGGCTTAGGGTGCGGGTTCGGGTACGGGTTCGTGTACGCTGTAGGGTATGGGTTAGGGTTAGGGTTAGGGTTAGTTTGAAGGTTAGGGCTCGGTTTAGGGTACGGGTTAGGATTAGGGTTCGTGTTAGGGTTAGGGTAGGGGTTAGGGTTAGGGTACGCGTTAGGGTTAGGGTAGTTATTAAACCTATCCCACTCTCTAGATACCCCTTAGCACGTCAAGGAATATTATTTGGGGGTCCAGCCATGGAGAAGAGTTTAGACACTAGGAGAAGATAAGGAACACACCCATTATCAAGAAATCACATTAGGATTCTCTTTTTAACCTGTTCCTTAAAACACTAGTGCTTAGGAAATCTATTGGAGGCAGAAGCAGTCAAGGGTAGCTTAGGGTTAAGGTTAGGGTTATTGTTAGGGTAAGGATTAGGGTACGGGTTCGGGTACGGCATAGGTTATGGGTTAGGGTTAGGGTTAGGGTTAGTTTGAGGGTTAGGGCTCCGTTTAGGGTACGGGTTAGGATTAGGGTAAGTGTTAGGGTTAGGGTAGGGGTTAGGGTTAGGGTACGCGTTAGGGTTAGGGTAGTTATTAAACCTATCCCACTCTCTAGATACCCCTTAGCACGTCAAGGAATATTATTTGGGGGTCCAGCCATGGAGAAGAGTTTAGACACTAGGAGAAGATAAGGAACACACCCATTATCCTGAAATCACATTAGGATTCTCTTTTTAACCTGTTCCTTAATACACTAGTGCTTAGGAAATCTATTGGAGGCAGAAGCAGTCAAGGGTAGCTTAGGGTTAGGGTTACGGTGAGGGTTAGGGTTAGGGTATGGCTTAGGGTACGGGTTCGGGTACGGGTTCGTGTACGGCGTAGGGTATGGGTTAGGGTTAGGGTTAGGGTTAGTTTGAGGGTTAGGGCTCCGTTTAGGGTACGGGTTAGGATTAGGGTAAGTGTTAGGATTAGGGTAGGGGTTAGGGTTAGGGTACGCGTTAGGGTTAGGGTAGTTATTAAACCTATCCCACTCTCTAGATACCCCTTAGCACGTCAAGGAATATTATTTGGGGGTCCAGCCATGGAGAAGAGTTTAGACACTAGGAGAAGATAAGGAACACACCCATTATCAAGAAATCACATTAGGATTCTCTTTTTAACCTGTTCCTTAAAACACTAGTGCTTAGGAAATCTATTGGAGGCAGAAGCAGTCAAGGGTAGCTTAGGGTTAGGGTTAGGGTTAGGGTACGGCTTAGGGTACGGGTTCGGGTACGGGTTCGGGTACGGGTTCGGGTACGGCGTAGGGTATGGGTTAGGTTTAGGGTTAGGGTTAGTTTGAGGGTTAGGGCTCGGTTTAGGTTACGGGTTAGGATTAGGGTACGTGTTAGGGTTAGGGTAGGGGTTAGGGTTAGGGTACGCGTTAGGGTTAGGGTAGTTATTAAACCTATCCCACTCTCTAGATACCCCTTAGCACGTCAAGGAATATTATTTGGGGGTCCAGCCATGGAGAAGAGTTTATACACTAGGAGAAGATAAGGAACACACCCATTATCCTGAAATCACATTAGGATTCTCTTTTTAACCTGTTCCTTAATACACTAGTGCTTAGGAAATCTATTTGAGGCAGAAGCAGTCAAGGGTAGCTTAGGGTTAGGGTTACGGTTAGGGTTAGGGTTAGGGTATGGCTTAGGGTATGGGTTCGGGTACGGGTTCGGGTACGGCGTAGGGTATGGGTTAGGGTTAGGGTTAGGGTTAGTTTGAGGGTTAGGGCTCGGTTTAGGGTACGGGTTAGGATTAGGGTACGTGTTAGGGTTAGGGTAGGGGTTAGGGTTAGGGTACGCGTTAGGGTTAGGGTAGTTATTAAACCTATCCCACTCTCTAGATACCCCTTAGCACGTCAAGGAATATTATTTGGGGGTCCAGCCATGGAGAAGAGTTTAGACACTAGGAGAAGATAAGGAACACACCCATTATCAAGAAATCACATTAGGATTCTCTTTTTAACCTGTTCCTTAAAACACTAGTGCTCAGGAAATCTATTGGAGGCAGAAGCAGTCAAGGGTAGCTTAGGGTTAGGGTTAGGGTTAGGGTACGGCTTAGGGTACGGGTTCGGGTACGGGTTCGAGTACGGGTTCAGGTACGGCGTAGGGTATGGGTTAGGTTTAGGGTTAGGGTTAGTTTGAGGGTTAGGGCTCGGTTTATGTTACGGGTTAGGATTAGGTTACGTGTTAGGGTTAGGGTAGGGGTTAGGGTTAGGGTACGCGTTAGGGTTAGGGTAGTTATTAAACATATCCCACTCTCTAGAAACCCCTTAGCACGTCAAGGAATATTATTTGGGGGTCCAGCCATGGAGAAGAGTTTAGACACTAGGAGAAGATAAGGAACACACCCATTATCAATAAATCACATTAGGATTCTCTTTTTAACCTGTTCCTTAAAACACTAGTGCTTAGGAAATCTATTGGAGGCAGAAGCAGTCAAGGGTAGCTTAGGGTTAGGGTTAGGGTTAGGGCTAGGGTTAGGACACGGCTTAGGGTACGGGTTCGGGTACGGGTTCGTGTACGGCGTAGGGTATGGGTTTGGGTTAGGGTTAGGGTTAGTTTGAAGGTTAGGGCTCGGTTTAGGGTACGGGTTAGGATTAGGGTTCGTGTTAGGGTTAGGGTAGGGGTTAGGGTTAGGGTACGCGTTTGGGTTAGGGTAGTTATTAAACCTATCCCACTCTCTAGATACCCCTTAGCACGTCAAGGAATATTATTTGGGGGTCCAGCCATGGAGAAGAGTTTAGACACTAGGAGAAGATAAGGAACACACCCATTATCCTGAAATCACATTAGGATTCTCTTTTTAACCTGTTCCTTAATACACTAGTGCTTAGGAAATCTATTGGAGGCAGAAGCAGTCAAGGGTAGCTTAGGGTTAGGGTTAGGGTTAGGGTTAGGTTTAGGGTACGGCTTAGGGTACGGGTTCGGGTACGGGTTCGGGTACGGGTTTGGGTACGGCGTAGGGTATGGGTTAGGGTTAGGGTTAGGGTTAGTTTGAGGCTTAGGGCTCGGTTTAGGGTATGGGTTAGGATTAGTGTACGTGTTAGGGTTAGGGTAGAGGTTAGGGTTAGGGTATGCGTTAGGGTTATGGTAGTTATTAAACCTATCCCACTCTCTAGATACCCCTTAGCACGTCAAGGAATATTATTTGGCGGTCCAGCCATGGAGAAGAGTTTAGACACTAGGAGAAGATAAGGAACACACCCATTATCAAGAAATCACATTAGGATTCTCTTTTTAACCTGTTCCTTAAAACACTAGTGCTTAGGAAATCTATTGGAGGCAGAAGCAGTCAAGGGTAGCTTAGGGTTAGGGTTAGGGTTAGGGCTAGGGTTAGGACACGGCTTAGGGTACGGGTTCGGGTACGGGTTCGTGTACGGCGTAGGGTATGGGTTTGGGTTAGGGTTAGGGTTAGTTTGAAGGTTAGGGCTCGGTTTAGGGTACGGGTTAGGATTAGGGTTCGTGTTAGGGTTAGGGTAGGGGTTAGGGTTAGGGTACGCGTTAGGGTTAGGGTAGTTATTAAACCTATCCCACTCTCTAGATACCCCTTAGCACGTCAAGGAATATTATTTGGGGGTCCAGCCATGGAGAAGAGTTTAGACACTAGGAGAAGATAAGGAACACACCCATTATCCTGAAATCACATTAGGATTCTCTTTTTAACCTGTTCCTTAAAACACTAGTGCTTAGGAAATCTATTGGAGGCAGAAGCAGTCAAGGGTAGCTTAGGGTTAGGGTTTGGGTTAGGGTACGGCTTAGGGTACGGGTTCGGGTACGGGTTCGGGTACGGGTTTGGGTATGGCGTACGATATGGGTTAGGGTTAGGGTTAGGGTTAGTTTGAGGGTTAGGGCTCGGTTTAGGGTACGGGTTAGGATTAGGGTACGTGTTAGGGTTAGGGTAGGGGTTAGGGTTAGGGTACGCGTTAGGGTTAGGGTAGTTATTAAACCTATCCCACTCTCTAGATACCCCTTAGCACGTTAAGGAATATTATTTGGGTGTCCAGCCATGGAGAAGAGTTTAGACACTAGGAGAAGATAAGGATCACACCCATTATCAAGAAATCACATTACGATTCTCTTTTTAACCTGTTCCTTAAAACACTAGTGCTTAGGAAATCTATTGGAGGCAGAAGCAGTCAAGGGTAGCTTAGGGTTAGGGTTAGGGTTAGGGTTAGGGTTAGGGTACGGCTTAGGGTACGGGTTCGGGTACGGGTTCGTGTACGGCGTAGGGTATGGGTTAGGGTTAGGGTTAGGGTTAGTTTGAAGGTTAGGGCTCGGTTTAGGGTACAGGTTAGGATTAGGGTTCGTTTTAGTGTTAGGGTAGGGGTTAGGGTTAGGGTACGCGTTAGGTTTAGGGTAGTTATTAAACCTATCCCACTCCCTAGATACCCCTTAGCACGTCAAGGAATATTATTTGGGGGTCCAGCCATGGAGAAGAGTTTAGACACTAGGAGAAGATAAGGAACACACCCATTATCAAGAAATCACATTAGGATTCTCTTTTAAACCTGTTCCTTAAAACACTAGTGCTTAGGAAATCTATTGGAGGCAGAAGCAGTCAAGGGTAGCTTAGGGTTAGGGTTTGGGTTAGGGCTAGGGTTAGGACACGGCTTAGGGTACGGGTTCGGGTACGGGTTCGTGTACGGTGTAGGGTATGGGTTTGGGTTAGGGTTAGGGTTAGTTTGAAGCTTAGGGCTCGGTTTAGGGTATGGGTTAGGATTAGGGTTCGTGTTAGGGTTAGGGTAGGGGTTAGGGTTAGGGTACGCGTTAGGGTTAGGGTAGTTATTAAACCTATCCCACTCTCTAGATACCCCTTAGCACGTCAAGGAATATTATTTGGGGGTCCAGCCATGGAGAAGAGTTTAGACACTAGGAGAAGATAAGGAACACACCCATTATCCTGAAATCACATTAGGATTCTCTTTTTAACCTGTTCCTTAATACACTAGTGCTTAGGAAATCTACTGGAGGCAGAAGCAGTCAAGGGTAGCTTAGGGTTAGGGTTACGGTTAGGGTTAGTGTTAGGGTATGGCTTAGGGTACGGGTTCGGGTACGGGTTCGGGTACGGCGTAGGGTATGGGTTAGGGTTAGGGTTAGGGTTAGTTTGAGGGTTAGGGCTCCGTTTAGGGTACGGGTTAGGATTAGGGTACGTGTTAGGGTTAGGGTAGGGGTTAGGGTTAGGGTACGCGTTAGGGTTAGGGTAGTTATTAAACCTATCCCACTCTCTAGATACCCCTTAGCACGTCAAGGAATATTAATTGGGGGTCCAGCTATGGAGAAGAGTTTAGACACTAGGAGAAGATAAGGAACACACCCATTATCAATTAATCACATTAGGATTCTCTTTTTAACCTGTTCCTTAAAACACTAGTGCTTAGGAAATCTATTGGAGGCAGAAGCAGTCAAGGGTAGCTTAGGGTTAGGGTTAGGATTAGGGTACGGCTTAGGGTACGGGTTCGGTTACGGGTTCGGGTACGGGTTCGGGTACGGCGTAGGGTATGGGTTAGGTTTAGGGTTAGGGTTAGTTTGAGGGATAGGGCTCGGTTTAGGTTACGGGTTAGGATTAGGGTACGTGTTAGGGTTAGGGTAGGGGTTAGGGTTAGGGTACGCGTTAGGGTTAGGGTAGTTATTAAACATATCCCACTCTCTAGATACCCCTTAGCACGTCAAGGTATATTATTTGGGGGTCCAGCCATGGAGAAGAGTTTAGACACTAGGAGAAGATAAGGAACACACCCATTATCAAGAAATCACATTAGGATTCTCTTTTTAACCTGTTCCTTAAAACACTAGTGCTTAGGAAATCTATTGGAGGCAGAAGCAGTCAAGGGTAGCTTAGGGTTAGGGTTTGGGTTAGCGTACGGCTTAGGGTACGGGTTCGGGTACGGGTTCGGGTACGGGTTTGGGTATGGCGTAGGATATGGGTTAGGGTTAGGGTTAGGGTTAGTTTGAGGGTTAGGGCTCGGTTTAGGGTACGGGTTAGGATTAGGGTACGTGTTAGGGTTAGGGTAGGGGTTAGGGTTAGGGTACGCGTTAGGGTTAGGGTAGTTATTAAACCTATCCCACTCTCTAGATACCCCTTAGCACGTCAAGGAATATTATTTGGGTGTCCAGCCATGGAGAAGAGTTTAGACACTAGGAGAAGATAAGGAACACACCCATTATCAAGAAATCACATTAGGATTCTCTTTTTAACCTGTTCCTTAAAACACTAGTGCTTAGGAAATCTATTGGAGGCAGAAGCAGTCAAGGGTAGCTTAGGGTTAGGGTTAGGTTTAGGGTTAGGGTTAGGGTTAGGGTACGGCTTAGTGTACGGGTTCGGGTACGGGTTCGGGTATGGCGTAGTGTATGGGTTAGGGTTAGGGTTAGGGTTAGTTTGAGGGTTAGGGCTCGGTTTAGGGTACGGGTTAGGATTAGGGTACGTGTTAGGGTTAGGGTACGCGTTAGGGTTAGGGTAGTTATTAAACCTATCCCACTCTCTAGATAACCCTTAGCAAGTCAAGGAATATTATTTGGGGGTCCAGCCATGGAGAAGAGTTTAGACACTAGGAGAAGATAAGGAACACACCCATTATCAAGAAATCACATTAGGATTCTCTTTTTAACCTGTTCCTTAAAACACTAGTGCTTAGGAAATCTATTGGAGGCAGAAGCAGTCAAGGGTAGCTTAGGGTTAGGGTTAGGTTTAGGGTTAGGGATAGGGTTAGCGTACGGCTTAGGGTACGGTTTCGGGTACGGGTTCGTGTACGGCGTAGGGTATGGGTTAGGGTTAGGGTTAGTTTGAAGGTTAGGGCTCGGTTTAGGTTACGGTTTAGCATTAGGGTACGTGTTAGGGTTAGGGTAGGGGTTAGGGTTAGGGTACGCGTTAGGGTTAGGGTAGTTATTAAACCTATCCCACTCTCTAGATACCCCTTAGCACGTCAAGGAATATTATTTGGGTGTCCAGCCATGGAGAAGAGTTTAGACACTAGGAGAAGATAAGGAACACACCCATTATCAATAAATCACATTAGGATTCTCTTTTTAACCTGTTCCTTAAAACACTAGTGCTTAGGAAATCTATTGGAGGCAGAAGCATTCAAGGGTAGCTTAGGGTTAGGGTTTGGGTTAGGGTACGGCTTAGGGTACGGGTTCGGGTACGGGTTCGGGTACGGGTTTGGGTATGGCGTACGATATGGGTTAGGGTTAGGGTTAGGGTTAGTTTGAGGGTTAGGGCTCGGTTTAGGGTTAGGGTTAGTGTTAGGGTAGGGGTTAGGGTTAGGGTACGCGTTAGGTTTAGGGTAGTTATTAAACCTATCCCACTCCCTAGATACCCCTTAGCACGTCAAGGAATATTATTTGGGGGTCCAGCCATGGAGAAGAGTTTAGACAGTAGGAGAAGATAAGGAACACACCCATTATCCTGAAATCACATTAGGATTCTCTTTTTAACCTGTTCCTTAATACACTAGTGCTTAGGAAATCTATTGGAGGCAGAAGCATTCAAGGGTAGCTTAGGGTTAGGGTTAGGTTTAGGGTTAGGGTTAGGGTTAGGGTTAGGGTTAGGGTACGGCTTAGTGTACGGGTTCGGGTACGGGTTCGGGTATGGCGTAGGGTATGGGTTAGGGTTAGGGTTAGGGTTAGTTTGAGGGTTAGGGCTCGGTTTAGGTTACGGGTTAGGATTAGGGTACGTCTTAGGGTTAGGGTAGGGGTTAGGGTTAGGGTACGCGTTAGGGTTAGGGTAGTTATTAAACCTATCCCACTCTCTAGATAACCCTTAGCACGTCAAGGAATATTATTTGGGGGTCCAGCCATGGAGAAGAGTTTAGACTCTAGGAGAAGATAAGGAACACACCCATTATCAATAAATCACATTAGGATTCTCTTTTTAACCTGTTCCTTAAAACACTAGTGCTTAGGAAATCTATTGGAGGCAGAAGCAGTCAAGGGTAGCTTAGGGTTACGGTTAGGGTTAGGGTTAGGGTTAGCTTTAGGGTACGGCTTAGGGTACGGGTTCGGGTACGGGTTCGGGTACGGCGTAGGGTATGGGTTAGGGTTAGGGTTAGGGTTAGTTTGAGGGTTAGGGATCGGTTTAGGGTACGGGTTAGGATTAGGGTACGTGTTAGGGTTAGGGTACGCGTTAGGGTTAGGGTAGTTATTAAACGTATCCCACTCTCTAGATACCCCTTAGCAGGTCAAGGAATATTATTTGGGTGTCCAGCCATGGAGAAGAGTTTAGACACTAGGAGAAGATAAGGAACACACCCATTATCAAGAAATCACATTAGGATTCTCTTTTTAACCTGTTCCTTAAAACACTAGTGCTTAGGAAATGTATTGGAGGCAGAAGCAGTCAAGGGTAGCTTAGGGTTAGGGTTAGGGTTAGGGTTAGGGTTAGGGTACGGCTTAGGGTACGGGTTCGGGTACGGGTTCGTGTACGCTGTAGGGTATGGGTTAGGGTTAGGGTTAGGGTTAGTTTGAGGGTTAGGGCTCGGTTTAGGTTACGGGTTAGGATTAGGGTACGTGTTAGGGTTAGGGTAGGGGATAGGGTTAGGGTACGCGTTAGGGTTAGGGTAGTTATTAAACCTATCCCACTCTCTAGATACCCCTTAGCACGTCAAGGAATATTATTTGGGGGTCCAGCCATGGAGAACAGTTTAGACACTAGGAGAAGATAAGGAACACACCCATTATCCTGAAATCACATTAGGATTCTCTTTTTAACCTGTTCCTTAATACACTAGTGCTTAGGAAATCTATTGGAGGCAGAAGCAGTCAAGGGTAGCTTAGGGTTAGGGTTACGGTGAGGGTTAGGGTTAGGGTATGGCTTAGGGTACGGGTTCGGGTACGGGTTCGGGTACGGCGTAGGGTATGGGTTAGGGTTAGGGTTAGGGTTAGTTTGAGGGTTAGGGCTCCGTTTAGGGTACGGGTTAGGATTAGGGTACGTGTTAGGGTTAGGGTAGGGGTTAGGGTTAGGGTACGCGTTAGGGTTAGGGTAGTTATTAAACCTATCCCACTCTCTAGTACCCCTTAGCACGTCAAGGAATATTATTTAGGGGTCCAGCCATGGAGAAGAGTTTAGACACTAGGAGAAGATAAGGAACACACCCATTATCAAGAAATCACATTAGGATTCTCTTTTTAACCTGTTCCTTAAAACACTAGTGCTTAGGAAATCTATTGGAGGCAGAAGCAGTCAAGCGTAGCTTAGGGTTAGGGTTAGGGTTAGGGCTAGGGTTAGGACACGGCTTAGGGTACGGGTTCGGGTACGGGTTCGTGTACGGCGTAGGGTATGGGTTTGGGTTAGGGTTAGGGTTAGTTTGAAGCTTAGGGCTCGGTTTAGGGTATGGGTTAGGATTAGGGTTCCTGTTAGGGTTAGGGTAGGTGTTAGGGTTAGGGTACGCGTTAGGGTTAGGGTAGTTATTAAACCTATCCCACTCTCTAGATACCCCTTAGCACGTCAAGGAATATTATTTGGGGGTCCAGCCATGGAGAAGAGTTTAGACACTAGGAGAAGATAAGGAACACACCCATTATCCTGAAATCACATTAGGATTCTCTTTTTAACCTGTTCCTTAATACACTAGTGCTTAGGAAATCTATTGGAGGCAGAAGCAGTCAAGGGTAGCTTAGGGTTAGGGTTACGGTTAGGGTTAGGGTTAGGGTATGGCTTAGGGTACGGGTTCGGGTACGGGTTCGGGTACGGCGTAGGGTATGGCATAGGGTTAGGGTTAGGGTTAGTTTGAGGGTTAGGGCTCGGTTTAGGGTACGGGTTAGGATTAGGGTACGTGTTAGGGTTAGGGTAGGGGTTAGGGTTAGGGTACGCGTTAGGGTTAGGGTAGTTATTAAACCTATCCCACTCTCTAGATACCCCTTAGCACGTCAAGGAATATTAATTGGGGGTCCAGCCATGGAGAAGAGTTTAGACACTAGGAGAAGATAAGGAACACACCCATTATCAAGAAATCACATTAGGATTCTCTTTTTAACCTGTTCCTTAAAACACTAGTGCTTAGGAAATCTATTGGAGGCAGAAGCAGTCAAGGGTAGCTTAGGGTTAGGGTTAGGGTTAGGGTACGGCTTAGGGTACGGGTTCGGTTACGGGTTCGGGTACGGGTTCGGGTACGGCGTAGGGTATGGGTTAGGTTTAGGGTTAGGGTTAGTTTGAGGGTTAGGGCTCGGTTTAGGTTACGGGTTAGGATTAGGGTACGTGTTAGGGTTAGGGTAGGGGTTAGGGTTATGGTACGCGTTAGGGTTAGGGTAGTTATTAAACATATCCCACTCTCTAGATACCCCTTAGCACGTCAAGGTATATTATTTGGGGGTCCAGCCATGGAGAAGAGTTTAGACACTAGGAGAAGATAAGGAACACACCCATTATCAAGAAATCACATTAGGATTCTCTTTTTAACCTGTTCCTTAAAACACTAGTGCTTAGGAAATCTATTGGAGGCAGAAGCAGTCAAGGGTAGCTTAGGGTTAGGGTTAGGTTTAGGGTTAGGGTTAGGGTTAGGGTACGGCTTAGGGTACGGGTTCGGGTACGGGTTCGGGTATGGCGTAGTGTATGGGTTAGGGTTAGGGTTAGGGTTAGTTTGAGGGTTAGGGCTCGGTTTAGGGTACGGGTTAGGATTAGGGTACGTCTTAGGGTTAGGGTAGGGGTTAGGGTTAGGGTACGCGTTAGGGTTAGGGTAGTTATTAAACCTATCCCACTCTCTAGATAACCCTTAGCACGTAAAGGAATATTATTTGGGGGTCCAGCCATGGAGAAGAGTTTAGACACTAGGAGAAGATAAGGAACACACCCATTATCAAGAAATCACATTAGGATTCTCTTTTTAACCTGTTCCTTAAAACACTAGTGCTTAGGAAATCTATTGGAGGCAGAAGCAGTCAAGGGTAGCTTAGGGTTAGGGTTAGGGTTAGGGTTAGGGTTAGCTTTAGGGTACGGCTTAGGGTACGGGTTCGGTACGGGTTCGGGTACGGCGTAGGGTATGGGTTAGGGTTAGGGTTAGGGTTAGTTTGAGGGTTAGGGCTCGGTTTAGGGTACGGGTTAGGATTAGGGTACGTGTTAGGGTTAGGGTACGCGTTAGGGTTAGGGTAGTTATTAAACCTATCCCACTCTCTAGATACCCCTTAGCACGTCAAGGAATATTATTTGCGGGTCCAGCCATGGAGAAGAGTTTAGACACTAGGAGAAGATAAGGAACACACCCATTATCAAGAAATCACATTAGGATTCTCTTTTTAACCTGTTCCTTAATACACTAGTGCTTAGGAAATCTATTGGAGGCAGAAGCAGTCAAGGGTAGCTTAGGTTTAGGGTTACGGTGAGGGTTAGGGTTAGGGTATGGCTTAGGGTACGGGTTCGGGTACGGGTTCGGGTACGGCGTAGGGTATGGGTTAGGGTTAGGGTTAGGGTTAGTTTGAGGGTTAGGGCTCCGTTTAGGGTACGGGTTAGGATTAGGGTACGTGTTAGGGTTAGGGTAGGGGTTAGGGTTAGGGTATGCGTTAGGGTTAGGGTAGTTATTAAACCTATCCCACTCTCTACATACCCCTTAGCACGTCAAGGAATATTATTTGGGGGTCCAGCCATGGAGAAGAGTTTAGACACTAGGAGAAGATAAGGAACACACCCATTATCAAGAAATCACATTAGGATTCTCTTTTTAACCTGTTCCTTAAAACACTAGTGCTTAGGAAATCTATTGGAGGCAGAAGCAGTCAAGGGTAGCTTAGGGTTAGGGTTAGGGTTAGGGTTAGGGTACGGCTTAGGGTACGGGTTCGGGTACGGGTTCGTGTACGCTGTAGGGTATGGGTTAAGGTTAGGTTTAGGGTTAGTTTGAAGGTTAGGGCTCGGTTTAGGGTACGGGTTAGGATTAGGGTTCGTGTTAGGGTTAGGGTAGGGGTTAGGGTTAGGGTACGCGTTAGGGTTAGGGTAGTTATTAAACCTATCCCACTCTCTAGATACCCCTTAGCACGTCAAGGAATATTATTTGGGGGTCCAGCCATGGAGAAGAGTTTAGACACTAGGAGAAGATAAGGAACACACCCATTATCAAGAAATCACATTAGGATTCTCTTTTTAACCTGTTCCTTAAAACACTAGTGCTTAGGAAATCTATTGGAGGCAGAAGCAGTCAAGTGTAGCTTAGGGTTAGGGTTAGGGTTAGGGCTAGGTTTAGGACACGGCTTAGGGTACGGGTTCGGGTACGGGTTCGTGTACGGCGTAGGGTATGGGTTTGCGTTAGGGTTAGGGTTAGTTTGAAGGTTAGGGCTCGGTTTAGGGTACGGGTTAGGATTAGGGTTCGTGTTAGGGTTAGGGTAGGGGTTAGGATTAGGGTACGCGTTAGGGTTAGGGTAGTTATTAAACCTATCCCACTCTCTAGATACCCCTTAGCAGGTCAAGGAATATTATTTGGGGGTCCAGCCATGGAGAAGAGTTTAGACACTAGGAGAAGATAAGGAACACACCCATTATCCTGAAATCACATTAGGATTCTCTTTTTAACCTGTTCCTTAATACACTAGTGCTTAGGAAATCTATTGGAGGCAGAAGCAGTCAAGGGTAGCTTAGGGTTAGGGTTACGGTGAGGGTTAGGGTTAGGGTATGGCTTAGGGTACGGGTTCGGGTACGGGTTCGGGTACGGCGTAGGGTATGGGTTAGGGTTAGGGTTAGGGTTAGTTTGAGGGTTAGGGCTCAGTTTAGGGTACGGGTTAGGATTAGGGTAAGTGTTAGGGTTAGGGTAGGGGTTAGGGTTAGGGTACGCGTTAG
Organism: Eschrichtius robustus; assembly: GCF_028021215.1. Taxonomy (NCBI): domain Eukaryota; kingdom Metazoa; phylum Chordata; class Mammalia; order Artiodactyla; family Eschrichtiidae; genus Eschrichtius; species Eschrichtius robustus. The sequence goes on along the minus strand of NW_027175701.1, from coordinate 1,742,310 downwards.
GGTTAGGGTAGTTATTAAACCTATCTCACTCTCTAGATACCCCTTAGCACGTCAAGGAATATTATTTGGGGGTCCAGCCATGGAGAAGAGTTTAGACACTAGGAGAAGATAAGGAACACACCCATTATCAAGAAATCACATTAGGATTCTCTTTTTAACCTGTTCCTTAAAACACTAGTGCTTAGGAAATCTATTGGAGGCAGAAGCAGTCAAGGGTAGCTTAGGGTTAGGGTTAGGGTTAGGGTTAGGGTTAGGGTACGGCTTAGGGTGCGGGTTCGGGTACGGGTTCGTGTACGCTGTAGGGTATGGGTTAGGGTTAGGGTTAGGGTTAGTTTGAAGGTTAGGGCTCGGTTTAGGGTACGGGTTAGGATTAGGGTTCGTGTTAGGGTTAGGGTAGGGGTTAGGGTTAGGGTACGCGTTAGGGTTAGGGTAGTTATTAAACCTATCCCACTCTCTAGATACCCCTTAGCACGTCAAGGAATATTATTTGGGGGTCCAGCCATGGAGAAGAGTTTAGACACTAGGAGAAGATAAGGAACACACCCATTATCAAGAAATCACATTAGGATTCTCTTTTTAACCTGTTCCTTAAAACACTAGTGCTTAGGAAATCTATTGGAGGCAGAAGCAGTCAAGGGTAGCTTAGGGTTAGGGTTAGGGTTAGGGCTAGGGTTAGGACACGGCTTAGGGTACGGGTTCGGGTACGGGTTCGTGTACGGCGTAGGGTATGGGTTTGGGTTAGGGTTAGGGTTAGTTTGAAGGTTAGGGCTCGGTTTAGGGTACGGGTTAGGATTAGGGTTCGTGTTAGGGTTAGGGTAGGGGTTAGGGTTAGGGTACGCGTTAGGGTTAGGGTAGTTATTAAACCTATCCCACTCTCTAGATACCCCTTAGCACGTCAAGGAATATTATTTGGGGGTCCAGCCATGGAGAAGAGTTTAGACACTAGGAGAAGATAAGGAACACACCCATTATCCTGAAATCACATTAGGATTCTCTTTTTAACCTGTTCCTTAATACACTAGTGCTTAGGAAATCTATTGGAGGCAGAAGCAGTCAAGGGTAGCTTAGGGTTAGGGTTAGGGTTAGGGTTAGGTTTAGGGTACGGCTTAGGGTACGGGTTCGGGTACGGGTTTGGGTACGGCGTAGGGTATGGGTTAGGGTTAGGCTTAGGGTTAGTTTGAGGGTTAGGGCTCGGTTTAGGGTATGGGTTAGGATTAGTGTACGTGTTAGGGTTAGGGTAGAGGTTAGGGTTAGGGTATGCGTTAGGGTTATGGTAGTTATTAAACCTATCCCACTCTCTAGATACCCCTTAGCACGTCAAGGAATATTATTTGGCGGTCCAGCCATGGAGAAGAGTTTAGACACTAGGAGAAGATAAGGAACACACCCATTATCAAGAAATCACATTAGGATTCTCTTTTTTACCTGTTCCTTAAAACACTAGTGCTTAGGAAATCTATTGGAGGCAGAAGCAGTCAAGGGTAGCTTAGGGTTAAGGTTAGGGTTATTGTTAGGGTAAGGATTAGGGTACGGGTTCGGGTACGGCATAGGTTATGGGTTAGGGTTAGGGTTAGGGTTAGTTTGAGGGTTAGGGCTCCGTTTAGGGTACGGGTTAGGATTAGGGTAAGTGTTAGGGTTAGGGTAGGGGTTAGGGTTAGGGTACGCGTTAGGGTTAGGGTAGTTATTAAACCTATCCCACTCTCTAGATACCCCTTAGCACGTCAAGGAATATTATTTGGGGGTCCAGCCATGGAGAAGAGTTTAGACACTAGGAGAAGATAAGGAACACACCCATTATCCTGAAATCACATTAGGATTCTCTTTTTAACCTGTTCCTTAATACACTAGTGCTTAGGAAATCTATTGGAGGCAGAAGCAGTCAAGGGTAGCTTAGGGTTAGGGTTACGGTGAGGGTTAGGGTTAGGGTATGGCTTAGGGTACGGGTTCGGGTACGGGTTCGTGTACGGCGTAGGGTATGGGTTAGGGTTAGGGTTAGGGTTAGTTTGAGGGTTAGGGCTCCGTTTAGGGTACGGGTTAGGATTAGGGTAAGTGTTAGGATTAGGGTAGGGGTTAGGGTTAGGGTACGCGTTAGGGTTAGGGTAGTTATTAAACCTATCCCACTCTCTAGATACCCCTTAGCACGTCAAGGAATATTATTTGGGGGTCCAGCCATGGAGAAGAGTTTAGACACTAGGAGAAGATAAGGAACACACCCATTATCAAGAAATCACATTAGGATTCTCTTTTTAACCTGTTCCTTAAAACACTAGTGCTTAGGAAATCTATTGGAGGCAGAAGCAGTCAAGGGTAGCTTAGGGTTAGGGTTAGGGTTAGGGTACGGCTTAGGGTACGGGTTCGGGTACGGGTTCGGGTACGGGTTCGGGTACGGCGTAGGGTATGGGTTAGGTTTAGGGTTAGGGTTAGTTTGAGGGTTAGGGCTCGGTTTAGGTTACGGGTTAGGATTAGGGTACGTGTTAGGGTTAGGGTAGGGGTTAGGGTTAGGGTACGCGTTAGGGTTAGGGTAGTTATTACACCTATCCCACTCTCTAGATACCCCTTAGCACGTCAAGGAATATTATTTGGGGGTCCAGCCATGGAGAAGAGTTTATACACTAGGAGAAGATAAGGAACACACCCATTATCCTGAAATCACATTAGGATTCTCTTTTTTAACCTGTTCCTTAATACACTAGTGCTTAGGGAAATCTATTTGAGGCAGAAGCAGTCAAGGGTAGCTTAGGGTTAGGGTTACGGTTAGGGTTAGGGTTAGGGGTATGGCTTAGGGTATGGGTTCGGGTACGGGTTCGGGTACGGCGTAGGGTATGGGTTAGGGTTAGGGTTAGGGTTAGTTTGAGGGTTAGGGCTCGGTTTAGGGTACGGGTTAGGATTAGGGTACGTGTTAGGGTTAGGGTAGGGGTTAGGGTTAGGGTACGCGTTAGGGTTAGGGTAGTTATTAAACCTATCCCACTCTCTAGATACCCCTTAGCACGTCAAGGAATATTATTTGGGGGTCCAGCCATGGAGAAGAGTTTAGACACTAGGAGAAGATAAGGAACACACCCATTATCAAGAAATCACATTAGGATTCTCTTTTTAACCTGTTCCTTAAAACACTAGTGCTCAGGAAATCTATTGGAGGCAGAAGCAGTCAAGGGTAGCTTAGGGTTAGGGTTAGGGTTAGGGTACGGCTTAGGGTACGGGTTCGGGTACGGGTTCGGGTACGGGTTCAGGTACGGCGTAGGGTATGGTTAGGTTTAGGGTTAGGGTTAGTTTGAGGGTTAGGGCTCGGTTTATGTTACGGGTTAGGATTAGGGTACGTGTTAGGGTTAGGGTAGGGGTTAGGGTTAGGGTACGCGTTAGGGTTAGGGTAGTTATTAAACATATCCCACTCTCTAGAAACCCCTTAGCACGTCAAGGAATATTATTTGGGGGTCCAGCCATGGAGAAGAGTTTAGACACTAGGAGAAGATAAGGAACACACCCATTATCAATAAATCACATTAGGATTCTCTTTTTAACCTGTTCCTTAAAACACTAGTGCTTAGGAAATCTATTGGAGGCAGAAGCAGTCAAGGGTAGCTTAGGGTTAGGGTTAGGGTTAGGGCTAGGGTTAGGACACGGCTTAGGGTACGGTTCGGGTACGGGTTCGTGTACGGCGTAGGGTATGGGTTTGGGTTAGGGGTTAGGGTTAGTTTGAAGGTTAGGGCTCGGTTTAGGGTACGGGTTAGGATTAGGGTTCGTGTTAGGGTTAGGGTAGGGGTTAGGGTTAGGGTACGCGTTTGGGTTAGGGTAGTTATTAAACCTATCCCACTCTCTAGATACCCCTTAGCACGTCAAGGAATATTATTTGGGGGTCCAGCCAGCTGGAGAAGAGTTTAGACACTAGGAGAAGATAAGGAACACACCCATTATCCTGAATCACATTAGGATTCTCTTTTTAACCTGTTCCTTAATACACTAGTGCTTAGGAAATCTATTGGAGGCAGAAGCAGTCAAGGGTAGCTTAGGGTTAGGGTTAGGGTTAGGGTTAGGTTTAGGGTACGGCTTAGGGTACGGGTTCGGGTACGGGTTCGGGTACGGGTTTGGGTACGGCGTAGGGTATGGGTTAGGGTTAGGGTTAGGGTTAGTTTGAGGCTTAGGGCTCGGTTTAGGGTATGGGTTAGGATTAGTGTACGTGTTAGGGTTCGGGTAGAGTTAGGGTTAGGGTATGCGTTAGGGTTATGGTAGTTATTAAACCTATCCCACTCTCTAGATACCCCTTAGCACGTCAAGGAATATTATTTGGCGGTCCAGCCATGGAGAAGAGTTTAGACACTAGGAGAAGATAAGGAACACACCCATTATCAAGAAATCACATTAGGATTCTCTTTTTAACCTGTTCCTTAAAACACTAGTGCTTAGGAAATCTATTGGAGGCAGAAGCAGTCAAGGGTAGCTTAGGGTTAGGGTTAGGGTTAGGGCTAGGGTTAGGACACGGCTTAGGGTACGGGTTCGGGTACGGGTTCGTGTACGGCGTAGGGTATGGGTTTGGGTTAGGGTTAGGGTTAGTTTGAAGGTTAGGGCTCGGTTTAGGGTACGGGTTAGGATTAGGGTTCGTGTTAGGGTTAGGGTAGGGGTTAGGGTTAGGGTACGCGTTAGGGTTAGGGTAGTTATTAAACCTATCCCACTCTCTAGATACCCCTTAGCACGTCAAGGAATATTATTTGGGGGTCCAGCCATGGAGAAGAGTTTAGACACTAGGAGAAGATAAGGAACACACCCATTATCCTGAAATCACATTAGGATTCTCTTTTTAACCTGTTCCTTAAAACACTAGTGCTTAGGAAATCTATTGGAGGCAGAAGCAGTCAAGGGTAGCTTAGGGTTAGGGTTAGGGTTAGGGTTAGGTTTAGGGTACGGCTTAGGGTACGGGTTCGGGTACGGGTTCGGGTACGGGTTTGGGTACGGCGTAGGGTATGGGTTAGGGTTAGGGTTAGGGTTAGTTTGAGGGTTAGGGCTCGGTTTAGGGTATGGGTTAGGATTAGTGTACGTGTTAGGGTTAGGGTAGAGGTTAGGGTTAGGGTATGCGTTAGGGTTATGGTAGTTATTAAACCTATCCCACTCTCTAGATACCCCTTAGCACGTCAAGGAATATTATTTGGCGGTCCAGCCATGGAGAAGAGTTTAGACACTAGGAGAAGATAAGGAACACACCCATTATCAAGAAATCACATTAGGATTCTCTTTTTAACCTGTTCCTTAAAACACTAGTGCTTAGGAAATCTATTGGAGGCAGAAGCAGTCAAGGGTAGCTTAGGGTTAAGGTTAGGGTTATTGTTAGGGTAAGGATTAGGGTACGGGTTCGGGTACGGCATAGGGTATGGGTTAGGGTTAGGGTTAGGGTTAGTTTGAGGGTTAGGGCTCCGTTTAGGGTACGGGTTAGGATTAGGGGTAAGTGTTAGGGTTAGGGTAGGGGTTAGGGTTAGGGTACGCGTTAGGGTTAGGGTAGTTATTAAACCTATCCCACTCTCTAGATACCCCTTAGCACGTCAAGGAATATTATTTGGGGGTCCAGCCATGGAGAAGAGTTTAGACACTAGGAGAAGATAAGGAACACACCCATTATCCTGAAATCACATTAGGATTCTCTTTTTAACCTGTTCCTTAATACACTAGTGCTTAGGAAATCTATTGGAGGCAGAAGCAGTCAAGGGTAGCTTAGGGTTAGGGTTACGGTGAGGGTTAGGGTTAGGGTATGGCTTAGGGTACGGTTTCGGGTACGGGTTCGTGTACGGCGTAGGGTATGGGTTAGGGTTAGGGTTAGGGTTAGTTTGAGGGTTAGGGCTCCGTTTAGGGTACGGTTTAGGATTAGGGTAAGTGTTAGGGTTAGGGTAGGGGTTAGGGTTAGGGTACGCGTTAGGGTTAGGGTAGTTATTAAACCTATCCCACTCTCTAGATACCCCTTAGCACGTCAAGGAATATTATTTGGGGGTCCAGCCATGGAGAAGAGTTTAGACACTAGGAGAAGATAAGGAACACACCCATTATCAAGAAATCACATTAGGATTCTCTTTTTAACCTGTTCCTTAAAACACTAGTGCTTAGGAAATCTATTGGAGGCAGAAGCAGTCAAGGGTAGCTTAGGGTTAGGGTTAGGGTTAGGGTACGGCTTAGGGTACGGGTTCGGGTACGGGTTCGGGTACGGGTTCGGGTACGGCGTAGGGTATGGGTTAGGTTTAGGGTTAGGGTTAGTTTGAGGGTTAGGGCTCGGTTTAGGTTACGGGTTAGGATTAGGGTACGTGTTAGGGTTAGGGTAGGGGTTAGGGTTAGGGTACGCGTTAGGGTTAGGGTAGTTATTAAACCTATCCCACTCTCTAGATACCCCGTAGCACGTCAAGGAATATTATTTGGGGGTCCAGCCATGGAGAAGAGTTTATACACTAGGAGAAGATAAGGAACACACCCATTATCCTGAAATCACATTAGGATTCTCTTTTTAACCTGTTCCTTAATACACTAGTGCTTAGCAAATCTATTGGAGGCAGAAGCAGTCAAGGGTAGCTTAGGGTTAGGGTTACGGTTAGGGTTAGGGTTAGGGTATGGCTTAGGGTATGGGTTCGGGTACGGGTTCGGGTACGGCGTAGGGTATGGGTTAGGGTTAGGGTTAGGGTTAGTTTGAGGGTTAGGGCTCGGTTTAGGGTACGGGTTAGGATTAGGGTACGTGTTAGGGTTAGGGTAGGGGTTAGGGTTAGGGTACGCGTTAGGGTTAGGGTAGTTATTAAACCTATCCCACTCTCTAGATACCCCTTAGCACGTCAAGGAATATTATTTGGGGGTCCAGCCATGGAGAAGAGTTTAGACACTAGGAGAAGATAAGGAACACACCCATTATCAAGAAATCACATTAGGATTCTCTTTTTAACCTGTTCCTTAAAACACTAGTGCTTAGGAAATCTATTGGAGGCAGAAGCAGTCAAGGGTAGCTTAGGGTTAGGGTTAGGGTTAGGGTACGGCTTAGGGTACGGGTTCGGGTACGGGTTCGGGTACGGGTTCGGGTACGGCGTAGGGTATGGGTTAGGTTTAGGGTTAGGGTTAGTTTGAGGGTTAGGGCTCGGTTTAGGTTACGGGTTAGGATTAGGGTACGTGTTAGGGTTAGGGTAGGGGTTAGGGTTAGGGTACGCGTTAGGGTTAGGGTAGTTATTAAACCTATCCCACTCTCTAGATACCCCGTAGCACGTCAAGGTATATTATTTGGGGGTCCAGCCATGGAGAAGAGTTTATACACTAGGAGAAGATAAGGAACACACCCATTATCCTGAAATCACATTAGGATTCTCTTTTTAACCTGTTCCTTAATACACTAGTGCTTAGCAAATCTATTGGAGGCAGAAGCAGTCAAGGGTAGCTTAGGGTTAGGGTTACGGTTAGGGTTAGGGTTAGGGTATGGCTTAGGGTATGGGTTCGGGTACGGGTTCGGGTACGGCGTAGGGTATGGGTTAGGGTTAGGGTTAGGGTTAGTTTGAGGGTTAGGGCTCGGTTTAGGGTACGGGTTAGGATTAGGGTACGTGTTAGGGTTAGGGTAGGGGTTAGGGTTAGGGTACGCGTTAGGGTTAGGGTAGTTATTAAACCTATCCCACTCTCTAGATACCCCTTAGCACGTCAAGGAATATTATTTGGGGGTCCAGCCATGGAGAAGAGTTTAGACACTAGGAGAAGATAAGGAACACACCCATTATCCTGAAATCACATTAGGATTCTCTTTTTAACCTGTTCCTTAATACACTAGTGCTTAGGAAATCTATTGGAGGCAGAAGCAGTCAAGGGTAGCTTAGGGTTAGGGTTACGGTGAGGGTTAGGGTTAGGGTATGGCTTAGGGTACGGGTTCGGGTACGGGTTCGGGTACGGCGTAGGGTATGGGTTAGGGTTAGGGTTAGGGTTAGTTTGAGGGTTAGGGCTCCGTTTAGGGTACGGGTTAGGATTAGGGTAAGTGTTAGGGTTAGGGTAGGGGTTAGGGTTAGGGTACGCGTTAGGGTTAGGGTAGTTATTAAACCTATCTCACTCTCTAGATACCCCTTAGCACGTCAAGGAATATTATTTGGGGGTCCAGCCATGGAGAAGAGTTTAGACACTAGGAGAAGATAAGGAACACACCCATTATCAAGAAATCACATTAGGATTCTCTTTTTAACCTGTTCCTTAAAACACTAGTGCTTAGGAAATCTATTGGAGGCAGAAGCAGTCAAGGGTAGCTTAGGGTTAGGGTTAGGGTTAGGGTTAGGGTTAGGGTACGGCTTAGGGTACGGGTTCGGGTACGGGTTCGTGTACGCTGTAGGGTATGGGTTAGGGTTAGGGTTAGGGTTAGTTTGAAGGTTAGGGCTCGGTTTAGGGTACGGGTTAGGATTAGGGTTCGTGTTAGGGTTAGGGTAGGGGTTAGGGTTAGGGTACGCGTTAGGGTTAGGGTAGTTATTAAACCTATCCCACTCTCTAGATACCCCTTAGCACGTCAAGGAATATTATTTGGGGGTCCAGCCATGGAGAAGAGTTTAGACACTAGGAGAAGATAAGGAACACACCCATTATCAAGAAATCACATTAGGATTCTCTTTTTAACCTGTTCCTTAAAACACTAGTGCTTAGGAAATCTATTGGAGGCAGAAGCAGTCAAGGGTAGCTTAGGGTTAGGGTTAGGGTTAGGGCTAGGGTTAGGACACGGCTTAGGGTACGGGTTCGGGTACGGGTTCGTGTACGGCGTAGGGTATGGGTTTGGGTTAGGGTTAGGGTTAGTTTGAAGGTTAGGGCTCGGTTTAGGGTACGGGTTAGGATTAGGGTTCGTGTTAGGGTTAGGGTAGGGGTTAGGGTTAGGGTACGCGTTAGGGTTAGGGTAGTTATTAAACCTATCCCACTCTCTAGATACCCCTTAGCACGTCAAGGAATATTATTTGGGGGTCCAGCCATGGAGAAGAGTTTAGACACTAGGAGAAGATAAGGAACACACCCATTATCCTGAAATCACATTAGGATTCTCTTTTTAACCTGTTCCTTAATACACTAGTGCTTAGGAAATCTATTGGAGGCAGAAGCAGTCAAGGGTAGCTTAGGGTTAGGGTTAGGGTTAGGGTTAGGTTTAGGGTACGGCTTAGGGTACGGGTTCGGGTACGGGTTCGGGTACGGGTTTGGGTACGGCGTAGGGTATGGGTTAGGGTTAGGGTTAGGGTTAGTTTGAGGGTTAGGGCTCGGTTTAGGGTATGGGTTAGGATTAGTGTACGTGTTAGGGTTAGGGTAGAGGTTAGGGTTAGGGTATGCGTTAGGGTTATGGTAGTTATTAAACCTATCCCACTCTCTAGATACCCCTTAGCACGTCAAGGAATATTATTTGGCGGTCCAGCCATGGAGAAGAGTTTAGACACTAGGAGAAGATAAGGAACACACCCATTATCAAGAAATCACATTAGGATTCTCTTTTTAACCTGTTCCTTAAAACACTAGTGCTTAGGAAATCTATTGGAGGCAGAAGCAGTCAAGGGTAGCTTAGGGTTAAGGTTAGGGTTATTGTTAGGGTAAGGATTAGGGTACGGGTTCGGGTACGGCATAGGGTATGGGTTAGGGTTAGGGTTAGGGTTAGTTTGAGGGTTAGGGCTCCGTTTAGGGTACGGGTTAGGATTAGGGTAAGTGTTAGGGTTAGGGTAGGGGTTAGGGTTAGGGTACGCGTTAGGGTTAGGGTAGTTATTAAACCTATCCCACTCTCTAGATACCCCTTAGCACGTCAAGGAATATTATTTGGGGGTCCAGCCATGGAGAAGAGTTTAGACACTAGGAGAAGATAAGGAACACACCCATTATCCTGAAATCACATTAGGATTCTCTTTTTAACCTGTTCCTTAATACACTAGTGCTTAGGAAATCTATTGGAGGCAGAAGCAGTCAAGGGTAGCTTAGGGTTAGGGTTACGGTGAGGGTTAGGGTTAGGGTATGGCTTAGGGTACGGGTTCGGGTACGGGTTCGTGTACGGCGTAGGGTATGGGTTAGGGTTAGGGTTAGGGTTAGTTTGAGGGTTAGGGCTCCGTTTAGGGTACGGGTTAGGATTAGGGTAAGTGTTAGGGTTAGGGTAGGGGTTAGGGTTAGGGTACGCGTTAGGGTTAGGGTAGTTATTAAACCTATCCCACTCTCTAGATACCCCTTAGCACGTCAAGGAATATTATTTGGGGGTCCAGCCATGGAGAAGAGTTTAGACACTAGGAGAAGATAAGGAACACACCCATTATCAAGAAATCATATTAGTATTCTCTTTTTAACCTGTTCCTTAAAACACTAGTGCTTAGGAAATCTATTGGAGGCAGAAGCAGTCAAGGGTAGCTTAGGGTTAGGGTTAGGGTTAGGGTTAGGGTTAGGGTACGGCTTAGGGTACGGGTTCGGCTACGGGTTCGTGTACGCTGTAGGGTATGGGTTAGGGTTAGGGTTAGGGTTAGTTTGAAGGTTAGGGCTCGGTTTAGGGTACGGGTTAGGATTAGGGTTCGTGTTAGGGTTAGGGTAGGGGTTAGGGTTAGGGTAAGCGTTAGGGTTAGGGTAGTTATTAAACCTATCCCACTCTCTAGATACCCCTTAGCACGTCAAGGAATATTATTTGGGGGTCCAGCCATGGAGAAGAGTTTAGACACTAGGAGAAGATAAGGAACACACCCATTATCAAGAAATCACATTAGGATTCTCTTTTTAACCTGTTCCTTAAAACACTAGTGCTTAGGAAATCTATTGGAGGCAGAAGCAGTCAAGGGTAGCTTAGGGTTAGGGTTACGGTTAGGGTTAGGGTTAGGGTATGGCTTAGGGTATGGGTTCGGGTACGGGTTCGGGTACGGCGTAGGGTATGGGTTAGGGTTAGGGTTAGGGTTAGTTTGAGGGTTAGGGCTCGGTTTAGGGTACGGGTTAGGATTAGGGTACGTGTTAGGGTTAGGGTAGGGGTTAGGGTTAGGGTACGCGTTAGGGTTAGGGTAGTTATTAAACCTATCCCACTCTCTAGATACCCCTTAGCACGTCAAGGAATATTATTTGGGGGTCCAGCCATGGAGAAGAGTTTAGACACTAGGAGAAGATAAGGAACACACCCATTATCAAGAAATCACATTAGGATTCTCTTTTTAACCTGTTCCTTAAAACACTAGTGCTTAGGAAATCTATTGGAGGCAGAAGCAGTCAAGGGTAGCTTAGGGTTAGGGTTAGGGTTAGGGTACGGCTTAGGGTACGGGTTCGGGTACGGGTTCGGGTACGGGTTCGGGTACGGCGTAGGGTATGGGTTAGGTTTAGGGTTAGGGTTAGTTTGAGGGTTAGGGCTCGGTTTAGGTTACGGGTTAGGATTAGGGTACGTGTTAGGGTTAGGGTAGGGGTTAGGGTTAGGGTACGCGTTAGGGTTAGGGTAGTTATTAAACCTATCCCACTCTCTAGATACCCCGTAGCACGTCAAGGAATATTATTTGGGGGTCCAGCCATGGAGAAGAGTTTATACACTAGGAGAAGATAAGGAACACACCCATTATCCTGAAATCACATTAGGATTCTCTTTTTAACCTGTTCCTTAATACACTAGTGCTTAGCAAATCTATTGGAGGCAGAAGCAGTCAAGGGTAGCTTAGGGTTAGGGTTACGGTTAGGGTTAGGGTTAGGGTATGGCTTAGGGTATGGGTTCGGGTACGGGTTCGGGTACGGCGTAGGGTATGGGTTAGGGTTAGGGTTAGGGTTAGTTTGAGGGTTAGGGCTCGGTTTAGGGTACGGGTTAGGATTAGGGTACGTGTTAGGGTTAGGGTAGGGGTTAGGGTTAGGGTACGCGTTAGGGTTAGGGTAGTTATTAAACCTATTCCACTCTCTAGATACCCCTTAGCACGTCAAGGAATATTATTTGGGGGTCCAGCCATGGAGAACAGTTTAGACACTAGGAGAAGATAAGGAACACACCCATTATCCTGAAATCACATTAGGATTCTCTTTTTAACCTGTTCCTTAATACACTAGTGCTTAGGAAATCTATTGGAGGCAGAAGCAGTCAAGGGTAGCTTAGGGTTAGGGTTACGGTGAGGGTTAGGGTTAGGGTATGGCTTAGGGTACGGGTTCGGGTACGGGTTCGGGTACGGCGTAGGGTATGGGTTAGGGTTAGGGTTAGGGTTAGTTTGAGGGTTAGGGCTCCGTTTAGGGTACGGGTTAGGATTAGGGTAAGTGTTAGGGTTAGGGTAGGGGTTAGGGTTAGGGTACGCGTTAGGGTTAGGGTAGTTATTAAACCTATCTCACTCTCTAGATACCCCTTAGCACGTCAAGGAATATTATTTGGGGGTCCAGCCATGGAGAAGAGTTTAGACACTAGGAGAAGATAAGGAACACACCCATTATCAAGAAATCACATTAGGATTCTCTTTTTAACCTGTTCCTTAAAACACTAGTGCTTAGGAAATCTATTGGAGGCAGAAGCAGTCAAGGGTAGCTTAGGGTTAGGGTTAGGGTTAGGGTTAGGGTTAGGGTACGGCTTAGGGTACGGGTTCGGGTACGGGTTCGTGTACGCTGTAGGGTATGGGTTAGGGTTAGGGTTAGGGTTAGTTTGAAGGTTAGGGCTCGGTTTAGGGTACGGGTTAGGATTAGGGTTCGTGTTAGGGTTAGGGTAGGGGTTAGGGTTAGGGTACGCGTTAGGGTTAGGGTAGTTATTAAACCTATCCCACTCTCTAGATACCCCTTAGCACGTCAAGGAATATTATTTGGGGGTCCAGCCATGGAGAAGAGTTTAGACACTAGGAGAAGATAAGGAACACACCCATTATCAAGAAATCACATTAGGATTCTCTTTTTAACCTGTTCCTTAAAACACTAGTGCTTAGGAAATCTATTGGAGGCAGAAGCAGTCAAGGGTAGCTTAGGGTTAGGGTTAGGGTTAGGGCTAGGGTTAGGACACGGCTTAGGGTACGGGTTCGGGTACGGGTTCGTGTACGGCGTAGGGTATGGGTTTGGGTTAGGGTTAGGGTTAGTTTGAATGTTAGGGCTCGGTTTAGGGTACGGGTTAGGATTAGGGTTCGTGTTAGGGTTAGGGTAGGGGTTAGGGTTAGGGTACGCGTTAGGGTTAGGGTAGTTATTAAACCTATCCCACTCTCTAGATACCCCTTAGCACGTCAAGGAATATTATTTGGGGGTCCAGCCATGGAGAAGAGTTTAGACACTAGGAGAAGATAAGGAACACACCCATTATCCTGAAATCACATTAGGATTCTCTTTTTAACCTGTTCCTTAATACACTAGTGCTTAGGAAATCTATTGGAGGCAGAAGCAGTCAAGGGTAGCTTAGGGTTAGGGTTAGGGTTAGGGTTAGGTTTAGGGTACGGCTTAGGGTACGGGTTCGGGTACGGGTTCGGGTACGGGTTTGGGTACGGCGTAGGGTATGGGTTAGGGTTAGGGTTAGGGTTAGTTTGAGGGTTAGGGCTCGGTTTAGGGTATGGGTTAGGATTAGTGTACGTGTTAGGGTTAGGGTAGAGGTTAGGGTTAGGGTATGCGTTAGGGTTATGGTAGTTATTAAACCTATCCCACTCTCTAGATACCCCTTAGCACGTCAAGGAATATTATTTGGCGGTCCAGCCATGGAGAAGAGTTTAGACACTAGGAGAAGATAAGGAACACACCCATTATCAAGAAATCACATTAGGATTCTCTTTTTAACCTGTTCCTTAAAACACTAGGGCTTAGGAAATCTATTGGAGGCAGAAGCAGTCAAGGGTAGCTTAGGGTTAAGGTTAGGGTTATTGTTAGGGTAAGGATTAGGGTACGGGTTCGGGTACGGCATAGGGTATGGGTTAGGGTTAGGGTTAGGGTTAGTTTGAGGGTTAGGGCTCCGTTTAGGGTACGGGTTAGGATTAGGGTAAGTGTTAGGGTTAGGGTTAGGGTACGCGTTAGGGTTAGGGTAGTTATTAAACCTATCCCACTCTCTAGATACCCCTTAGCACGTCAAGGAATATTATTTGGGGGTCCAGCCATGGAGAAGAGTTTAGACACTAGGAGAAGATAAGGAACACACCCATTATCCTGAAATCACATTAGGATTCTCTTTTTAACCTGTTCCTTAATACACTAGTGCTTAGGAAATCTATTGGAGGCAGAAGCAGTCAAGGGTAGCTTAGGGTTAGGGTTACGGTGAGGGTTAGGGTTAGGGTATGGCTTAGGGTACGGGTTCGGGTACGGGTTCGTGTACGGCGTAGGGTATGGGTTAGGGTTAGGGTTAGGGTTAGTTTGAGGGTTAGGGCTCCGTTTAGGGTACGGGTTAGGATTAGGGTAAGTGTTAGGGTTAGGGTAGGGGTTAGGGTTAGGGTACGCGTTAGGGTTAGGGTAGTTATTAAACCTATCCCACTCTCTAGATACCCCTTAGCACGTCAAGGAATATTATTTGGGGGTCCAGCCATGGAGAAGAGTTTAGACACTAGGAGAAGATAAGGAACACACCCATTATCAAGAAATCACATTAGGATTCTCTTTTTAACCTGTTCCTTAAAACACTAGTGCTTAGGAAATCTATTGGAGGCAGAAGCAGTCAAGGGTAGCTTAGGGTTAGGGTTAGGGTTAGGGTACGGCTTAGGGTACGGGTTCGGGTACGGGTTCGGGTACGGGTTCGGGTACGGCGTAGGGTATGGGTTAGGTTTAGGGTTAGGGTTAGTTTGAGGGTTAGGGCTCGGTTTAGGTTACGGGTTAGGATTAGGGTACGTGTTAGGGTTAGGGTAGGGGTTAGGGTTAGGGTACGCGTTAGGGTTAGGGTATTTATTAAACCTATCCCACTCTCTAGATACCCCGTAGCACGTCAAGGAATATTATTTGGGGGTCCAGCCATGGAGAAGAGTTTATACACTAGGAGAAGATAAGGAACACACCCATTATCCTGAAATCACATTAGGATTCTCTTTTTAACCTGTTCCTTAATACACTAGTGCTTAGCAAATCTATTGGAGGCAGAAGCAGTCAAGGGTAGCTTAGGGTTAGGGTTACGGTTAGGGTTAGGGTTAGGGTATGGCTTAGGGTATGGGTTCGGGTACGGGTTCGGGTACGGCGTAGGGTATGGGTTAGGGTTAGGGTTAGGGTTAGTTTGAGGGTTAGGGCTCGGTTTAGGGTACGGGTTAGGATTAGGGTACGTGTTAGGGTTAGGGTAGGGGTTAGGGTTAGGGTACGCGTTAGGGTTAGGGTAGTTATTAAACCTATCCCACTCTCTAGATACCCCTTAGCACGTCAAGGAATATTATTTGGGGGTCCAGCCATGGAGAAGAGTTTAGACACTAGGAGAAGATAAGGAACACACCCATTATCAAGAAATCACATTAGGATTCTCTTTTTAACCTGTTCCTTAATACACTAGTGCTTAGGAAATCTATTGGAGGCAGAAGCAGTCAAGGGTAGCTTAGGGTTAGGGTTAGGGTTAGGGTACGGCTTAGGGTACGGGTTCGGGTACGGGTTCGGGTACGGGTTCAGGTACGGCGTAGGGTATGGGTTAGGTTTAGGGTTAGGGTTAGTTTGAGGGTTAGGGCTCGGTTTATGTTACGGGTTAGGATTAGGGTACGTGTTAGGGTTAGGGTAGGGGTTAGGGTTAGGGTACGTGTTAGGGTTAGGGTAGTTATTAAACATATCCCACTCTCTAGAAACCCCTTAGCACGTCAAGGAATATTATTTGGGGGTCCAGCCATGGAGAAGAGTTTAGACACTAGGAGAAGATAAGGAACACACCCATTATCAATAAATCACATTAGGATTCTCTTTTTAACCTGTTCCTTAAAACACTAGGGCTTAGGAAATCTATTGGAGGCAGAAGCAGTCAAGGGTAGCTAAGGGTTAGGGTTTGGGTTAGGGTACGGCTTAGGGTACGGGTTCGGGTACGGGTTCGTGTACGCTGTAGGGTATGGGTTAGGGTTAGGGTTAGGGTTAGTTTGAAGGTTAGGGCTCGGTTTAGGGTACGGGTTAGGATTAGGGTTCGTGTTAGGGTTAGGGTAGGGGTTAGGGTTAGGGTACGCGTTAGGGTTAGGGTAGTTATTAAACCTATCCCACTCTCTAGATACCCCTTAGCACGTCAAGGAATATTATTTGGGGGTCCATCCATGGAGAAGAGTTTAGACACTAGGAGAAGATAAGGAACACACCCATTATCAAGAAATCACATTAGGATTCTCTTTTTAACCTGTTCCTTAAAACACTAGAGCTTAGGAAATCTATTGGAGGCAGAAGCAGTCAAGGGTAGCTTAGGGTTAGGGTTAGGGTTAGGGCTAGGGTTAGGACACGGCTTAGGGTACGGGTTCGGGTACGGGTTCGTGTACGGCGTAGGGTATGGGTTTGGGTTAGTGTTAGGGTTAGTTTGAAGGTTAGGGCTCGGTTTAGGGTACGGGTTAGGATTAGGGTTCGTGTTAGGGTTAGGGTAGGGGTTAGGGTTAGTGTACGCGTTAGGGTTAGGGTAGTTATTAAACCTATCCCACTCTCTAGATACCCCTTAGCACGTCAAGGAATATTATTTGGGGGTCCAGCCATGGAGAAAAGTTTAGACACTAGGAGAAGATAAGGAACACACCCATTATCAAGAAATCACATTAGGATTCTCTTTTTAACCTGTTCCTTAAAACACTAGTGCTTAGGAAATCTATTGGAGGCAGAAGCAGTCAAGGGTAGCTTAGGGTTAAGGTTAGGGTTATTGTTAGGGTAAGGATTAGGGTACGGGTTCGGATACGGCATAGGGTATGGGTTAGGGTTAGGGTTAGGGTTAGTTTGAGGGTTAGGGCTCGGTTTAGGGTACGGGTTAGGAGTAGGGTACGTGTTAGGGTTAGGGTAGGGGTTAGGGTTAGGGTACGCGTTAGGTTTAGGGTAGTTATTAAAGCTATCCCACTCCCTAGGGACCCCTTAGCACGTCAAGGAATATTATTTGGGGGTCCAGCCATGGAGAAGAGTTTAGACAGTAGGAGAAGATAAGGAACACACCCATTATCAAGAAATCACATTAGGATTCTCTTTTTAACCTGTTCCTTAAAACACTAGTGCTTAGGAAATCTATTGGAGGCAGAAGCAGTCAAGGGTAGCTTAGGGTTAGGGTTAGGGTTAGGGTTAGGGTACGGCTTAGGGTACGGGTTCGGGTACGGGTTCGTGTACGCTGTAGGGTATGGGTTAGGGTTAGGTTTAGGGTTAGTTTGAAGGTTAGGGCTCGGTTTAGGGTACGGGTTAGGATTAGGGTTCGTGTTAGGGTTAGGGTAGGGGTTAGGGTTAGGGTACGCGTTAGGGTTAGGGTAGTTATTAAACCTATCCCACTCTCTAGATACCCCTTAGCACGTCAAGGAATATTATTTGGGGGTCCAGCCATGGAGAAGAGTTTAGACACTAGGAGAAGATAAGGAACACACCCATTATGAAGAAATCACATTAGGATTCTCTTTTTAACCTGTTCCTTAAAACACTAGTGCTTAGGAAATCTATTGGAGGCAGAAGCAGTCAAGGGTAGCTTAGGGTTAGGGTTAGGGTTAGGGCTAGGGTTAGGACACGGCTTAGGGTACGGGTTCGGGTACGGGTTCGTGTACGGCGTAGGGTATGGGTTTGGGTTAGTGTTAGGGTTAGTTTGAAGGTTAGGGCTCGGTTTAGGGTACGGGTTAGGATTAGGGTTCGTGTTAGGGTTAGGGTAGGGGTTAGGGTTAGGGTACGCGTTAGGGTTAGGGTAGTTATTAAACCTATCCCACTCTCTAGATACCCCTTAGCACGTCAAGGAATATTATTTGGGGGTCCAGCCATGGAGAAGACTTTAGACACTAGGAGAAGATAAGGAACACACCCATTATCCTGAAATCACATTAGGATTCTCTTTTTAACCTGTTCCTTAATACACTAGTGCTTAGGAAATCTATTGGAGGCAGAAGCAGTCAAGGGTAGCTTAGGGTTAGGGTTAGGGTTAGGGTACGGCTTAGGGTACGGGTTCGGGTACGGGTTCGGGTACGGGTTCAGGTACGGCGTAGGGTATGGGTTAGGTTTAGGGTTAGGGTTAGTTTGAGGGTTAGGGCTCGGTTTATGTTACGGGTTAGGATTAGGGTACGTGTTAGGGTTAGGGTAGGGGTTAGGGTTAGGGTACGTGTTAGGGTTAGGGTAGTTATTAAACATATCCCACTCTCTAGAAACCCCTTAGCACGTCAAGGAATATTATTTGGGGGTCCAGCCATGGAGAAGAGTTTAGACACTAGGAGAAGATAAGGAACACACCCATTATCAATAAATCACATTAGGATTCTCTTTTTAACCTGTTCCTTAAAACACTAGGGCTTAGGAAATCTATTGGAGGCAGAAGCAGTCAAGGGTAGCTAAGGGTTAGGGTTTGGGTTAGGGTACGGCTTAGGGTACGGGTTCGGGTACGGGTTCGTGTACGCTGTAGGGTATGGGTTAGGGTTAGGGTTAGGGTTAGTTTGAAGGTTAGGGCTCGGTTTAGGGTACGGGTTAGGATTAGGGTTCGTGTTAGGGTTAGGGTAGGGGTTAGGGTTAGGGTACGCGTTAGGGTTAGGGTAGTTATTAAACCTATCCCACTCTCTAGATACCCCTTAGCACGTCAAGGAATATTATTTGGGGGTCCATCCATGGAGAAGAGTTTAGACACTAGGAGAAGATAAGGAACACACCCATTATCAAGAAATCACATTAGGATTCTCTTTTTAACCTGTTCCTTAAAACACTAGAGCTTAGGAAATCTATTGGAGGCAGAAGCAGTCAAGGGTAGCTTAGGGTTAGGGTTAGGGTTAGGGCTAGGGTTAGGACACGGCTTAGGGTACGGGTTCGGGTACGGGTTCGTGTACGGCGTAGGGTATGGGTTTGGGTTAGTGTTAGGGTTAGTTTGAAGGTTAGGGCTCGGTTTAGGGTACGGGTTAGGATTAGGGTTCGTGTTAGGGTTAGGGTAGGGGTTAGGGTTAGTGTACGCGTTAGGGTTAGGGTAGTTATTAAACCTATCCCACTCTCTAGATACCCCTTAGCACGTCAAGGAATATTATTTGGGGGTCCAGCCATGGAGAAAAGTTTAGACACTAGGAGAAGATAAGGAACACACCCATTATCAAGAAATCACATTAGGATTCTCTTTTTAACCTGTTCCTTAAAACACTAGTGCTTAGGAAATCTATTGGAGGCAGAAGCAGTCAAGGGTAGCTTAGGGTTAAGGTTAGGGTTATTGTTAGGGTAAGGATTAGGGTACGGGTTCGGATACGGCATAGGGTATGGGTTAGGGTTAGGGTTAGGGTTAGTTTGAGGGTTAGGGCTCGGTTTAGGGTACGGGTTAGGAGTAGGGTACGTGTTAGGGTTAGGGTAGGGGTTAGGGTTAGGGTACGCGTTAGGTTTAGGGTAGTTATTAAAGCTATCCCACTCCCTAGGGACCCCTTAGCACGTCAAGGAATATTATTTGGGGGTCCAGCCATGGAGAAGTGTTTAGACAGTAGGAGAAGATAAGGAACACACCCATTATCAAGAAATCACATTAGGATTCTCTTTTTAACCTGTTCCTTAAAACACTAGTGCTTAGGAAATCTATTGGAGGCAGAAGCAGTCAAGGGTAGCTTAGGGTTAGGGTTAGGGTTAGGGTTAGGGTACGGCTTAGGGTACGGGTTCGGGTACGGGTTCGTGTACGCTGTAGGGTATGGGTTAGGGTTAGGTTTAGGGTTAGTTTGAAGGTTAGGGCTCGGTTTAGGGTACGGGTTAGGATTAGGGTTCGTGTTAGGGTTAGGGTAGGGGTTAGGGTTAGGGTACGCGTTAGGGTTAGGGTAGTTATTAAACCTATCCCACTCTCTAGATACCCCTTAGCACGTCAAGGAATATTATTTGGGGGTCCAGCCATGGAGAAGAGTTTAGACACTAGGAGAAGATAAGGAACACACCCATTATGAAGAAATCACATTAGGATTCTCTTTTTAACCTGTTCCTTAAAACACTAGTGCTTAGGAAATCTATTGGAGGCAGAAGCAGTCAAGGGTAGCTTAGGGTTAGGGTTAGGGTTAGGGCTAGGGTTAGGACACGGCTTAGGGTACGGGTTCGGGTACGGGTTCGTGTACGGCGTAGGGTATGGGTTTGGGTTAGTGTTAGGGTTAGTTTGAAGGTTAGGGCTCGGTTTAGGGTACGGGTTAGGATTAGGGTTCGTGTTAGGGTTAGGGTAGGGGTTAGGGTTAGGGTACGCGTTAGGGTTAGGGTAGTTATTAAACCTATCCCACTCTCTAGATACCCCTTAGCACGTCAAGGAATATTATTTGGGGGTCCAGCCATGGAGAAGACTTTAGACACTAGGAGAAGATAAGGAACACACCCATTATCCTGAAATCACATTAGGATTCTCTTTTTAACCTGTTCCTTAATACACTAGTGCTTAGGAAATCTATTGGAGGCAGAAGCAGTCAAGGGTAGCTTAGGGGTAGGGTTACGGTGAGGGTTAGGGTTAGGGTATGGCTTAGGGTACGGGTTCGGGTACGGGTTCGGGTACGGCGTCGGGTATGGGTTAGGGTTAGGGTTAGGGTTAGTTTGAGGGTTAGGGCTCCGTTTAGGGTACGGGTTAGGATTAGGGTAAGTGTTAGGGTTAGGGTAGGGGTTAGGGTTAGGGTACGCGTTAGGATTAGGGTAGTTATTAAACCTATCTCACTCTCTAGATACCCCTTAGCACGTCAAGGAATATTATTTGGGGGTCCAGCCATGGAGAAGAGTTTAGACACTAGGAGAAGATAAGGAACACACCCATTATCAAGAAATCACATTAGGATTCTCTTTTTAACCTGTTCCTTAAAACACTAGTGCTTAGGAAATCTATTGGAGGCAGAAGCAGTCAAGGGTAGCTTAGGGTTAGGGTTAGGGTTAGGGTTAGGGTTAGGGTACGGCTTAGGGTACGGGTTCGGGTACGGGTTCGTGTACGCTGTAGGGTATGGGTTAGGGTTAGGGTTAGGGTTAGTTTGAAGGTTAGGGCTCGGTTTAGGGTACGGGTTAGGATTAGGGTTCGTGTTAGGGTTAGGGTAGGGGTTAGGGTTAGGGTACGCGTTAGGGTTAGGGTAGTTATTAAACCTATCCCACTCTCTAGATACCCCTTAGCACGTCAAGGAATATTATTTGGGGGTCCAGCCATGGAGAAGAGTTTAGACACTAGGAGAAGATAAGGAACACATCCATTATCAAGAAATCACATTAGGATTCTCTTTTTAACCTGTTCCTTAAAACACTAGTGCTTAGGAAATCTATTGGAGGCAGAAGCAGTCAAGGGTAGCTTAGGGTTAGGGTTAGGGTTAGGGCTAGGATTAGGACAAGGCTTAGGGTACGGGTTCGGGTACGGGTTCGTGTACGGCGTAGGGTATGGGTTTGGGTTAGGGTTAGGGTTAGTTTGAAGGTTAGGGCTCGGTTTAGGGTACGGGTTAGGATTAGGGTTCGTGTTAGGGTTAGGGTAGGGGTTAGGGTTAGGGTACGCGTTAGGGTTAGGGTAGTTATTAAACCTATCCCACTCTCTAGATACCCCTTAGCACGTCAAGGAATATTATTTGGCGGTCCAGCCATGGAGAAGAGTTTAGACACTAGGAGAAGATAAGGAACACACCCATTATCCTGAAATCACATTAGGATTCTCTGTTTAACCTGTTCCTTAATACACTAGTGCTTAGGAAATCTATTGGAGGCAGAAGCAGTCAAGGGTAGCTTAGGGTTAGGGTTAGGGTTAGGGTTAGGGTACGGCTTAGGGTACGGGTTCGGGTACGGGTTCGTGTACGCTGTAGGGTATGGGTTAGGGTTAGGTTTAGGGTTAGTTTGAAGGTTAGGGCTCGGTTTAGGGTACGGGTTAGGATTAGGGTTCGTGTTAGGGTTAGGGTAGGGGTTAGGGTTAGGGTACGCGTTAGGGTTAGGGTAGTTATTAAACCTATCCCACTCTCTAGATACCCCTTAGCACGTCAAGGAATATTATTTGGGGGTCCAGCCATGGAGAAGAGTTTAGACACTAGGAGAAGATAAGGAACACACCCATTATGAAGAAATCACATTAGGATTCTCTTTTTAACCTGTTCCTTAAAACACTAGTGCTTAGGAAATCTATTGGAGGCAGAAGCAGTCAAGGGTAGCTTAGGGTTAGGGTTAGGGTTAGGGCTAGGGTTAGGACACGGCTTAGGGTACGGGTTCGGGTACGGGTTCGTGTACGGCGTAGGGTATGGGTTTGGGTTAGTGTTAGGGTTAGTTTGAAGGTTAGGGCTCGGTTTAGGGTACGGGTTAGGATTAGGGTTCGTGTTAGGGTTAGGGTAGGGGTTAGGGTTAGGGTACGCGTTAGGGTTAGGGTAGTTATTAAACCTATCCCACTCTCTAGATACCCCTTAGCACGTCAAGGAATATTATTTGGGGGTCCAGCCATGGAGAAGACTTTAGACACTAGGAGAAGATAAGGAACACACCCATTATCCTGAAATCACATTAGGATTCTCTTTTTAACCTGTTCCTTAATACACTAGTGCTTAGGAAATCTATTGGAGGCAGAAGCAGTCAAGGGTAGCTTAGGGTTAGGGTTAGGGTTAGGGCTAGGGTTAGGACACGGCTTAGGGTACGGGTTCGGGTACGGGTTCGTGTACGGCGTAGGGTATGGGTTTGGGTTAGGGTTAGGGTTAGTTTGAAGGTTAGGGCTCGGTTTAGGGTACGGGTTAGGATTAGGGTTCGTGTTAGGGTTAGGGTAGGGGTTAGGGTTAGGGTACGCGTTTGGGTTAGGGTAGTTATTAAACCTATCCCACTCTCTAGATACCCCTTAGCACGTCAAGGAATATTATTTGGGGGTCCAGCCATGGAGAAGAGTTTAGACACTAGGAGAAGATAAGGAACACACCCATTATCCTGAAATCACATTAGGATTCTCTTTTTAACCTGTTCCTTAATACACTAGTGCTTAGGAAATCTATTGGAGGCAGAAGCAGTCAAGGGTAGCTTAGGGTTAGGGTTAGGGTTAGGGTTAGGTTTAGGGTACGGCTTAGGGTACGGGTTCGGGTACGGGTTCGGGTACGGGTTTGGGTACGGCGTAGGGTATGGGTTAGGGTTAGGGTTAGGGTTAGTTTGAGGCTTAGGGCTCGGTTTAGGGTATGGGTTAGGATTAGTGTACGTGTTAGGGTTAGGGTAGAGGTTAGGGTTAGGGTATGCGTTAGGGTTATGGTAGTTATTAAACCTATCCCACTCTCTAGATACCCCTTAGCACGTCAAGGAATATTATTTGGCGGTCCAGCCATGGAGAAGAGTTTAGACACTAGGAGAAGATAAGGAACACACCCATTATCAAGAAATCACATTAGGATTCTCTTTTTAACCTGTTCCTTAAAACACTAGTGCTTAGGAAATCTATTGGAGGCAGAAGCAGTCAAGGGTAGCTTAGGGTTAGGGTTAGGGTTAGGGCTAGGGTTAGGACACGGCTTAGGGTACGGGTTCGGGTACGGGTTCGTGTACGGCGTAGGGTATGGGTTTGGGTTAGGGTTAGGGTTAGTTTGAAGGTTAGGGCTCGGTTTAGGGTACGGGTTAGGATTAGGGTTCGTGTTAGGGTTAGGGTAGGGGTTAGGGTTAGGGTACGCGTTAGGGTTAGGGTAGTTATTAAACCTATCCCACTCTCTAGATACCCCTTAGCACGTCAAGGAATA
Source organism: Eschrichtius robustus (assembly GCF_028021215.1). NCBI lineage: Eukaryota > Metazoa > Chordata > Mammalia > Artiodactyla > Eschrichtiidae > Eschrichtius > Eschrichtius robustus. The sequence continues at coordinate 1,718,716 of NW_027175701.1, read as the reverse complement.
TTATTTGGGGGTCCAGCCATGGAGAAGAGTTTAGACACTAGGAGAAGATAAGGAACACACCCATTATCCTGAAATCACATTAGGATTCTCTTTTTAACCTGTTCCTTAAAACACTAGTGCTTAGGAAATCTATTGGAGGCAGAAGCAGTCAAGGGTAGCTTAGGGTTAGGGTTAGGGTTAGGGTTAGGTTTAGGGTACGGCTTAGGGTACGGGTTCGGGTACGGGTTCGGGTACGGGTTTGGGTACGGCGTAGGGTATGGGTTAGGGTTAGGGTTAGGGTTAGTTTGAGGGTTAGGGCTCGGTTTAGGGTATGGGTTAGGATTAGTGTACGTGTTAGGGTTAGGGTAGAGGTTAGGGTTAGGGTATGCGTTAGGGTTATGGTAGTTATTAAACCTATCCCACTCTCTAGATACCCCTTAGCACGTCAAGGAATATTATTTGGCGGTCCAGCCATGGAGAAGAGTTTAGACACTAGGAGAAGATAAGGAACACACCCATTATCAAGAAATCACATTAGGATTCTCTTTTTAACCTGTTCCTTAAAACACTAGTGCTTAGGAAATCTATTGGAGGCAGAAGCAGTCAAGGGTAGCTTAGGGTTAAGGTTAGGGTTATTGTTAGGGTAAGGATTAGGGTACGGGTTCGGGTACGGCATAGGGTATGGGTTAGGGTTAGGGTTAGGGTTAGTTTGAGGGTTAGGGCTCCGTTTAGGGTACGGGTTAGGATTAGGGTAAGTGTTAGGGTTAGGGTAGGGGTTAGGGTTAGGGTACGCGTTAGGGTTAGGGTAGTTATTAAACCTATCCCACTCTCTAGATACCCCTTAGCACGTCAAGGAATATTATTTGGGGGTCCAGCCATGGAGAAGAGTTTAGACACTAGGAGAAGATAAGGAACACACCCATTATCCTGAAATCACATTAGGATTCTCTTTTTAACCTGTTCCTTAATACACTAGTGCTTAGGAAATCTATTGGAGGCAGAAGCAGTCAAGGGTAGCTTAGGGTTAGGGTTACGGTGAGGGTTAGGGTTAGGGTATGGCTTAGGGTACGGTTTCGGGTACGGGTTCGTGTACGGCGTAGGGTATGGGTTAGGGTTAGGGTTAGGGTTAGTTTGAGGGTTAGGGCTCCGTTTAGGGTACGGTTTAGGATTAGGGTAAGTGTTAGGGTTAGGGTAGGGGTTAGGGTTAGGGTACGCGTTAGGGTTAGGGTAGTTATTAAACCTATCCCACTCTCTAGATACCCCTTAGCACGTCAAGGAATATTATTTGGGGGTCCAGCCATGGAGAAGAGTTTAGACACTAGGAGAAGATAAGGAACACACCCATTATCAAGAAATCACATTAGGATTCTCTTTTTAACCTGTTCCTTAAAACACTAGTGCTTAGGAAATCTATTGGAGGCAGAAGCAGTCAAGGGTAGCTTAGGGTTAGGGTTAGGGTTAGGGCTAGGATTAGGACAAGGCTTAGGGTACGGGTTCGGGTACGGGTTCGTGTACGGCGTAGGGTATGGGTTTGGGTTAGGGTTAGGGTTAGTTTGAAGGTTAGGGCTCGGTTTAGGGTACGGGTTAGGATTAGGGTTCGTGTTAGGGTTAGGGTAGGGGTTAGGGTTAGGGTACGCGTTAGGGTTAGGGTAGTTATTAAACCTATCCCACTCTCTAGATACCCCTTAGCACGTCAAGGAATATTATTTGGCGGTCCAGCCATGGAGAAGAGTTTAGACACTAGGAGAAGATAAGGAACACACCCATTATCCTGAAATCACATTAGGATTCTCTGTTTAACCTGTTCCTTAATACACTAGTGCTTAGGAAATCTATTGGAGGCAGAAGCAGTCAAGGGTAGCTTAGGGTTAGGGTTAGGGTTAGGGTTAGGGTACGGCTTAGGGTACGGGTTCGGGTACGGGTTCGTGTACGCTGTAGGGTATGGGTTAGGGTTAGGTTTAGGGTTAGTTTGAAGGTTAGGGCTCGGTTTAGGGTACGGGTTAGGATTAGGGTTCGTGTTAGGGTTAGGGTAGGGGTTAGGGTTAGGGTACGCGTTAGGGTTAGGGTAGTTATTAAACCTATCCCACTCTCTAGATACCCCTTAGCACGTCAAGGAATATTATTTGGGGGTCCAGCCATGGAGAAGAGTTTAGACACTAGGAGAAGATAAGGAACACACCCATTATGAAGAAATCACATTAGGATTCTCTTTTTAACCTGTTCCTTAAAACACTAGTGCTTAGGAAATCTATTGGAGGCAGAAGCAGTCAAGGGTAGCTTAGGGTTAGGGTTAGGGTTAGGGCTAGGGTTAGGACACGGCTTAGGGTACGGGTTCGGGTACGGGTTCGTGTACGGCGTAGGGTATGGGTTTGGGTTAGTGTTAGGGTTAGTTTGAAGGTTAGGGCTCGGTTTAGGGTACGGGTTAGGATTAGGGTTCGTGTTAGGGTTAGGGTAGGGGTTAGGGTTAGGGTACGCGTTAGGGTTAGGGTAGTTATTAAACCTATCCCACTCTCTAGATACCCCTTAGCACGTCAAGGAATATTATTTGGGGGTCCAGCCATGGAGAAGACTTTAGACACTAGGAGAAGATAAGGAACACACCCATTATCCTGAAATCACATTAGGATTCTCTTTTTAACCTGTTCCTTAATACACTAGTGCTTAGGAAATCTATTGGAGGCAGAAGCAGTCAAGGGTAGCTTAGGGTTAGGGTTAGGGTTAGGGCTAGGGTTAGGACACGGCTTAGGGTACGGGTTCGGGTACGGGTTCGTGTACGGCGTAGGGTATGGGTTTGGGTTAGGGTTAGGGTTAGTTTGAAGGTTAGGGCTCGGTTTAGGGTACGGGTTAGGATTAGGGTTCGTGTTAGGGTTAGGGTAGGGGTTAGGGTTAGGGTACGCGTTTGGGTTAGGGTAGTTATTAAACCTATCCCACTCTCTAGATACCCCTTAGCACGTCAAGGAATATTATTTGGGGGTCCAGCCATGGAGAAGAGTTTAGACACTAGGAGAAGATAAGGAACACACCCATTATCCTGAAATCACATTAGGATTCTCTTTTTAACCTGTTCCTTAATACACTAGTGCTTAGGAAATCTATTGGAGGCAGAAGCAGTCAAGGGTAGCTTAGGGTTAGGGTTAGGGTTAGGGTTAGGTTTAGGGTACGGCTTAGGGTACGGGTTCGGGTACGGGTTCGGGTACGGGTTTGGGTACGGCGTAGGGTATGGGTTAGGGTTAGGGTTAGGGTTAGTTTGAGGCTTAGGGCTCGGTTTAGGGTATGGGTTAGGATTAGTGTACGTGTTAGGGTTAGGGTAGAGGTTAGGGTTAGGGTATGCGTTAGGGTTATGGTAGTTATTAAACCTATCCCACTCTCTAGATACCCCTTAGCACGTCAAGGAATATTATTTGGCGGTCCAGCCATGGAGAAGAGTTTAGACACTAGGAGAAGATAAGGAACACACCCATTATCAAGAAATCACATTAGGATTCTCTTTTAACCTGTTCCTTAAAACACTAGTGCTTAGGAAATCTATTGGAGGCAGAAGCAGTCAAGGGTAGCTTAGGGTTAGGGTTAGGGTTAGGGCTAGGGTTAGGACACGGCTTAGGGTACGGGTTCGGGTACGGGTTCGTGTACGGCGTAGGGTATGGGTTTGGGTTAGGGTTAGGGTTAGTTTGAAGGTTAGGGCTCGGTTTAGGGTACGGGTTAGGATTAGGGTTCGTGTTAGGGTTAGGGTAGGGGTTAGGGTTAGGGTACGCGTTAGGGTTAGGGTAGTTATTAAACCTATCCCACTCTCTAGATACCCCTTAGCACGTCAAGGAATATTATTTGGGGGTCCAGCCATGGAGAAGAGTTTAGACACTAGGAGAAGATAAGGAACACACCCATTATCCTGAAATCACATTAGGATTCTCTTTTTAACCTGTTCCTTAAAACACTAGTGCTTAGGAAATCTATTGGAGGCAGAAGCAGTCAAGGGTAGCTTAGGGTTAGGGTTAGGGTTAGGGTTAGGTTTAGGGTACGGCTTAGGGTACGGGTTCGGGTACGGGTTCGGGTACGGGTTTGGGTACGGCGTAGGGTATGGGTTAGGGTTAGGGTTAGGGTTAGTTTGAGGGTTAGGGCTCGGTTTAGGGTATGGGTTAGGATTAGTGTACGTGTTAGGGTTAGGGTAGAGGTTAGGGTTAGGGTATGCGTTAGGGTTATGGTAGTTATTAAACCTATCCCACTCTCTAGATACCCCTTAGCACGTCAAGGAATATTATTTGGCGGTCCAGCCATGGAGAAGAGTTTAGACACTAGGAGAAGATAAGGAACACACCCATTATCAAGAAATCACATTAGGATTCTCTTTTTAACCTGTTCCTTAAAACACTAGTGCTTAGGAAATCTATTGGAGGCAGAAGCAGTCAAGGGTAGCTTAGGGTTAAGGTTAGGGTTATTGTTAGGGTAAGGATTAGGGTACGGGTTCGGGTACGGCATAGGGTATGGGTTAGGGTTAGGGTTAGGGTTAGTTTGAGGGTTAGGGCTCCGTTTAGGGTACGGGTTAGGATTAGGGTAAGTGTTAGGGTTAGGGTAGGGGTTAGGGTTAGGGTACGCGTTAGGGTTAGGGTAGTTATTAAACCTATCCCACTCTCTAGATACCCCTTAGCACGTCAAGGAATATTATTTGGGGGTCCAGCCATGGAGAAGAGTTTAGACACTAGGAGAAGATAAGGAACACACCCAATTATCCTGAAATCACATTAGGATTCTCTTTTTAACCTGTTCCTTAATACACTAGTGCTTAGGAAATCTATTGGAGGCAGAAGCAGTCAAGGGTAGCTTAGGGTTAGGGTTACGGTGAGGGTTAGGGTTAGGGTATGGCTTAGGGTACGGTTTCGGGTACGGGTTCGTGTACGGCGTAGGGTATGGGTTAGGGTTAGGGTTAGGGTTAGTTTGAGGGTTAGGGCTCCGTTTAGGGTACGGTTTAGGATTAGGGTAAGTGTTAGGGTTAGGGTAGGGGTTAGGGTTAGGGTACGCGTTAGGGTTAGGGTAGTTATTAAACCTATCCCACTCTCTAGATACCCCTTAGCACGTCAAGGAATATTATTTGGGGGTCCAGCCATGGAGAAGAGTTTAGACACTAGGAGAAGATAAGGAACACACCCATTATCAAGAAATCACATTAGGATTCTCTTTTTAACCTGTTCCTTAAAACACTAGTGCTTAGGAAATCTATTGGAGGCAGAAGCAGTCAAGGGTAGCTTAGGGTTAGGGTTAGGGTTAGGGTACGGCTTAGGGTACGGGTTCGGGTACGGGTTCGGGTACGGGTTCGGGTACGGCGTAGGGTATGGGTTAGGTTTAGGGTTAGGGTTAGTTTGAGGGTTAGGGCTCGGTTTAGGTTACGGGTTAGGATTAGGGTACGTGTTAGGGTTAGGGTAGGGGTTAGGGTTAGGGTACGCGTTAGGGTTAGGGTAGTTATTAAACCTATCCCACTCTCTAGATACCCCGTAGCACGTCAAGGAATATTATTTGGGGGTCCAGCCATGGAGAAGAGTTTATACACTAGGAGAAGATAAGGAACACACCCATTATCCTGAAATCACATTAGGATTCTCTTTTTAACCTGTTCCTTAATACACTAGTGCTTAGGAAATCTATTGGAGGCAGAAGCAGTCAAGGGTAGCTTAGGGTTAGGGTTACGGTGAGGGTTAGGGTTAGGGTATGGCTTAGGGTACGGGTTCGGGTACGGGTTCGGGTACGGCGTAGGGTATGGGTTAGGGTTAGGGTTAGGGTTAGTTTGAGGGTTAGGGCTCCGTTTAGGGTACGGGTTAGGATTAGGGTAAGTGTTAGGGTTAGGGTAGGGGTTAGGGTTAGGGTACGCGTTAGGGTTAGGGTAGTTATTAAACCTATCCCACTCTCTAGATACCCCTTAGCACGTCAAGGAATATTATTTGGGGGTCCAGCCATGGAGAAGAGTTTAGACACTAGGAGAAGATAAGGAACACACCCATTATCAAGAAATCACATTAGGATTCTCTTTTTAACCTGTTCCTTAAAACACTAGTGCTTAGGAAATCTATTGGAGGCAGAAGCAGTCAAGGGTAGCTTAGGGTTAGGGTTAGGGTTAGGGCTAGGGTTAGGACACGGCTTAGGGTACGGGTTCGGGTACGGGTTCGTGTACGGCGTAGGGTATGGGTTTGGGTTAGGGTTAGGGTTAGTTTGAAGGTTAGGGCTCGGTTTAGGGTACGGGTTAGGATTAGGGTTCGTGTTAGGGTTAGGGTAGGGGTTAGGGTTAGGGTACGCGTTAGGGTTAGGGTAGTTATTAAACCTATCCCACTCTCTAGATACCCCTTAGCACGTCAAGGAATATTATTTGGGGGTCCAGCCATGGAGAAGAGTTTAGACACTAGGAGAAGATAAGGAACACACCCATTATCCTGAAATCACATTAGGATTCTCTTTTTAACCTGTTCCTTAATACACTAGTGCTTAGGAAATCTATTGGAGGCAGAAGCAGTCAAGGGTAGCTTAGGGTTAGGGTTAGGGTTAGGGTTAGGTTTAGGGTACGGCTTAGGGTACGGGTTCGGGTACGGGTTCGGGTACGGGTTTGGGTACGGCGTAGGGTATGGGTTAGGGTTAGGGTTAGGGTTAGTTTGAGGGTTAGGGCTCGGTTTAGGGTATGGGTTAGGATTAGTGTACGTGTTAGGGTTAGGGTAGAGGTTAGGGTTAGGGTATGCGTTAGGGTTATGGTAGTTATTAAACCTATCCCACTCTCTAGATACCCCTTAGCACGTCAAGGAATATTATTTGGCGGTCCAGCCATGGAGAAGAGTTTAGACACTAGGAGAAGATAAGGAACACACCCATTATCAAGAAATCACATTAGGATTCTCTTTTAACCTGTTCCTTAAAACACTAGTGCTTAGGAAATCTATTGGAGGCAGAAGCAGTCAAGGGTAGCTTAGGGTTAAGGTTAGGGTTATTGTTAGGGTAAGGATTAGGGTACGGGTTCGGGTACGGCATAGGGTATGGGTTAGGGTTAGGGTTAGGGTTAGTTTGAGGGTTAGGGCTCCGTTTAGGGTACGGGTTAGGATTAGGGTAAGTGTTAGGGTTAGGGTTAGGGTACGCGTTAGGGTTAGGGTAGTTATTAAACCTATCCCACTCTCTAGATACCCCTTAGCACGTCAAGGAATATTATTTGGGGGTCCAGCCATGGAGAAGAGTTTAGACACTAGGAGAAGATAAGGAACACACCCATTATCCTGAAATCACATTAGGATTCTCTTTTTAACCTGTTCCTTAATACACTAGTGCTTAGGAAATCTATTGGAGGCAGAAGCAGTCAAGGGTAGCTTAGGGTTAGGGTTACGGTGAGGGTTAGGGTTAGGGTATGGCTTAGGGTACGGGTTCGGGTACGGGTTCGTGTACGGCGTAGGGTATGGGTTAGGGTTAGGGTTAGGGTTAGTTTGAGGGTTAGGGCTCCGTTTAGGGTACGGGTTAGGATTAGGGTAAGTGTTAGGGTTAGGGTAGGGGTTAGGGTTAGGGTACGCGTTAGGGTTAGGGTAGTTATTAAACCTATCCCACTCTCTAGATACCCCTTAGCACGTCAAGGAATATTATTTGGGGGTCCAGCCATGGAGAAGAGTTTAGACACTAGGAGAAGATAAGGAACACACCCATTATCAAGAAATCACATTAGTATTCTCTTTTTAACCTGTTCCTTAAAACACTAGTGCTTAGGAAATCTATTGGAGGCAGAAGCAGTCAAGGGTAGCTTAGGGTTAGGGTTAGGGTTAGGGTTAGGGTTAGGGTACGGCTTAGGGTACGGGTTCGGCTACGGGTTCGTGTACGCTGTAGGGTATGGGTTAGGGTTAGGGTTAGGGTTAGTTTGAAGGTTAGGGCTCGGTTTAGGGTACGGGTTAGGATTAGGGTTCGTGTTAGGGTTAGGGTAGGGGTTAGGGTTAGGGTAAGCGTTAGGGTTAGGGTAGTTATTAAACCTATCCCACTCTCTAGATACCCCTTAGCACGTCAAGGAATATTATTTGGGGGTCCAGCCATGGAGAAGAGTTTAGACACTAGGAGAAGATAAGGAACACACCCATTATCAAGAAATCACATTAGGATTCTCTTTTTAACCTGTTCCTTAAAACACTAGTGCTTAGGAAATCTATTGGAGGCAGAAGCAGTCAAGGGTAGCTTAGGGTTAGGGTTACGGTTAGGGTTAGGGTTAGGGTATGGCTTAGGGTATGGGTTCGGGTACGGGTTCGGGTACGGCGTAGGGTATGGGTTAGGGTTAGGGTTAGGGTTAGTTTGAGGGTTAGGGCTCGGTTTAGGGTACGGGTTAGGATTAGGGTACGTGTTAGGGTTAGGGTAGGGGTTAGGGTTAGGGTACGCGTTAGGGTTAGGGTAGTTATTAAACCTATCCCACTCTCTAGATACCCCTTAGCACGTCAAGGAATATTATTTGGGGGTCCAGCCATGGAGAAGAGTTTAGACACTAGGAGAAGATAAGGAACACACCCATTATCAAGAAATCACATTAGGATTCTCTTTTTAACCTGTTCCTTAAAACACTAGTGCTTAGGAAATCTATTGGAGGCAGAAGCAGTCAAGGGTAGCTTAGGGTTAGGGTTAGGGTTAGGGTACGGCTTAGGGTACGGGTTCGGGTACGGGTTCGGGTACGGGTTCGGGTACGGCGTAGGGTATGGGTTAGGTTTAGGGTTAGGGTTAGTTTGAGGGTTAGGGCTCGGTTTAGGTTACGGGTTAGGATTAGGGTACGTGTTAGGGTTAGGGTAGGGGTTAGGGTTAGGGTACGCGTTAGGGTTAGGGTAGTTATTAAACCTATCCCACTCTCTAGATACCCCGTAGCACGTCAAGGAATATTATTTGGGGGTCCAGCCATGGAGAAGAGTTTATACACTAGGAGAAGATAAGGAACACACCCATTATCCTGAAATCACATTAGGATTCTCTTTTTAACCTGTTCCTTAATACACTAGTGCTTAGCAAATCTATTGGAGGCAGAAGCAGTCAAGGGTAGCTTAGGGTTAGGGTTACGGTTAGGGTTAGGGTTAGGGTATGGCTTAGGGTATGGGTTCGGGTACGGGTTCGGGTACGGCGTAGGGTATGGGTTAGGGTTAGGGTTAGGGTTAGTTTGAGGGTTAGGGCTCGGTTTAGGGTACGGGTTAGGATTAGGGTACGTGTTAGGGTTAGGGTAGGGGTTAGGGTTAGGGTACGCGTTAGGGTTAGGGTAGTTATTAAACCTATTCCACTCTCTAGATACCCCTTAGCACGTCAAGGAATATTATTTGGGGGTCCAGCCATGGAGAACAGTTTAGACACTAGGAGAAGATAAGGAACACACCCATTATCCTGAAATCACATTAGGATTCTCTTTTTAACCTGTTCCTTAATACACTAGTGCTTAGGAAATCTATTGGAGGCAGAAGCAGTCAAGGGTAGCTTAGGGTTAGGGTTACGGTGAGGGTTAGGGTTAGGGTATGGCTTAGGGTACGGGTTCGGGTACGGGTTCGGGTACGGCGTAGGGTATGGGTTAGGGTTAGGGTTAGGGTTAGTTTGAGGGTTAGGGCTCCGTTTAGGGTACGGGTTAGGATTAGGGTAAGTGTTAGGGTTAGGGTAGGGGTTAGGGTTAGGGTACGCGTTAGGGTTAGGGTAGTTATTAAACCTATCTCACTCTCTAGATACCCCTTAGCACGTCAAGGAATATTATTTGGGGGTCCAGCCATGGAGAAGAGTTTAGACACTAGGAGAAGATAAGGAACACACCCATTATCAAGAAATCACATTAGGATTCTCTTTTTAACCTGTTCCTTAAAACACTAGTGCTTAGGAAATCTATTGGAGGCAGAAGCAGTCAAGGGTAGCTTAGGGTTAGGGTTAGGGTTAGGGTTAGGGTTAGGGTACGGCTTAGGGTACGGGTTCGGGTACGGGTTCGTGTACGCTGTAGGGTATGGGTTAGGGTTAGGGTTAGGGTTAGTTTGAAGGTTAGGGCTCGGTTTAGGGTACGGGTTAGGATTAGGGTTCGTGTTAGGGTTAGGGTAGGGGTTAGGGTTAGGGTACGCGTTAGGGTTAGGGTAGTTATTAAACCTATCCCACTCTCTAGATACCCCTTAGCACGTCAAGGAATATTATTTGGGGGTCCAGCCATGGAGAAGAGTTTAGACACTAGGAGAAGATAAGGAACACACCCATTATCAAGAAATCACATTAGGATTCTCTTTTTAACCTGTTCCTTAAAACACTAGTGCTTAGGAAATCTATTGGAGGCAGAAGCAGTCAAGGGTAGCTTAGGGTTAGGGTTAGGGTTAGGGCTAGGGTTAGGACACGGCTTAGGGTACGGGTTCGGGTACGGGTTCGTGTACGGCGTAGGGTATGGGTTTGGGTTAGGGTTAGGGTTAGTTTGAATGTTAGGGCTCGGTTTAGGGTACGGGTTAGGATTAGGGTTCGTGTTAGGGTTAGGGTAGGGGTTAGGGTTAGGGTACGCGTTAGGGTTAGGGTAGTTATTAAACCTATCCCACTCTCTAGATACCCCTTAGCACGTCAAGGAATATTATTTGGGGGTCCAGCCATGGAGAAGAGTTTAGACACTAGGAGAAGATAAGGAACACACCCATTATCCTGAAATCACATTAGGATTCTCTTTTTAACCTGTTCCTTAATACACTAGTGCTTAGGAAATCTATTGGAGGCAGAAGCAGTCAAGGGTAGCTTAGGGTTAGGGTTAGGGTTAGGGTTAGGTTTAGGGTACGGCTTAGGGTACGGGTTCGGGTACGGGTTCGGGTACGGGTTTGGGTACGGCGTAGGGTATGGGTTAGGGTTAGGGTTAGGGTTAGTTTGAGGGTTAGGGCTCGGTTTAGGGTATGGGTTAGGATTAGTGTACGTGTTAGGGTTAGGGTAGAGGTTAGGGTTAGGGTATGCGTTAGGGTTATGGTAGTTATTAAACCTATCCCACTCTCTAGATACCCCTTAGCACGTCAAGGAATATTATTTGGCGGTCCAGCCATGGAGAAGAGTTTAGACACTAGGAGAAGATAAGGAACACACCCATTATCAAGAAATCACATTAGGATTCTCTTTTTAACCTGTTCCTTAAAACACTAGGGCTTAGGAAATCTATTGGAGGCAGAAGCAGTCAAGGGTAGCTTAGGGTTAAGGTTAGGGTTATTGTTAGGGTAAGGATTAGGGTACGGGTTCGGGTACGGCATAGGGTATGGGTTAGGGTTAGGGTTAGGGTTAGTTTGAGGGTTAGGGCTCCGTTTAGGGTACGGGTTAGGATTAGGGTAAGTGTTAGGGTTAGGGTTAGGGTACGCGTTAGGGTTAGGGTAGTTATTAAACCTATCCCACTCTCTAGATACCCCTTAGCACGTCAAGGAATATTATTTGGGGGTCCAGCCATGGAGAAGAGTTTAGACACTAGGAGAAGATAAGGAACACACCCATTATCCTGAAATCACATTAGGATTCTCTTTTTAACCTGTTCCTTAATACACTAGTGCTTAGGAAATCTATTGGAGGCAGAAGCAGTCAAGGGTAGCTTAGGGTTAGGGTTACGGTGAGGGTTAGGGTTAGGGTATGGCTTAGGGTACGGGTTCGGGTACGGGTTCGTGTACGGCGTAGGGTATGGGTTAGGGTTAGGGTTAGGGTTAGTTTGAGGGTTAGGGCTCCGTTTAGGGTACGGGTTAGGATTAGGGTAAGTGTTAGGGTTAGGGTAGGGGTTAGGGTTAGGGTACGCGTTAGGGTTAGGGTAGTTATTAAACCTATCCCACTCTCTAGATACCCCTTAGCACGTCAAGGAATATTATTTGGGGGTCCAGCCATGGAGAAGAGTTTAGACACTAGGAGAAGATAAGGAACACACCCATTATCAAGAAATCACATTAGGATTCTCTTTTTAACCTGTTCCTTAAAACACTAGTGCTTAGGAAATCTATTGGAGGCAGAAGCAGTCAAGGGTAGCTTAGGGTTAGGGTTAGGGTTAGGGTACGGCTTAGGGTACGGGTTCGGGTACGGGTTCGGGTACGGGTTCGGGTACGGCGTAGGGTATGGGTTAGGTTTAGGGTTAGGGTTAGTTTGAGGGTTAGGGCTCGGTTTAGGTTACGGGTTAGGATTAGGGTACGTGTTAGGGTTAGGGTAGGGGTTAGGGTTAGGGTACGCGTTAGGGTTAGGGTATTTATTAAACCTATCCCACTCTCTAGATACCCCGTAGCACGTCAAGGAATATTATTTGGGGGTCCAGCCATGGAGAAGAGTTTATACACTAGGAGAAGATAAGGAACACACCCATTATCCTGAAATCACATTAGGATTCTCTTTTTAACCTGTTCCTTAATACACTAGTGCTTAGCAAATCTATTGGAGGCAGAAGCAGTCAAGGGTAGCTTAGGGTTAGGGTTACGGTTAGGGTTAGGGTTAGGGTATGGCTTAGGGTATGGGTTCGGGTACGGGTTCGGGTACGGCGTAGGGTATGGGTTAGGGTTAGGGTTAGGGTTAGTTTGAGGGTTAGGGCTCGGTTTAGGGTACGGGTTAGGATTAGGGTACGTGTTAGGGTTAGGGTAGGGGTTAGGGTTAGGGTACGCGTTAGGGTTAGGGTAGTTATTAAACCTATCCCACTCTCTAGATACCCCTTAGCACGTCAAGGAATATTATTTGGGGGTCCAGCCATGGAGAAGAGTTTAGACACTAGGAGAAGATAAGGAACACACCCATTATCAAGAAATCACATTAGGATTCTCTTTTTAACCTGTTCCTTAATACACTAGTGCTTAGGAAATCTATTGGAGGCAGAAGCAGTCAAGGGTAGCTTAGGGTTAGGGTTAGGGTTAGGGTACGGCTTAGGGTACGGGTTCGGGTACGGGTTCGGGTACGGGTTCAGGTACGGCGTAGGGTATGGGTTAGGTTTAGGGTTAGGGTTAGTTTGAGGGTTAGGGCTCGGTTTATGTTACGGGTTAGGATTAGGGTACGTGTTAGGGTTAGGGTAGGGGTTAGGGTTAGGGTACGTGTTAGGGTTAGGGTAGTTATTAAACATATCCCACTCTCTAGAAACCCCTTAGCACGTCAAGGAATATTATTTGGGGGTCCAGCCATGGAGAAGAGTTTAGACACTAGGAGAAGATAAGGAACACACCCATTATCAATAAATCACATTAGGATTCTCTTTTTAACCTGTTCCTTAAAACACTAGGGCTTAGGAAATCTATTGGAGGCAGAAGCAGTCAAGGGTAGCTAAGGGTTAGGGTTTGGGTTAGGGTACGGCTTAGGGTACGGGTTCGGGTACGGGTTCGTGTACGCTGTAGGGTATGGGTTAGGGTTAGGGTTAGGGTTAGTTTGAAGGTTAGGGCTCGGTTTAGGGTACGGGTTAGGATTAGGGTTCGTGTTAGGGTTAGGGTAGGGGTTAGGGTTAGGGTACGCGTTAGGGTTAGGGTAGTTATTAAACCTATCCCACTCTCTAGATACCCCTTAGCACGTCAAGGAATATTATTTGGGGGTCCATCCATGGAGAAGAGTTTAGACACTAGGAGAAGATAAGGAACACACCCATTATCAAGAAATCACATTAGGATTCTCTTTTTAACCTGTTCCTTAAAACACTAGAGCTTAGGAAATCTATTGGAGGCAGAAGCAGTCAAGGGTAGCTTAGGGTTAGGGTTAGGGTTAGGGCTAGGGTTAGGACACGGCTTAGGGTACGGGTTCGGGTACGGGTTCGTGTACGGCGTAGGGTATGGGTTTGGGTTAGTGTTAGGGTTAGTTTGAAGGTTAGGGCTCGGTTTAGGGTACGGGTTAGGATTAGGGTTCGTGTTAGGGTTAGGGTAGGGGTTAGGGTTAGTGTACGCGTTAGGGTTAGGGTAGTTATTAAACCTATCCCACTCTCTAGATACCCCTTAGCACGTCAAGGAATATTATTTGGGGGTCCAGCCATGGAGAAAAGTTTAGACACTAGGAGAAGATAAGGAACACACCCATTATCAAGAAATCACATTAGGATTCTCTTTTTAACCTGTTCCTTAAAACACTAGTGCTTAGGAAATCTATTGGAGGCAGAAGCAGTCAAGGGTAGCTTAGGGTTAGGGTTAGGGTTAGGGTACGGCTTAGGGTACGGGTTCGGGTACGGGTTCGGGTACGGGTACGGGTACGGCGTAGGGTATGGGTTAGGTTTAGGGTTAGGGTTAGTTTGAGGGTTAGGGCTCGGTTTAGGTTACGGGTTAGGATTAGGGTACGTGTTAGGGTTAGGGTAGGGGTTAGGGTTAGGGTACGCGTTAGGGTTAGGGTAGTTATTAAACCTATCCCACTCTCTAGATACCCCGTAGCACGTCAAGGAATATTATTTGGGGGTCCAGCCATGGAGAAGAGTTTATACACTAGGAGAAGATAAGGAACACACCCATTATCCTGAAATCACATTAGGATTCTCTTTTTAACCTGTTCCTTAATACACTAGTGCTTAGCAAATCTATTGGAGGCAGAAGCAGTCAAGGGTAGCTTAGGGTTAGGGTTACGGTTAGGGTTAGGGTTAGGGTATGGCTTAGGGTATGGGTTCGGGTACGGGTTCGGGTACGGCGTAGGGTATGGGTTAGGGTTAGGGTTAGGGTTAGTTTGAGGGTTAGGGCTCGGTTTAGGGTACGGGTTAGGATTAGGGTACGTGTTAGGGTTAGGGTAGGGGTTAGGGTTAGGGTACGCGTTAGGGTTAGGGTAGTTATTAAACCTATCCCACTCTCTAGATACCCCTTAGCACGTCAAGGAATATTATTTGGGGGTCCAGCCATGGAGAAGAGTTTAGACACTAGGAGAAGATAAGGAACACACCCATTATCAAGAAATCACATTAGGATTCTCTTTTTAACCTGTTCCTTAAAACACTAGTGCTTAGGAAATCTATTGGAGGCAGAAGCAGTCAAGGGTAGCTTAGGGTTAGGGTTAGGGTTAGGGTACGGCTTAGGGTACGGGTTCGGGTACGGGTTCGGGTACGGGTTCGGGTACGGCGTAGGGTATGGGTTAGGTTTAGGGTTAGGGTTAGTTTGAGGGTTAGGGCTCGGTTTAGGTTACGGGTTAGGATTAGGGTACGTGTTAGGGTTAGGGTAGGGGTTAGGGTTAGGGTACGCGTTAGGGTTAGGGTAGTTATTAAACCTATCCCACTCTCTAGATACCCCGTAGCACGTCAAGGTATATTATTTGGGGGTCCAGCCATGGAGAAGAGTTTATACACTAGGAGAAGATAAGGAACACACCCATTATCCTGAAATCACATTAGGATTCTCTTTTTAACCTGTTCCTTAATACACTAGTGCTTAGCAAATCTATTGGAGGCAGAAGCAGTCAAGGGTAGCTTAGGGTTAGGGTTACGGTTAGGGTTAGGGTTAGGGTATGGCTTAGGGTATGGGTTCGGGTACGGGTTCGGGTACGGCGTAGGGTATGGGTTAGGGTTAGGGTTAGGGTTAGTTTGAGGGTTAGGGCTCGGTTTAGGGTACGGGTTAGGATTAGGGTACGTGTTAGGGTTAGGGTAGGGGTTAGGGTTAGGGTACGCGTTAGGGTTAGGGTAGTTATTAAACCTATCCCACTCTCTAGATACCCCTTAGCACGTCAAGGAATATTATTTGGGGGTCCAGCCATGGAGAAGAGTTTAGACACTAGGAGAAGATAAGGAACACACCCATTATCCTGAAATCACATTAGGATTCTCTTTTTAACCTGTTCCTTAATACACTAGTGCTTAGGAAATCTATTGGAGGCAGAAGCAGTCAAGGGTAGCTTAGGGTTAGGGTTACGGTGAGGGTTAGGGTTAGGGTATGGCTTAGGGTACGGGTTCGGGTACGGGTTCGGGTACGGCGTAGGGTATGGGTTAGGGTTAGGGTTAGGGTTAGTTTGAGGGTTAGGGCTCCGTTTAGGGTACGGGTTAGGATTAGGGTAAGTGTTAGGGTTAGGGTAGGGGTTAGGGTTAGGGTACGCGTTAGGGTTAGGGTAGTTATTAAACCTATCTCACTCTCTAGATACCCCTTAGCACGTCAAGGAATATTATTTGGGGGTCCAGCCATGGAGAAGAGTTTAGACACTAGGAGAAGATAAGGAACACACCCATTATCAAGAAATCACATTAGGATTCTCATTTTAACCTGTTCCTTAAAACACTAGTGCTTAGGAAATCTATTGGAGGCAGAAGCAGTCAAGGGTAGCTTAGGGTTAGGGTTAGGGTTAGGGTTAGGGTTAGGGTACGGCTTAGGGTACGGGTTCGGGTACGGGTTCGTGTACGCTGTAGGGTATGGGTTAGGGTTAGGGTTAGGGTTAGTTTGAAGGTTAGGGCTCGGTTTAGGGTACGGGTTAGGATTAGGGTTCGTGTTAGGGTTAGGGTAGGGGTTAGGGTTAGGGTACGCGTTAGGGTTAGGGTAGTTATTAAACCTATCCCACTCTCTAGATACCCCTTAGCACGTCAAGGAATATTATTTGGGGGTCCAGCCATGGAGAAGAGTTTAGACACTAGGAGAAGATAAGGAACACACCCATTATCAAGAAATCACATTAGGATTCTCTTTTTAACCTGTTCCTTAAAACACTAGTGCTTAGGAAATCTATTGGAGGCAGAAGCAGTCAAGGGTAGCTTAGGGTTAGGGTTAGGGTTAGGGCTAGGGTTAGGACACGGCTTAGGGTACGGGTTCGGGTACGGGTTCGTGTACGGCGTAGGGTATGGGTTTGGGTTAGGGTTAGGGTTAGTTTGAAGGTTAGGGCTCGGTTTAGGGTACGGGTTAGGATTAGGGTTCGTGTTAGGGTTAGGGTAGGGGTTAGGGTTAGGGTACGCGTTAGGGTTAGGGTAGTTATTAAACCTATCCCACTCTCTAGATACCCCTTAGCACGTCAAGGAATATTATTTGGGGGTCCAGCCATGGAGAAGAGTTTAGACACTAGGAGAAGATAAGGAACACACCCATTATCCTGAAATCACATTAGGATTCTCTTTTTAACCTGTTCCTTAATACACTAGTGCTTAGGAAATCTATTGGAGGCAGAAGCAGTCAAGGGTAGCTTAGGGTTAGGGTTAGGGTTAGGGTTAGGTTTAGGGTACGGCTTAGGGTACGGGTTCGGGTACGGGTTCGGGTACGGGTTTGGGTACGGCGTAGGGTATGGGTTAGGGTTAGGGTTAGGGTTAGTTTGAGGGTTAGGGCTCGGTTTAGGGTATGGGTTAGGATTAGTGTACGTGTTAGGGTTAGGGTAGAGGTTAGGGTTAGGGTATGCGTTAGGGTTATGGTAGTTATTAAACCTATCCCACTCTCTAGATACCCCTTAGCACGTCAAGGAATATTATTTGGCGGTCCAGCCATGGAGAAGAGTTTAGACACTAGGAGAAGATAAGGAACACACCCATTATCAAGAAATCACATTAGGATTCTCTTTTTAACCTGTTCCTTAAAACACTAGTGCTTAGGAAATCTATTGGAGGCAGAAGCAGTCAAGGGTAGCTTAGGGTTAAGGTTAGGGTTATTGTTAGGGTAAGGATTAGGGTACGGGTTCGGGTACGGCATAGGGTATGGGTTAGGGTTAGGGTTAGGGTTAGTTTGAGGGTTAGGGCTCCGTTTAGGGTACGGGTTAGGATTAGGGTAAGTGTTAGGGTTAGGGTTAGGGTACGCGTTAGGGTTAGGGTAGTTATTAAACCTATCCCACTCTCTAGATACCCCTTAGCACGTCAAGGAATATTATTTGGGGGTCCAGCCATGGAGAAGAGTTTAGACACTAGGAGAAGATAAGGAACACACCCATTATCCTGAAATCACATTAGGATTCTCTTTTTAACCTGTTCCTTAATACACTAGTGCTTAGGAAATCTATTGGAGGCAGAAGCAGTCAAGGGTAGCTTAGGGTTAGGGTTACGGTGAGGGTTAGGGTTAGGGTATGGCTTAGGGTACGGGTTCGGGTACGGGTTCGTGTACGGCGTAGGGTATGGGTTAGGGTTAGGGTTAGGGTTAGTTTGAGGGTTAGGGCTCCGTTTAGGGTACGGGTTAGGATTAGGGTAAGTGTTAGGGTTAGGGTAGGGGTTAGGGTTAGGGTACGCGTTAGGGTTAGGGTAGTTATTAAACCTATCCCACTCTCTAGATACCCCTTAGCACGTCAAGGAATATTATTTGGGGGTCCAGCCATGGAGAAGAGTTTAGACACTAGGAGAAGATAAGGAACACACCCATTATCAAGAAATCACATTAGTATTCTCTTTTTAACCTGTTCCTTAAAACACTAGTGCTTAGGAAATCTATTGGAGGCAGAAGCAGTCAAGGGTAGCTTAGGGTTAGGGTTAGGGTTAGGGTTAGGGTTAGGGTACGGCTTAGGGTACGGGTTCGGCTACGGGTTCGTGTACGCTGTAGGGTATGGGTTAGGGTTAGGGTTAGGGTTAGTTTGAAGGTTAGGGCTCGGTTTAGGGTACGGGTTAGGATTAGGGTTCGTGTTAGGGTTAGGGTAGGGGTTAGGGTTAGGGTAAGCGTTAGGGTTAGGGTAGTTATTAAACCTATCCCACTCTCTAGATACCCCTTAGCACGTCAAGGAATATTATTTGGGGGTCCAGCCATGGAGAAGAGTTTAGACACTAGGAGAAGATAAGGAACACACCCATTATCAAGAAATCACATTAGGATTCTCTTTTTAACCTGTTCCTTAAAACACTAGTGCTTAGGAAATCTATTGGAGGCAGAAGCAGTCAAGGGTAGCTTAGGGTTAGGGTTACGGTTAGGGTTAGGGTTAGGGTATGGCTTAGGGTATGGGTTCGGGTACGGGTTCGGGTACGGCGTAGGGTATGGGTTAGGGTTAGGGTTAGGGTTAGTTTGAGGGTTAGGGCTCGGTTTAGGGTACGGGTTAGGATTAGGGTACGTGTTAGGGTTAGGGTAGGGGTTAGGGTTAGGGTACGCGTTAGGGTTAGGGTAGTTATTAAACCTATCCCACTCTCTAGATACCCCTTAGCACGTCAAGGAATATTATTTGGGGGTCCAGCCATGGAGAAGAGTTTAGACACTAGGAGAAGATAAGGAACACACCCATTATCAAGAAATCACATTAGGATTCTCTTTTTAACCTGTTCCTTAAAACACTAGTGCTTAGGAAATCTATTGGAGGCAGAAGCAGTCAAGGGTAGCTTAGGGTTAGGGTTAGGGTTAGGGTACGGCTTAGGGTACGGGTTCGGGTACGGGTTCGGGTACGGGTTCGGGTACGGCGTAGGGTATGGGTTAGGTTTAGGGTTAGGGTTAGTTTGAGGGTTAGGGCTCGGTTTAGGTTACGGGTTAGGATTAGGGTACGTGTTAGGGTTAGGGTAGGGGTTAGGGTTAGGGTACGCGTTAGGGTTAGGGTAGTTATTAAACCTATCCCACTCTCTAGATACCCCGTAGCACGTCAAGGAATATTATTTGGGGGTCCAGCCATGGAGAAGAGTTTATACACTAGGAGAAGATAAGGAACACACCCATTATCCTGAAATCACATTAGGATTCTCTTTTTAACCTGTTCCTTAATACACTAGTGCTTAGCAAATCTATTGGAGGCAGAAGCAGTCAAGGGTAGCTTAGGGTTAGGGTTACGGTTAGGGTTAGGGTTAGGGTATGGCTTAGGGTATGGGTTCGGGTACGGGTTCGGGTACGGCGTAGGGTATGGGTTAGGGTTAGGGTTAGGGTTAGTTTGAGGGTTAGGGCTCGGTTTAGGGTACGGGTTAGGATTAGGGTACGTGTTAGGGTTAGGGTAGGGGTTAGGGTTAGGGTACGCGTTAGGGTTAGGGTAGTTATTAAACCTATTCCACTCTCTAGATACCCCTTAGCACGTCAAGGAATATTATTTGGGGGTCCAGCCATGGAGAACAGTTTAGACACTAGGAGAAGATAAGGAACACACCCATTATCCTGAAATCACATTAGGATTCTCTTTTTAACCTGTTCCTTAATACACTAGTGCTTAGGAAATCTATTGGAGGCAGAAGCAGTCAAGGGTAGCTTAGGGTTAGGGTTACGGTGAGGGTTAGGGTTAGGGTATGGCTTAGGGTACGGGTTCGGGTACGGGTTCGGGTACGGCGTAGGGTATGGGTTAGGGTTAGGGTTAGGGTTAGTTTGAGGGTTAGGGCTCCGTTTAGGGTACGGGTTAGGATTAGGGTAAGTGTTAGGGTTAGGGTAGGGGTTAGGGTTAGGGTACGCGTTAGGGTTAGGGTAGTTATTAAACCTATCTCACTCTCTAGATACCCCTTAGCACGTCAAGGAATATTATTTGGGGGTCCAGCCATGGAGAAGAGTTTAGACACTAGGAGAAGATAAGGAACACACCCATTATCAAGAAATCACATTAGGATTCTCTTTTTAACCTGTTCCTTAAAACACTAGTGCTTAGGAAATCTATTGGAGGCAGAAGCAGTCAAGGGTAGCTTAGGGTTAGGGTTAGGGTTAGGGTTAGGGTTAGGGTACGGCTTAGGGTACGGGTTCGGGTACGGGTTCGTGTACGCTGTAGGGTATGGGTTAGGGTTAGGGTTAGGGTTAGTTTGAAGGTTAGGTCTCGGTTTAGGGTACGGGTTAGGATTAGGGTTCGTGTTAGGGTTAGGGTAGGGGTTAGGGTTAGGGTACGCGTTAGGGTTAGGGTAGTTATTAAACCTATCCCACTCTCTAGATACCCCTTAGCACGTCAAGGAATATTATTTGGGGGTCCAGCCATGGAGAAGAGTTTAGACACTAGGAGAAGATAAGGAACACACCCATTATCAAGAAATCACATTAGGATTCTCTTTTTAACCTGTTCCTTAAAACACTAGTGCTTAGGAAATCTATTGGAGGCAGAAGCAGTCAAGGGTAGCTTAGGGTTAGGGTTAGGGTTAGGGCTAGGGTTAGGACACGGCTTAGGGTACGGGTTCGGGTACGGGTTCGTGTACGGCGTAGGGTATGGGTTTGGGTTAGGGTTAGGGTTAGTTTGAATGTTAGGGCTCGGTTTAGGGTACGGGTTAGGATTAGGGTTCGTGTTAGGGTTAGGGTAGGGGTTAGGGTTAGGGTACGCGTTAGGGTTAGGGTAGTTATTAAACCTATCCCACTCTCTAGATACCCCTTAGCACGTCAAGGAATATTATTTGGGGGTCCAGCCATGGAGAAGAGTTTAGACACTAGGAGAAGATAAGGAACACACCCATTATCCTGAAATCACATTAGGATTCTCTTTTTAACCTGTTCCTTAATACACTAGTGCTTAGGAAATCTATTGGAGGCAGAAGCAGTCAAGGGTAGCTTAGGGTTAGGGTTAGGGTTAGGGTTAGGTTTAGGGTACGGCTTAGGGTACGGGTTCGGGTACGGGTTCGGGTACGGGTTTGGGTACGGCGTAGGGTATGGGTTAGGGTTAGGGTTAGGGTTAGTTTGAGGGTTAGGGCTCGGTTTAGGGTATGGGTTAGGATTAGTGTACGTGTTAGGGTTAGGGTAGAGGTTAGGGTTAGGGTATGCGTTAGGGTTATGGTAGTTATTAAACCTATCCCACTCTCTAGATACCCCTTAGCACGTCAAGGAATATTATTTGGCGGTCCAGCCATGGAGAAGAGTTTAGACACTAGGAGAAGATAAGGAACACACCCATTATTAAGAAATCACATTAGGATTCTCTTTTTAACCTGTTCCTTAAAACACTAGGGCTTAGGAAATCTATTGGAGGCAGAAGCAGTCAAGGGTAGCTTAGGGTTAAGGTTAGGGTTATTGTTAGGGTAAGGATTAGGGTACGGGTTCGGGTACGGCATAGGGTATGGGTTAGGGTTAGGGTTAGGGTTAGTTTGAGGGTTAGGGCTCCGTTTAGGGTACGGGTTAGGATTAGGGTAAGTGTTAGGGTTAGGGTTAGGGTACGCGTTAGGGTTAGGGTAGTTATTAAACCTATCCCACTCTCTAGATACCCCTTAGCACGTCAAGGAATATTATTTGGGGGTCCAGCCATGGAGAAGAGTTTAGACACTAGGAGAAGATAAGGAACACACCCATTATCCTGAAATCACATTAGGATTCTCTTTTTAACCTGTTCCTTAATACACTAGTGCTTAGGAAATCTATTGGAGGCAGAAGCAGTCAAGGGTAGCTTAGGGTTAGGGTTACGGTGAGGGTTAGGGTTAGGGTATGGCTTAGGGTACGGGTTCGGGTACGGGTTCGTGTACGGCGTAGGGTATGGGTTAGGGTTAGGGTTAGGGTTAGTTTGAGGGTTAGGGCTCCGTTTAGGGTACGGGTTAGGATTAGGGTAAGTGTTAGGGTTAGGGTAGGGGTTAGGGTTAGGGTACGCGTTAGGGTTAGGGTAGTTATTAAACCTATCCCACTCTCTAGATACCCCTTAGCACGTCAAGGAATATTATTTGGGGGTCCAGCCATGGAGAAGAGTTTAGACACTAGGAGAAGATAAGGAACACACCCATTATCAAGAAATCACATTAGGATTCTCTTTTTAACCTGTTCCTTAAAACACTAGTGCTTAGGAAATCTATTGGAGGCAGAAGCAGTCAAGGGTAGCTTAGGGTTAGGGTTAGGGTTAGGGTACGGCTTAGGGTACGGGTTCGGGTACGGGTTCGGGTACGGGTTCGGGTACGGCGTAGGGTATGGGTTAGGTTTAGGGTTAGGGTTAGTTTGAGGGTTAGGGCTCGGTTTAGGTTACGGGTTAGGATTAGGGTACGTGTTAGGGTTAGGGTAGGGGTTAGGGTTAGGGTACGCGTTAGGGTTAGGGTATTTATTAAACCTATCCCACTCTCTAGATACCCCGTAGCACGTCAAGGAATATTATTTGGGGGTCCAGCCATGGAGAAGAGTTTATACACTAGGAGAAGATAAGGAACACACCCATTATCCTGAAATCACATTAGGATTCTCTTTTTAACCTGTTCCTTAATACACTAGTGCTTAGCAAATCTATTGGAGGCAGAAGCAGTCAAGGGTAGCTTAGGGTTAGGGTTACGGTTAGGGTTAGGGTTAGGGTATGGCTTAGGGTATGGGTTCGGGTACGGGTTCGGGTACGGCGTAGGGTATGGGTTAGGGTTAGGGTTAGGGTTAGTTTGAGGGTTAGGTCTCGGTTTAGGGTACGGGTTAGGATTAGGGTACGTGTTAGGGTTAGGGTAGGGGTTAGGGTTAGGGTACGCGTTAGGGTTAGGGTAGTTATTAAACCTATCCCACTCTCTAGATACCCCTTAGCACGTCAAGGAATATTATTTGGGGGTCCAGCCATGGAGAAGAGTTTAGACACTAGGAGAAGATAAGGAACACACCCATTATCAAGAAATCACATTAGGATTCTCTTTTTAACCTGTTCCTTAATACACTAGTGCTTAGGAAATCTATTGGAGGCAGAAGCAGTCAAGGGTAGCTTAGGGTTAGGGTTAGGGTTAGGGTACGGCTTAGGGTACGGGTTCGGGTACGGGTTCGGGTACGGGTTCAGGTACGGCGTAGGGTATGGGTTAGGTTTAGGGTTAGGGTTAGTTTGAGGGTTAGGGCTCGGTTTATGTTACGGGTTAGGATTAGGGTACGTGTTAGGGTTAGGGTAGGGGTTAGGGTTAGGGTACGTGTTAGGGTTAGGGTAGTTATTAAACATATCCCACTCTCTAGAAACCCCTTAGCACGTCAAGGAATATTATTTGGGGGTCCAGCCATGGAGAAGAGTTTAGACACTAGGAGAAGATAAGGAACACACCCATTATCAATAAATCACATTAGGATTCTCTTTTTAACCTGTTCCTTAAAACACTAGGGCTTAGGAAATCTATTGGAGGCAGAAGCAGTCAAGGGTAGCTAAGGGTTAGGGTTTGGGTTAGGGTACGGCTTAGGGTACGGGTTCGGGTACGGGTTCGTGTACGCTGTAGGGTATGGGTTAGGGTTAGGGTTAGGGTTAGTTTGAAGGTTAGGGCTCGGTTTAGGGTACGGGTTAGGATTAGGGTTCGTGTTAGGGTTAGGGTAGGGGTTAGGGTTAGGGTACGCGTTAGGGTTAGGGTAGTTATTAAACCTATCCCACTCTCTAGATACCCCTTAGCACGTCAAGGAATATTATTTGGGGGTCCATCCATGGAGAAGAGTTTAGACACTAGGAGAAGATAAGGAACACACCCATTATCAAGAAATCACATTAGGATTCTCTTTTTAACCTGTTCCTTAAAACACTAGAGCTTAGGAAATCTATTGGAGGCAGAAGCAGTCAAGGGTAGCTTAGGGTTAGGGTTAGGGTTAGGGCTAGGGTTAGGACACGGCTTAGGGTACGGGTTCGGGTACGGGTTCGTGTACGGCGTAGGGTATGGGTTTGGGTTAGTGTTAGGGTTAGTTTGAAGGTTAGGGCTCGGTTTAGGGTACGGGTTAGGATTAGGGTTCGTGTTAGGGTTAGGGTAGGGGTTAGGGTTAGTGTACGCGTTAGGGTTAGGGTAGTTATTAAACCTATCCCACTCTCTAGATACCCCTTAGCACGTCAAGGAATATTATTTGGGGGTCCAGCCATGGAGAAAAGTTTAGACACTAGGAGAAGATAAGGAACACACCCATTATCAAGAAATCACATTAGGATTCTCTTTTTAACCTGTTCCTTAAAACACTAGTGCTTAGGAAATCTATTGGAGGCAGAAGCAGTCAAGGGTAGCTTAGGGTTAAGGTTAGGGTTATTGTTAGGGTAAGGATTAGGGTACGGGTTCGGATACGGCATAGGGTATGGGTTAGGGTTAGGGTTAGGGTTAGTTTGAGGGTTAGGGCTCGGTTTAGGGTACGGGTTAGGAGTAGGGTACGTGTTAGGGTTAGGGTAGGGGTTAGGGTTAGGGTACGCGTTAGGTTTAGGGTAGTTATTAAAGCTATCCCACTCCCTAGGGACCCCTTAGCACGTCAAGGAATATTATTTGGGGGTCCAGCCATGGAGAAGAGTTTAGACAGTAGGAGAAGATAAGGAACACACCCATTATCAAGAAATCACATTAGGATTCTCTTTTTAACCTGTTCCTTAAAACACTAGTGCTTAGGAAATCTATTGGAGGCAGAAGCAGTCAAGGGTAGCTTAGGGTTAGGGTTAGGGTTAGGGTTAGGGTACGGCTTAGGGTACGGGTTCGGGTACGGGTTCGTGTACGCTGTAGGGTATGGGTTAGGGTTAGGTTTAGGGTTAGTTTGAAGGTTAGGGCTCGGTTTAGGGTACGGGTTAGGATTAGGGTTCGTGTTAGGGTTAGGGTAGGGGTTAGGGTTAGGGTACGCGTTAGGGTTAGGGTAGTTATTAAACCTATCCCACTCTCTAGATACCCCTTAGCACGTCAAGGAATATTATTTGGGGGTCCAGCCATGGAGAAGAGTTTAGACACTAGGAGAAGATAAGGAACACACCCATTATGAAGAAATCACATTAGGATTCTCTTTTTAACCTGTTCCTTAAAACACTAGTGCTTAGGAAATCTATTGGAGGCAGAAGCAGTCAAGGGTAGCTTAGGGTTAGGGTTAGGGTTAGGGCTAGGGTTAGGACACGGCTTAGGGTACGGGTTCGGGTACGGGTTCGTGTACGGCGTAGGGTATGGGTTTGGGTTAGTGTTAGGGTTAGTTTGAAGGTTAGGGCTCGGTTTAGGGTACGGGTTAGGATTAGGGTTCGTGTTAGGGTTAGGGTAGGGGTTAGGGTTAGGGTACGCGTTAGGGTTAGGGTAGTTATTAAACCTATCCCACTCTCTAGATACCCCTTAGCACGTCAAGGAATATTATTTGGGGGTCCAGCCATGGAGAAGACTTTAGACACTAGGAGAAGATAAGGAACACACCCATTATCCTGAAATCACATTAGGATTCTCTTTTTAACCTGTTCCTTAATACACTAGTGCTTAGGAAATCTATTGGAGGCAGAAGCAGTCAAGGGTAGCTTAGGGTTAGGGTTAGGGTTAGGGTACGGCTTAGGGTACGGGTTCGGGTACGGGTTCGGGTACGGGTTCAGGTACGGCGTAGGGTATGGGTTAGGTTTAGGGTTAGGGTTAGTTTGAGGGTTAGGGCTCGGTTTATGTTACGGGTTAGGATTAGGGTACGTGTTAGGGTTAGGGTAGGGGTTAGGGTTAGGGTACGTGTTAGGGTTAGGGTAGTTATTAAACATATCCCACTCTCTAGAAACCCCTTAGCACGTCAAGGAATATTATTTGGGGGTCCAGCCATGGAGAAGAGTTTAGACACTAGGAGAAGATAAGGAACACACCCATTATCAATAAATCACATTAGGATTCTCTTTTTAACCTGTTCCTTAAAACACTAGGGCTTAGGAAATCTATTGGAGGCAGAAGCAGTCAAGGGTAGCTAAGGGTTAGGGTTTGGGTTAGGGTACGGCTTAGGGTACGGGTTCGGGTACGGGTTCGTGTACGCTGTAGGGTATGGGTTAGGGTTAGGGTTAGGGTTAGTTTGAAGGTTAGGGCTCGGTTTAGGGTACGGGTTAGGATTAGGGTTCGTGTTAGGGTTAGGGTAGGGGTTAGGGTTAGGGTACGCGTTAGGGTTAGGGTAGTTATTAAACCTATCCCACTCTCTAGATACCCCTTAGCACGTCAAGGAATATTATTTGGGGGTCCATCCATGGAGAAGAGTTTAGACACTAGGAGAAGATAAGGAACACACCCATTATCAAGAAATCACATTAGGATTCTCTTTTTAACCTGTTCCTTAAAACACTAGAGCTTAGGAAATCTATTGGAGGCAGAAGCAGTCAAGGGTAGCTTAGGGTTAGGGTTAGGGTTAGGGCTAGGGTTAGGACACGGCTTAGGGTACGGGTTCGGGTACGGGTTCGTGTACGGCGTAGGGTATGGGTTTGGGTTAGTGTTAGGGTTAGTTTGAAGGTTAGGGCTCGGTTTAGGGTACGGGTTAGGATTAGGGTTCGTGTTAGGGTTAGGGTAGGGGTTAGGGTTAGTGTACGCGTTAGGGTTAGGGTAGTTATTAAACCTATCCCACTCTCTAGATACCCCTTAGCACGTCAAGGAATATTATTTGGGGGTCCAGCCATGGAGAAAAGTTTAGACACTAGGAGAAGATAAGGAACACACCCATTATCAAGAAATCACATTAGGATTCTCTTTTTAACCTGTTCCTTAAAACACTAGTGCTTAGGAAATCTATTGGAGGCAGAAGCAGTCAAGGGTAGCTTAGGGTTAAGGTTAGGGTTATTGTTAGGGTAAGGATTAGGGTACGGGTTCGGATACGGCATAGGGTATGGGTTAGGGTTAGGGTTAGGGTTAGTTTGAGGGTTAGGGCTCGGTTTAGGGTACGGGTTAGGAGTAGGGTACGTGTTAGGGTTAGGGTAGGGGTTAGGGTTAGGGTACGCGTTAGGTTTAGGGTAGTTATTAAAGCTATCCCACTCCCTAGGGACCCCTTAGCACGTCAAGGAATATTATTTGGGGGTCCAGCCATGGAGAAGAGTTTAGACAGTAGGAGAAGATAAGGAACACACCCATTATCAAGAAATCACATTAGGATTCTCTTTTTAACCTGTTCCTTAAAACACTAGTGCTTAGGAAATCTATTGGAGGCAGAAGCAGTCAAGGGTAGCTTAGGGTTAGGGTTAGGGTTAGGGTTAGGGTACGGCTTAGGGTACGGGTTCGGGTACGGGTTCGTGTACGCTGTAGGGTATGGGTTAGGGTTAGGTTTAGGGTTAGTTTGAAGGTTAGGGCTCGGTTTAGGGTACGGGTTAGGATTAGGGTTCGTGTTAGGGTTAGGGTAGGGGTTAGGGTTAGGGTACGCGTTAGGGTTAGGGTAGTTATTAAACCTATCCCACTCTCTAGATACCCCTTAGCACGTCAAGGAATATTATTTGGGGGTCCAGCCATGGAGAAGAGTTTAGACACTAGGAGAAGATAAGGAACACACCCATTATGAAGAAATCACATTAGGATTCTCTTTTTAACCTGTTCCTTAAAACACTAGTGCTTAGGAAATCTATTGGAGGCAGAAGCAGTCAAGGGTAGCTTAGGGTTAGGGTTAGGGTTAGGGCTAGGGTTAGGACACGGCTTAGGGTACGGGTTCGGGTACGGGTTCGTGTACGGCGTTGGGTATGGGTTTGGGTTAGTGTTAGGGTTAGTTTGAAGGTTAGGGCTCGGTTTAGGGTACGGGTTAGGATTAGGGTTCGTGTTAGGGTTAGGGTAGGGGTTAGGGTTAGGGTACGCGTTAGGGTTAGGGTAGTTATTAAACCTATCCCACTCTCTAGATACCCCTTAGCACGTCAAGGAATATTATTTGGGGGTCCAGCCATGGAGAAGACTTTAGACACTAGGAGAAGATAAGGAACACACCCATTATCCTGAAATCACATTAGGATTCTCTTTTTAACCTGTTCCTTAATACACTAGTGCTTAGGAAATCTATTGGAGGCAGAAGCAGTCAAGGGTAGCTTAGGGTTAGGGTTAGGGTTAGGGCTAGGGTTAGGACACGGCTTAGGGTACGGGTTCGGGTACGGGTTCGTGTACGGCGTAGGGTATGGGTTTGGGTTAGGGTTAGGGTTAGTTTGAAGGTTAGGGCTCGGTTTAGGGTACGGGTTAGGATTAGGGTTCGTGTTAGGGTTAGGGTAGGGGTTAGGGTTAGGGTACGCGTTTGGGTTAGGGTAGTTATTAAACCTATCCCACTCTCTAGATACCCCTTAGCACGTCAAGGAATATTATTTGGGGGTCCAGCCATGGAGAAGAGTTTAGACACTAGGAGAAGATAAGGAACACACCCATTATCCTGAAATCACATTAGGATTCTCTTTTTAACCTGTTCCTTAATACACTAGTGCTTAGGAAATCTATTGGAGGCAGAAGCAGTCAAGGGTAGCTTAGGGTTAGGGTTAGGGTTAGGGTTAGGGTACGGCTTAGGGTACGGGTTCGGGTACGGGTTCGTGTACGCTGTAGGGTATGGGTTAGGGTTAGGTTTAGGGTTAGTTTGAAGGTTAGGGCTCGGTTTAGGGTACGGGTTAGGATTAGGGTTCGTGTTAGGGTTAGGGTAGGGGTTAGGGTTAGGGTACGCGTTAGGGTTAGGGTAGTTATTAAACCTATCCCACTCTCTAGATACCCCTTAGCACGTCAAGGAATATTATTTGGGGGTCCAGCCATGGAGAAGAGTTTAGACACTAGGAGAAGATAAGGAACACACCCATTATGAAGAAATCACATTAGGATTCTCTTTTTAACCTGTTCCTTAAAACACTAGTGCTTAGGAAATCTATTGGAGGCAGAAGCAGTCAAGGGTAGCTTAGGGTTAGGGTTAGGGTTAGGGCTAGGGTTAGGACACGGCTTAGGGTACGGGTTCGGGTACGGGTTCGTGTACGGCGTAGGGTATGTGTTTGGGTTAGTGTTAGGGTTAGTTTGAAGGTTAGGGCTCGGTTTAGGGTACGGGTTAGGATTAGGGTTCGTGTTAGGGTTAGGGTAGGGGTTAGGGTTAGGGTACGCGTTAGGGTTAGGGTAGTTATTAAACCTATCCCACTCTCTAGATACCCCTTAGCACGTCAAGGAATATTATTTGGGGGTCCAGCCATGGAGAAGACTTTAGACACTAGGAGAAGATAAGGAACACACCCATTATCCTGAAATCACATTAGGATTCTCTTTTTAACCTGTTCCTTAATACACTAGTGCTTAGGAAATCTATTGGAGGCAGAAGCAGTCAAGGGTAGCTTAGGGGTAGGGTTACGGTGAGGGTTAGGGTTAGGGTATGGCTTAGGGTACGGGTTCGGGTACGGGTTCGGGTACGGCGTCGGGTATGGGTTAGGGTTAGGGTTAGGGTTAGTTTGAGGGTTAGGGCTCCGTTTAGGGTACGGGTTAGGATTAGGGTAAGTGTTAGGGTTAGGGTAGGGGTTAGGGTTAGGGTACGCGTTAGGATTAGGGTAGTTATTAAACCTATCTCACTCTCTAGATACCCCTTAGCACGTCAAGGAATATTATTTGGGGGTCCAGCCATGGAGAAGAGTTTAGACACTAGGAGAAGATAAGGAACACACCCATTATCAAGAAATCACATTAGGATTCTCTTTTTAACCTGTTCCTTAAAACACTAGTGCTTAGGAAATCTATTGGAGGCAGAAGCAGTCAAGGGTAGCTTAGGGTTAGGGTTAGGGTTAGGGTTAGGGTTAGGGTACGGCTTAGGGTACGGGTTCGGGTACGGGTTCGTGTACGCTGTAGGGTATGGGTTAGGGTTAGGGTTAGGGTTAGTTTGAAGGTTAGGGCTCGGTTTAGGGTACGGGTTAGGATTAGGGTTCGTGTTAGGGTTAGGGTAGGGGTTAGGGTTAGGGTACGCGTTAGGGTTAGGGTAGTTATTAAACCTATCCCACTCTCTAGATACCCCTTAGCACGTCAAGGAATATTATTTGGGGGTCCAGCCATGGAGAAGAGTTTAGACACTAGGAGAAGATAAGGAACACATCCATTATCAAGAAATCACATTAGGATTCTCTTTTTAACCTGTTCCTTAAAACACTAGTGCTTAGGAAATCTATTGGAGGCAGAAGCAGTCAAGGGTAGCTTAGGGTTAGGGTTAGGGTTAGGGCTAGGATTAGGACAAGGCTTAGGGTACGGGTTCGGGTACGGGTTCGTGTACGGCGTAGGGTATGGGTTTGGGTTAGGGTTAGGGTTAGTTTGAAGGTTAGGGCTCGGTTTAGGGTACGGGTTAGGATTAGGGTTCGTGTTAGGGTTAGGGTAGGGGTTAGGGTTAGGGTACGCGTTAGGGTTAGGGTAGTTATTAAACCTATCCCACTCTCTAGATACCCCTTAGCACGTCAAGGAATATTATTTGGGGGTCCAGCCATGGAGAAGAGTTTAGACACTAGGAGAAGATAAGGAACACACCCATTATCCTGAAATCACATTAGGATTCTCTGTTTAACCTGTTCCTTAATACACTAGTGCTTAGGAAATCTATTGGAGGCAGAAGCAGTCAAGGGTAGCTTAGGGTTAGGGTTAGGGTTAGGGTTAGGGTACGGCTTAGGGTACGGGTTCGGGTACGGGTTCGTGTACGCTGTAGGGTATGGGTTAGGGTTAGGTTTAGGGTTAGTTTGAAGGTTAGGGCTCGGTTTAGGGTACGGGTTAGGATTAGGGTTCGTGTTAGGGTTAGGGTAGGGGTTAGGGTTAGGGTACGCGTTAGGGTTAGGGTAGTTATTAAACCTATCCCACTCTCTAGATACCCCTTAGCACGTCAAGGAATATTATTTGGGGGTCCAGCCATGGAGAAGAGTTTAGACACTAGGAGAAGATAAGGAACACACCCATTATGAAGAAATCACATTAGGATTCTCTTTTTAACCTGTTCCTTAAAACACTAGTGCTTAGGAAATCTATTGGAGGCAGAAGCAGTCAAGGGTAGCTTAGGGTTAGGGTTAGGGTTAGGGCTAGGGTTAGGACACGGCTTAGGGTACGGGTTCGGGTACGGGTTCGTGTACGGCGTAGGGTATGGGTTTGGGTTAGTGTTAGGGTTAGTTTGAAGGTTAGGGCTCGGTTTAGGGTACGGGTTAGGATTAGGGTTCGTGTTAGGGTTAGGGTAGGGGTTAGGGTTAGGGTACGCGTTAGGGTTAGGGTAGTTATTAAACCTATCCCACTCTCTAGATACCCCTTAGCACGTCAAGGAATATTATTTGGGGGTCCAGCCATGGAGAAGACTTTAGACACTAGGAGAAGATAAGGAACACACCCATTATCCTGAAATCACATTAGGATTCTCTTTTTAACCTGTTCCTTAATACACTAGTGCTTAGGAAATCTATTGGAGGCAGAAGCAGTCAAGGGTAGCTTAGGGGTAGGGTTACGGTGAGGGTTAGGGTTAGGGTATGGCTTAGGGTACGGGTTCGGGTACGGGTTCGGGTACGGCGTCGGGTATGGGTTAGGGTTAGGGTTAGGGTTAGTTTGAGGGTTAGGGCTCCGTTTAGGGTACGGGTTAGGATTAGGGTAAGTGTTAGGGTTAGGGTAGGGGTTAGGGTTAGGGTACGCGTTAGGATTAGGGTAGTTATTAAACCTATCTCACTCTCTAGATACCCCTTAGCACGTCAAGGAATATTATTTGGGGGTCCAGCCATGGAGAAGAGTTTAGACACTAGGAGAAGATAAGGAACACACCCATTATCAAGAAATCACATTAGGATTCTCTTTTTAACCTGTTCCTTAAAACACTAGTGCTTAGGAAATCTATTGGAGGCAGAAGCAGTCAAGGGTAGCTTAGGGTTAGGGTTAGGGTTAGGGCTAGGATTAGGACAAGGCTTAGGGTACGGGTTCGGGTACGGGTTCGTGTACGGCGTAGGGTATGGGTTTGGGTTAGGGTTAGGGTTAGTTTGAAGGTTAGGGCTCGGTTTAGGGTACAGGTTAGGATTAGGGTTCGTGTTAGGGTTAGGGTAGGGGTTAGGGTTAGGGTACGCGTTAGGGTTAGGGTAGTTATTAAACCTATCCCACTCTCTAGATACCCCTTAGCACGTCAAGGAATATTATTTGGGGGTCCAGCCATGGAGAAGAGTTTAGACACTAGGAGAAGATAAGGAACACACCCATTATCCTGAAATCACATTAGGATTCTCTGTTTAACCTGTTCCTTAATACACTAGTGCTTAGGAAATCTATTGGAGGCAGAAGCAGTCAAGGGTAGCTTAGGGTTAGGGTTAGGGTTAGGGTTAGGTTTAGGGTACGGCTTAGGGTACGGGTTCGGGTACGGGTTCGGGTACGGGTTTGGGTACGGCGTAGGGTATGGGTTAGGGTTAGGGTTAGGGTTAGTTTGAGGGTTAGGGCTCGGTTTAGGGTATGGGTTAGGATTAGTGTACGTGTTAGGGTTAGGGCTCGGTTTAGGTTACGGGTTAGGATTAGGGTACGTGTTAGGGTTAGGGTAGTTATTAAACCTATCCCACTCTCTAGATACCCCTTAGCACGTCAAGGAATATTATTTGGGGGTCCAGCCATGGAGAAGAGTTTATACACTAGGAGAAGATAAGGAACACACCCATTATCCTGAAATCACATTAGGATTCTCTTTTTAACCTGTTCCTTAATACACTAGTGCTTAGGAAATCTATTGGAGGCAGAAGCAGTCAAGGGTAGCTTAGGGTTAGTGTTAGGGTTAGGGTTAGGGTTAGGGTTAGGGTACGGCTTAGGGTACGGGTTCGGGTACGGGTTCGGGTACGGCGTCGGGTATGGGTTAGGGTTAGGGTTAGGGTTAGTTTGAGGGTTAGGGCTCCGTTTAGGGTACGGGTTAGGATTAGGGTAAGTGTTAGGGTTAGGGTAGGGGTTAGGGTTAGGGTACGCGTTAGGATTAGGGTAGTTATTAAACCTATCTCACTCTCTAGATACCCCTTAGCACGTCAAGGAATATTATTTGGGGGTCCAGCCATGGAGAAGAGTTTAGACACTAGGAGAAGATAAGGAACACACCCATTATCAAGAAATCACATTAGGATTCTCTTTTTAACCTGTTCCTTAAAACACTAGTGCTTAGGAAATCTATTGGAGGCAGAAGCAGTCAAGGGTAGCTTAGGGTTAGGGTTCGGGTTAGGGTTAGGGTTAGGGTACGGCTTAGGGTACGGGTTCGGGTACGGGTTCGTGTACGCTGTAGGGTATGGGTTAGGGTTAGGGTTAGGGTTAGTTTGAAGGTTAGGGTTAGGGTTAGGGTTAGTTTGAAGGTTAGGGCTCGGTTTAGGGTACGGGTTAGGATTAGGGTTCGTGTTAGGGTTAGGGTAGGGGTTAGGGTTAGGTTACGCGTTAGGGTTAGGGTAGTTATTAAACCTATCCCACTCTCTAGATACCCCTTAGCACGTCAAGGAATATTATTTGGGGGTCCAGCCATGGAGAAGAGTTTAGACACTAGGAGAAGATAAGGAACACACCCATTATCCTGAAATCACATTAGGATTCTCTTTTTAACCTGTTCCTTAATACACTAGTGCTTAGGAAATCTATTGGAGGCAGAAGCAGTCAAGGGTAGCTTAGGGTTAGGGTTAGGGTTAGGGTTAGGTTTAGGGTACGGGTTCGGGTACGGGTTCGGGTACGGGTTCGGGTACGGCGTAGGGTATGGGTTAGGTTTAGGGTTAGGGTTAGTTTGAGGGTTAGGGCTCGGTTTAGGTTACGGGTTAGTATTAGGGTACGTGTTAGGGTTAGGGTAGGGGTTAGGGTTAGGGTACGCGTTAGGGTTAGGGTAGTTATTAAACCTATCCCACTCTCTAGATACCCCTTAGCACGTCAAGGAATATTATTTGGGGGTCCAGCCATGGAGAAGAGTTTATACACTAGGAGAAGATAAGGAACACACCCATTATCCTGAAATCACATTAGGATTCTCTTTTTAACCTGTTCCTTAATACACTAGTGCTTAGGAAATCTATTGGAGGCAGAAGCAGTCAAGGGTAGCTTAGGGTTAGGGTTAGGTTTAGGGTTAGGATTAGGGTTAGGGTACGGCTTAGTGTACGGGTTCGGGTACGGGTTCGGGTATGGCGTAGTGTATGGGTTAGGGTTAGGGTTAGGGTTAGTTTGAGGGTTAGGGCTCGGTTTAGGTTACGGGTTAGGATTAGGGTACGTCTTAGGGTTAGGGTAGGGGTTAGGGTTAGGGTACGCGTTAGGGTTAGGGTAGTTATTAAACCTATCCCACTCTCTAGATACCCCTTAGCACGTCAAGGAATATTATTTGGGGGTCCAGCCATGGAGAAGAGTTTAGACACTAGGAGAAGATAAGGAACACACCCATTATCAAGAAATCACATTAGGATTCTCTTTTTAACCTGTTCCTTAAAACACTAGTGCTTAGGAAATCTATTGGAGGCAGAAGCAGTCAAGGGTAGCTTAGGGTTAGGGTTAGGGTTAGGGTTAGGGTTAGGGTTAGGATACGGCTTAGGGTACGGGTTCGGGTACGGGTTCGGGTACGGCGTAGGGTATGGGTTAGGGTTAGTGTTAGGGTTAGTTTGAAGGTTAGGGCTCGGTTTAGGGTACGGGTTAGGATTAGGGTTCGTGTTAGGGTTAGGGTAGGGGTTAGGGTTAGGGTACGCGTTAGGGTTAGGGTAGTTATTAAACCTATCCCACTCTCTAGATACCCCTTAGCACGTCAAGGAATATTATTTGGGGGTCCAGCCATGGAGAAGAGTTTAGACACTAGGAGAAGATAAGGAACACACCCATTATCAAGAAATCACATTAGGATTCTCTTTTTAACCTGTTCCTTAAAACACTAGTGCTTAGGAAATCTATTGGAGGCAGAAGCAGTCAAGGGTAGCTTAGGGTTAGGGTTAGGGTTAGGGCTAGGGTTAGGACACGGCTTAGGGTACGGGTTCGGGTACGGGTTCGTGTACGGCGTAGGGTATGGGTTTGGGTTAGTGTTAGGGTTAGTTTGAAGGTTAGGGCTCGGTTTAGGGTACGGGTTAGGATTAGGGTTCGTGTTAGGGTTAGGGTAGGGGTTAGGGTTAGTGTACGCGTTAGGGTTAGGGTAGTTATTAAACCTATCCCACTCTCTAGATACCCCTTAGCACGTCAAGGAATATTATTTGGGGGTCCAGCCATGGAGAAAAGTTTAGACACTAGGAGAAGATAAGGAACACACCCATTATCAAGAAATCACATTAGGATTCTCTTTTTAACCTGTTCCTTAAAACACTAGTGCTTAGGAAATCTATTGGAGGCAGAAGCAGTCAAGGGTAGCTTAGGGTTAAGGTTAGGGTTATTGTTAGGGTAAGGATTAGGGTACGGGTTCGGATACGGCATAGGGTATGGGTTAGGGTTAGGGTTAGGGTTAGTTTGAGTGTTAGGGCTCGGTTTAGGGTACGGGTTAGGAGTAGGGTACGTGTTAGGGTTAGGGTAGGGGTTAGGGTTAGGGTACGCGTTAGGGTTAGGGTAGTTATTAAACCTATCCCACTCCCTAGGGACCCCTTAGCACGTCAAGGAATATTATTTGGGGGTCCAGCCATGGAGAAGAGTTTAGACAGTAGGAGAAGATAAGGAACACACCCATTATCAAGAAATCACATTAGGATTCTCTTTTTAACCTGTTCCTTAAAACACTAGTGCTTAGGAAATCTATTGGAGGCAGAAGCAGTCAAGGGTAGCTTAGGGTTAGGGTTAGGGTTAGGGTTAGGGTACGGCTTAGGGTACGGGTTCGGGTACGGGTTCGTGTACGCTGTAGGGTATGGGTTAGGGTTAGGTTTAGGGTTAGTTTGAAGGTTAGGGCTCGGTTTAGGGTACGGGTTAGGATTAGGGTACGTCTTAGGGTTAGGGTAGGGGTTAGGGTTAGGGTACGCGTTAGGGTTAGGGTAGTTATTAAACCTATCCCACTCTCTAGATAACCCTTAGCACGTCAAGGAATATTATTTTGGGGTCCAGCCATGGAGAAGAGTTTAGACACTAGGAGAAGATAAGGAACACACCCATTATCAAGAAATCACATTAGGATTCTCTTTTTAACCTGTTCCTTAAAACACTAGTGCTTAGGAAATCTATTGGAGGCAGAAGCAGTCAAGGGTAGCTTAGGGTTAGGGTTAGGGTTAGGGTTAGGGTTAGCTTTCGGGTACGGCTTAGGGTACGGGTTCGGTACGGGTTCGGGTACGGAGTAGGGTATGGGTTAGGGTTAGGGTTAGGGTTAGTTTGAGGGTTAGGGCTCGGTTTAGGGTACGGGTTAGGATTAGGGTAAGTGTTAGGGTTAGGGTACGCGTTAGGGTTAGGGTAGTTATTAAACCTATCCCACTCTCCAGATAACCCTTAGCACGTCAAGGAATATTATTTGGGGGTCCAGCCATGGAGAAGAGTTTAGACACTAGGAGAAGATAAGGAACACACCCATTATCAAGAAATCACATTAGGATTCTCTTTTTAACCTGTTCCTTAAAACACTAGTGCTTAGGAAATCTATTTGGAGGCAGAAGCAGTCAAGGGTAGCTTAGGGTTAGGGTTAGGTTTAGGGTTAGGGTTAGGGTTAGCGTACGGCTTAGGGTACGGTTTCGGGTACGGGTTCGTGTACGGCGTAGGGTATGGGTTAGGGTTAGGGTTAGTTTGAAGGTTAGGGCTCGGTTTAGGTTACGGTTTAGGATTAGGGTACGTGTTAGGGTTAGGGTAGGGGTTAGGGTTAGGGTACGCGTTAGGGTTAGGGTAGTTATTAAACCTATCCCACTCTCTAGATACCCCTTAGCACGTCAAGGAATATTATTTGGGTGTCCAGCCATGGAGAAGAGTTTAGACACTAGGAGAAGATAAGGAACACACCCATTATCAAGAAATTACATTAGGATTCTCTTTTTAACCTGTTCCTTAAAACACTAGTGCTTAGGAAATCTATTGGAGGCAGAAGCAGTCAAGGGTAGCTTAGGGTTAGGGTTTGGGTTAGGGTACGGCTTAGGGTACGGGTTCGGGTACGGGTTCGGGTACGGGTTTGGGTATGGCGTACGATATGGGTTAGGGTTAGGGTTAGGGTTAGTTTGAGGGTTAGGGCTCGGTTTAGGGTACGGGTTAGGATTAGGGTACGTGTTAGGGTTAGGGTAGGGGTTAGGGTTAGGGTACGCGTTAGGGTTAGGGTAGTTAGTAAACCTATCCCACTCTCTAGATACCCCTTAGCACGTCAAGGAATATTATTTGGGTGTCCAGCCATGGAGAAGAGTTTAGACACTAGGAGAAGATAAGGATCACACCCATTATCAAGAAATCACATTACGATTCTCTTTTTAACCTGTTCCTTAAAACACTAGTGCTTAGGAAATCTATTGGAGGCAGAAGCAGTCAAGGGTAGCTTAGGGTTAGGGTTAGGGTTAGGGTTAGGGTTAGGGTACGGCTTAGGGTACGGGTTCGGGTACGGGTTCGTGTACGGCGTAGGGTATGGGTTAGGGTTAGGGTTAGGGTTAGTTTGAAGGTTAGGGCTCGGTTTAGGGTACAGGTTAGGATTAGGGTTCGTGTTAGTGTTAGGGTAGGGGTTAGGGTTAGGGTACGCGTTAGGTTTAGGGTAGTTATTAAACCTATCCCACTCCCTAGATACCCCTTAGCACGTCAAGGAATATTATTTGGGGGTCCAGACATGGAGAAGAGTTTAGACACTAGGAGAAGATAAGGAACACACCCATTATCAAGAAATCACATTAGGATTCTCTTTTTAACCTGTTCCTTAAAACACTAGTGCTTAGGAAATCTATTGGAGGCAGAAGCAGTCAAGGGTAGCTTAGGGTTAGGGTTTGGGTTAGGGTACGGCTTAGGGTACGGGTTCGGGTACGGGTTCGGGTACGGGTTTGGGTATGGCGTACGATATGGGTTAGGGTTAGGGTTAGGGTTAGTTTGAGGGTTAGGGCTCGGTTTAGGGTACGGGTTAGGATTAGGGTACGTGTTAGGGTTAGGGTAGGGGTTAGGGTTAGGGTACGCGTTAGGGTTAGGGTAGTTAGTAAACCTATCCCACTCTCTAGATACCCCTTAGCACGTCAAGGAATATTATTTGGGTGTCCAGCCATGGAGAAGAGTTTAGACACTAGGAGAAGATAAGGATCACACCCAATATCAAGAAATCACATTACGATTCTCTTTTTAACCTGTTCCTTAAAACACTAGTGCTTAGGAAATCTATTGGAGGCAGAAGCAGTCAAGGGTAGCTTAGGGTTAGGGTTAGGGTTAGGGTTAGGGTTAGGGTACGGCTTAGGGTACGGGTTCGGGTACGGGTTCGTGTACGGCGTAGGGTATGGGTTAGGGTTAGGGTTAGGGTTAGTTTGAAGGTTAGGGCTCGGTTTAGGGTACAGGTTAGGATTAGGGTTCGTGTTAGTGTTAGGGTAGGGGTTAGGGTTAGGGTACGCGTTAGGTTTAGGGTAGTTATTAAACCTATCCCACTCCCTAGATACACCTTAGCACGTCAAGGAATATTATTTGGGGGTCCAGACATGGAGAAGAGTTTAGACACTAGGAGAAGATAAGGAACACACCCATTATCAAGAAATCACATTAGGATTCTCTTTTTAACCTGTTCCTTAAAACACTAGTGCTTAGGAAATCTATTGGAGGCAGAAGCAGTCAAGGGTAGCTTAGGGTTAGGGTTAGGGTTAGGGCTAGGGTTAGGACACGGCTTAGGGTACGGGTTCGGGTACGGGTTCGTGTACGGCGTAGGGTATGTGTTTGGGTTAGGGCTAGGGTTAGTTTGAAGCTTAGGGCTCGGTGTAGGGTATGGGTTAGTATTAGGGTTCGTGTTAGGGTTAGGGTAGGGGTTAGTGTTAGGGTACGCGTTAGGGTTAGGGTAGTTATTAAACCTATCCCACTCTCTAGATACCCCTTAGCACGTCAAGGAATATTACTTGGGGGTCCAGCCATGGAGAAGAGTTTAGACACTAGGAGAAGATAAGGAACACACCCATTATCCTGAAATCACATTAGGATTCTCTTTTTAACCTGTTCCTTAATACACTAGTGCTTAGGAAATCTATTGGAGGCAGAAGCAGTCAAGGGTAGCTTAGGGTTAGGGTTAGGGTTAGGGTTAGGTTTAGGGTACGGCTTAGGGTACGGGTTCGGGTACGGGTTCGGGTACGGGTTTGGGTACGGCGTAGGGTATGGGTTAGGGTTAGGGTTAGGGTTAGTTTGAGGGTTAGGGCTCGGTTTAGGGTATGGGTTAGGATTAGTGTACGTGTTAGGGTTAGGGTAGAGGTTAGGGTTAGGGTATGCGTTAGGGTTATGGTAGTTATTAAACCTATCCCACTCTCTAGATACCCCTTAGCACGTCAAGGAATATTATTTGGGGGTCCAGCCATGGAGAAGAGTTTAGACACTAGGAGAAGATAAGGAACACACCCATTATCAAGAAATCACATTAGGATTCTCTTTTTAACCTGTTCCTTAAAACACTAGTGCTTAGGAAATCTATTGGAGGCAGAAGCAGTCAAGGGTAGCTTAGGGTTAGGGTTAGGGTTAGGGTACGGCTTAGGGTACGGGTTCGGGTACGGGTTCGGGTACGGGTTCGGGTACGGCGTAGGGTATGGGTTAGGTTTAGGGTTAGGGTTAGTTTGAGGGTTAGGGCTCGGTTTAGGTTACGGGTTAGGATTAGGGTACGTGTTAGGGTTAGGGTAGGGGTTAGGGTTAGGGTACGCGTTAGGGTTAGGGTAGTTATTAAACCTATCCCACTCTCTAGATACCCCTTAGCACGTCAAGGAATATTATTTGGGGGTCCAGCCATGGAGAAGAGTTTATACACTAGGAGAAGATAAGGAACACACCCATTATCCTGAAATCACATTAGGATTCTCTTTTTAACCTGTTCCTTAATACACTAGTGCTTAGGAAATCTATTGGAGGCAGAAGCAGTCAAGGGTAGCTTAGGGTTAGGGTTAGGTTTAGGGTTAGGGTTAGGGTTAGGGTACGGCTTAGTGTACGGGTTCGGGTACGGGTTCGGGTATGGCGTAGTGTATGGGTTAGGGTTAGGGTTAGGGTTAGTTTGAGGGTTAGGGCTCGGTTTAGGTTACGGGTTAGGATTAGGGTACGTCTTAGGGTTAGGGTAGGGGTTAGGGTTAGGGTACGCGTTAGGGTTAGGGTAGTTATTAAACCTATCCCACTCTCTAGATAACCCTTAGCACGTCAAGGAATATTATTTTGGGGTCCAGCCATGGAGAAGAGTTTAGACACTAGGAGAAGATAAGGAACACACCCATTATCAAGAAATCACATTAGGATTCTCTTTTTAACCTGTTCCTTAAAACACTAGTGCTTAGGAAATCTATTGGAGGCAGAAGCAGTCAAGGGTAGCTTAGGGTTAGTGTTAGGGTTAGGGTTAGGGTTAGCTTTCGGGTACGGCTTAGGGTACGGGTTCGGTACGGGTTCGGGTACGGAGTAGGGTATGGGTTAGGGTTAGGGTTAGGGTTAGTTTGAGGGTTAGGGCTCGGTTTAGGGTACGGGTTAGGATTAGGGTACGTGTTAGGGTTAGGGTACGCGTTAGGGTTAGGGTAGTTATTAAACCTATCCCACTCTCCAGATAACCCTTAGCACGTCAAGGAATATTATTTGGGGGTCCAGCCATGGAGAAGAGTTTAGACACTAGGAGAAGATAAGGAACACACCCATTATCAAGAAATCACATTAGGATTCTCTTTTTAACCTGTTCCTTAAAACACTAGTGCTTAGGAAATCTATTTGGAGGCAGAAGCAGTCAAGGGTAGCTTAGGGTTAGGGTTAGGTTTAGGGTTAGGGTTAGGGTTAGCGTACGGCTTAGGGTACGGTTTCGGGTACGGGTTCGTGTACGGCGTAGGGTATGGGTTAGGGTTAGGGTTAGTTTGAAGGTTAGGGCTCGGTTTAGGGTACGGTTTAGGATTAGGGTACGTGTTAGGGTTAGGGTAGGGGTTAGGGTTAGGGTACGCGTTAGGGTTAGGGTAGTTATTAAACCTATCCCACTCTCTAGATACCCCTTAGCACGTCAAGGAATATTATTTGGGTGTCCAGCCATGGAGAAGAGTTTAGACACTAGGAGAAGATAAGGAACACAC
Source organism: Eschrichtius robustus (assembly GCF_028021215.1). NCBI lineage: Eukaryota > Metazoa > Chordata > Mammalia > Artiodactyla > Eschrichtiidae > Eschrichtius > Eschrichtius robustus. The sequence goes on along the minus strand of NW_027175701.1, from coordinate 1,677,433 downwards.
CCATTATCAAGAAATTACATTAGGATTCTCTTTTTAACCTGTTCCTTAAAACACTAGTGCTTAGGAAATCTATTGGAGGCAGAAGCAGTCAAGGGTAGCTTAGGGTTAGGGTTTGGGTTAGGGTACGGCTTAGGGTACGGGTTCGGGTACGGGTTCGGGTACGGGTTTGGGTATGGCGTACGATATGGGTTAGGGTTAGGGTTAGGGTTAGTTTGAGGGTTAGGGCTCGGTTTAGGGTACGGGTTAGGATTAGGGTACGTGTTAGGGTTAGGGTAGGGGTTAGGGTTAGGGTACGCGTTAGGGTTAGGGTAGTTAGTAAACCTATCCCACTCTCTAGATACCCCTTAGCACGTCAAGGAATATTATTTGGGTGTCCAGCCATGGAGAAGAGTTTAGACACTAGGAGAAGATAAGGATCACACCCATTATCAAGAAATCACATTACGATTCTCTTTTTAACCTGTTCCTTAAAACACTAGTGCTTAGGAAATCTATTGGAGGCAGAAGCAGTCAAGGGTAGCTTAGGGTTAGGGTTAGGGTTAGGGTTAGGGTTAGGGTACGGCTTAGGGTACGGGTTCGGGTACGGGTTCGTGTACGGCGTAGGGTATGGGTTAGGGTTAGGGTTAGGGTTAGTTTGAAGGTTAGGGCTCGGTTTAGGGTACAGGTTAGGATTAGGGTTCGTGTTAGTGTTAGGGTAGGGGTTAGGGTTAGGGTACGCGTTAGGTTTAGGGTAGTTATTAAACCTATCCCACTCCCTAGATACCCCTTAGCACGTCAAGGAATATTATTTGGGGGTCCAGACATGGAGAAGAGTTTAGACACTAGGAGAAGATAAGGAACACACCCATTATCAAGAAATCACATTAGGATTCTCTTTTTAACCTGTTCCTTAAAACACTAGTGCTTAGGAAATCTATTGGAGGCAGAAGCAGTCAAGGGTAGCTTAGGGTTAGGGTTTGGGTTAGGGTACGGCTTAGGGTACGGGTTCGGGTACGGGTTCGGGTACGGGTTTGGGTATGGCGTACGATATGGGTTAGGGTTAGGGTTAGGGTTAGTTTGAGGGTTAGGGCTCGGTTTAGGGTACGGGTTAGGATTAGGGTACGTGTTAGGGTTAGGGTAGGGGTTAGGGTTAGGGTACGCGTTAGGGTTAGGGTAGTTAGTAAACCTATCCCACTCTCTAGATACCCCTTAGCACGTCAAGGAATATTATTTGGGTGTCCAGCCATGGAGAAGAGTTTAGACACTAGGAGAAGATAAGGATCACACCCAATATCAAGAAATCACATTACGATTCTCTTTTTAACCTGTTCCTTAAAACACTAGTGCTTAGGAAATCTATTGGAGGCAGAAGCAGTCAAGGGTAGCTTAGGGTTAGGGTTAGGGTTAGGGTTAGGGTTAGGGTACGGCTTAGGCTACGGGTTCGGGTACGGGTTCGTGTACGGCGTAGGGTATGGGTTAGGGTTAGGGTTAGGGTTAGTTTGAAGGTTAGGGCTCGGTTTAGGGTACAGGTTAGGATTAGGGTTCGTGTTAGTGTTAGGGTAGGGGTTAGGGTTAGGGTACGCGTTAGGGTTAGGGTAGTTATTAAACCTATCCCACTCTCTAGATAACCCTTAGCACGTCAAGGAATATTATTTTGGGGTCCAGCCATGGAGAAGAGTTTAGACACTAGGAGAAGATAAGGAACACACCCATTATCAAGAAATCACATTAGGATTCTCTTTTTAACCTGTTCCTTAAAACACTAGTGCTTAGGAAATCTATTGGAGGCAGAAGCAGTCAAGGGTAGCTTAGGGTTAGGGTTAGGGTTAGGGCTAGGGTTAGGACACGGCTTAGGGTACGGGTTCGGGTACGGGTTCGTGTACGGCGTAGGGTATGTGTTTGGGTTAGGGTTAGGGTTAGTTTGAAGCTTAGGGCTCGGTTTAGGGTATGGGTTAGGATTAGGGTTCGTGTTAGGGTTAGGGTAGGGGTTAGTGTTAGGGTACGCGTTAGGGTTAGGGTAGTTATTAAACCTATCCCACTCTCTAGATACCCCTTAGCACGTCAAGGAATATTACTTGGGGGTCCAGCCATGGAGAAGAGTTTAGACACTAGGAGAAGATAAGGAACACACCCATTATCCTGAAATCACATTAGGATTCTCTTTTTAACCTGTTCCTTAATACACTAGTGCTTAGGAAATCTACTGGAGGCAGAAGCAGTCAAGGGTAGCTTAGGGTTAGGGTTACGGTTAGGGTTAGGGTTAGGGTATGGCTTAGGGTACGGGTTCGGGTACGGGTTCGGGTACGGCGTAGGGTATGGGTTAGGGTTAGGGTTAGGGTTAGTTTGAGGGTTAGGGCTCCGTTTAGGGTACGGGTTAGGATTAGGGTACGTGTTAGGGTTAGGGTAGGGGTTAGGGTTAGGGTACGCGTTAGGGTTAGGGTAGTTATTAAACCTATCCCACTCTCTAGATACCCCTTAGCACGTCAAGGAATATTAATTGGGGGTCCAGCTATGGAGAAGAGTTTAGACACTAGGAGAAGATAAGGAACACACCCATTATCAAGAAATCACATTAGGATTCTCTTTTTAACCTGTTCCTTAAAACACTAGTGCTTAGGAAATCTATTGGAGGCAGAAGCAGTCAAGGGTAGCTTAGGGTTAGGGTTTGGGTTAGCTTACGGCTTAGGGTACGGGTTCGGGTACGGGTTCGGGTACGGGTTTGGGTATGGCGTAGGATATGGGTTAGGGTTAGGGTTAGGGTTAGTTTGAGGGATAGGGCTCGGTTTAGGTTACGGGTTAGGATTAGGGTACGTGTTAGGGTTAGGGTAGGGGTTAGGGTTAGGGTACGCGTTAGGGTTGGGGTAGTTATTAAACATATCCCACTCTCTAGATACCCCTTAGCACGTCAAGGTATATTATTTGGGGGTCCAGCCATGGAGAAGAGTTTAGACACTAGGAGAAGATAAGGAACACACCCATTATCAAGAAATCACATTAGGATTCTCTTTTTAACCTGTTCCTTAAAACACTAGTGCTTAGGAAATCTATTGGAGGCAGAAGCAGTCAAGGGTAGCTTAGGGTTAGGGTTTGGGTTAGCGTACGGCTTAGGGTACGGGTTCGGGTACGGGTTCGGGTACGGGTTTGGGTATGGCGTAGGATATGGGTTAGGGTTAGGGTTAGGGTTAGTTTGAGGGTTAGGGCTCGGTTTAGGGTACGGGTTAGGATTAGGGTACGTGTTAGGGTTAGGGTAGGGGTTAGGGTTAGGGTACGCGTTAGGGTTAGGGTAGTTATTAAACCTATCCCACTCTCTAGATACCCCTTAGCACGTCAAGGAATATTATTTGGGTGTCCAGCCATGGAGAAGAGTTTAGACAGTAGGAGAAGATAAGGAACACACCCATTATCAAGAAATCACATTAGGATTCTCTTTTTAACCTGTTCCTTAAAACACTAGTGCTTAGGAAATCTATTGGAGGCAGAAGCAGTCAAGGGTAGCTTAGGGTTAGGGTTAGGTTTAGGGTTAGGGTTAGGGTTAGGGTACGGCTTAGTGTACGGGTTCGGGTACGGGTTCGGGTATGGCGTAGTGTATGGGTTAGGGTTAGGGTTAGGGTTAGTTTGAGGGTTAGGGCTCGGTTTAGGGTACGGGTTAGGATTAGGGTACGTGTTAGGGTTAGGGTACGCGTTAGGGTTAGGGTAGTTATTAAACCTATCCCACTCTCTAGATAACCCTTAGCACGTCAAGGAATATTATTTGGGGGTCCAGCCATGGAGAAGAGTTTAGACACTAGGAGAAGATAAGGAACACACCCATTATCAAGAAATCACATTAGGATTCTCTTTTTAACCTGTTCCTTAAAACACTAGTGCTTAGGAAATCTATTGGAGGCAGAAGCAGTCAAGGGTAGCTTAGGGTTAGGGTTAGGTTTAGGGTTAGGCTTAGGGTTAGCGTACGGCTTAGGGTACGGTTTCGGGTACGGGTTCGTGTACGGCGTAGGGTATGGGTTAGGGTTAGGGTTAGTTTGAAGGTTAGGGCTCGGTTTAGGGTACGGTTTAGGATTAGGGTACGTGTTAGGGTTAGGGTAGGGGTTAGGGTTAGGGTACGCGTTAGGGTTAGGGTAGTTATTAAACCTATCCCACTCTCTAGATACCCCTTAGCACGTCAAGGAATATTATTTGGGTGTCCAGCCATGGAGAAGAGTTTAGACACTAGGAGAAGATAAGGAACACACCCATTATCAATAAATCACATTAGGATTCTCTTTTTAACCTGTTCCTTAAAACACTAGTGCTTAGGAAATCTATTGGAGGCAGAAGCAGTCAAGGGTAGCTTAGGGTTAGGGTTTGGGTTAGGGTACGGCTTAGGGTACGGGTTCGGGTACGGGTTCGGGTACGGGTTTGGGTATGGCGTACGATATGGGTTAGGGTTAGGGTTAGGGTTAGTTTGAGGGTTAGGGCTCGGTTTAGGGTACGGGTTAGGATTAGGGTACGTGTTAGGGTTAGGGTGGGGGTTAGGGTTAGGGTACGCGTTAGGGTTAGGGTAGTTAGTAAACCTATCCCACTCTCTAGATACCCCTTAGCACGTCAAGGAATATTATTTGGGTGTCCAGCCATGGAGAAGAGTTTAGACACTAGGAGAAGATAAGGATCACACCCATTATGAAGAAATCACATTACGATTCTCTTTTTAACCTGTTCCTTAAAACACTAGTGCTTAGGAAATCTATTGGAGGCAGAAGCAGTCAAGGGTAGCTTAGGGTTAGGGTTAGGGTTAGGGTTAGGGTTAGGGTACGGCTTAGGGTACGGGTTCGGGTACGGGTTCGTGTACGGCGTAGGGTATGGGTTAGGGTTAGGGTTAGGGTTAGTTTTAAGGTTAGGGCTCGGTTTAGGGTACAGGTTAGGATTAGGGTTCGTGTTAGTGTTAGGGTAGGGGTTAGGGTTAGGGTACGCGTTAGGTTTAGGGTAGTTATTAAACCTATCCCACTCCCTAGATACCCCTTAGCACGTCAAGGAATATTATTTGGGGGTCCAGCCATGGAGAAGAGTTTAGACAGTAGGAGAAGATAAGGAACACACCCATTATCCTGAAATCACATTAGGATTCTCTTTTTAACCTGTTCCTTAATACACTAGTGCTTAGGAAATCTATTGGAGGCAGAAGCAGTCAAGGGTAGCTTAGGGTTAGGGTTAGGTTTAGGGTTAGGGTTAGGGTTAGGGTTAGGGTTAGGGTACGGCTTAGTGTACGGGTTCGGGTACGGGTTCGGGTATGGCGTAGGGTATGGGTTAGGGTTAGGGTTAGGGTTAGTTTGAGGGTTAGGGCTCGGTTTAGGTTACGGGTTAGGATTAGGGTACGTGTTAGGGTTAGGGTAGGGGTTAGGGTTAGGGTACGCGTTAGGGTTAGGGTAGTTATTAAACCTATCCCACTCTCTAGATACCCCTTAGCACGTCAAGGAATATTATTTGGGTGTCCAGCCATGGAGAAGAGTTTAGACACTAGGAGAAGATAAGGATCACACCCATTATCAAGAAATCACATTAGGATTCTCTTTTTAACCTGTTCCTTAAAACACTAGTGCTTAGGAAATCTATTGGAGGCAGAAGCAGTCAAGGGTAGCTTAGGGTTACGGTTAGGGTTAGGGTTAGGGTTAGCTTTAGGGTACGGCTTAGGGTACGGGTTCGGGTACGGGTTCGGGTACGGCGTAGTGTATGGGTTAGGGTTAGGTTTAGGGTTAGTTTGAGGGTTAGGGCTCGGTTTAGGGTACGGGTTAGGATTAGGGTACATGTTAGGGTTAGGGTACGCGTTAGGGTTAGGGTAGTTATTAAACCTATCCCACTCTCTAGATACCCCTTAGCACGTCAAGGAATATTATTTGGGTGTCCAGCCATGGAGAAGAGTTTAGACACTAGGAGAAGATAAGGAACACACCCATTATCAAGAAATCACATTAGGATTCTCTTTTTAACCTGTTCCTTAAAACACTAGTGCTTAGGAAATGTATTGGAGGCAGAAGGAGTCAAGGGTAGCTTAGGGTTAGGGTTAGGGTTAGGGTTAGGGTACGGCTTAGGGTACGGGTTCGGGTACGGGTTCGTGTACGCTGTAGGGTATGGGTTAGGGTTAGGGTTAGGGTTAGTTTGAAGGTTAGGGCTCGGTTTAGGGTACGGGTTAGGATTAGGGTTCGTGTTAGGGTTAGGGTAGGGGTTAGGGTTAGGGTACGCGTTAGGGTTAGGGTAGTTATTAAACCTATCCCACTCTCTAGATACCCCTTAGCACGTCAAGGAATATTATTTGCGGGTCCAGCCATGGAGAAGAGTTTAGACACTAGGAGAAGATAAGGAACACACCCATTATCAAGAAATCACATTAGGATTCTCTTTTTAACCTGTTCCTTAATACACTAGTGCTTAGGAAATCTATTGGAGGCAGAAGCAGTCAAGGGTAGCTTAGGGTTAGGGTTACGGTGAGGGTTAGGGTTAGGGTATGGCTTAGGGTACGGGTTCGGGTACGGGTTCGGGTACGGCGTAGGGTATGGGTTAGGGTTAGGGTTAGGGTTAGTTTGAGGGTTAGGGCTCGGTTTAGGGTACGGGTTAGGATTAGGGTACGTGTTAGGGTTAGGGTAGGGGTTAGGGTTAGGGTACGCGTTAGGGTTAGGTTAGTTATTAAACCTATCCCACTCTCTAGATACCCCTTAGCACGTCAAGGAATATTATTTGGGGGTCCAGCCATGGAGAAGAGTTTAGACACTAGGAGAAGATAAGGAACACACCCATTATCAAGAAATCACATTAGGATTCTCTTTTTAACCTGTTCCTTAAAACACTAGTGCTTAGGAAATCTATTGGAGGCAGAAGCAGTCAAGGGTAGCTTAGGGTTAGGGTTAGGTTTAGGGTTAGGGTTAGGTTTAGGGTACGGCTTAGTGTACGGGTTCGGGTACGGGTTCGGGTATGGCGTAGTGTATGGGTTAGGGTTAGGGTTAGGGTTAGTTTGAGGGTTAGGCTCGGTTTAGGGTACGGGTTAGGATTAGGGTACGTGTTAGGGTTAGGGTACGCGTTAGGGTTAGGGTAGTTATTAAACCTATCCCACTCTCTAGATAACCCTTAGCACGTCAAGGAATATTATTTGGGGGTCCAGCCATGGAGAAGAGTTTAGACACTAGGAGAAGATAAGGAACACACCCATTATCAAGAAATCACATTAGGATTCTCTTTTTAACCTGTTCCTTAAAACACTAGTGCTTAGGAAATCTATTGGAGGCAGAAGCAGTCAAGGGTAGCTTAGGGTTAGGGTTAGGTTTAGGGTTAGGGTTAGAATTAGCGTACGGCTTAGGGTACGGTTTCGGGTACGGGTTCGTGTACGGCGTAGGGTATGGGTTAGGGTTAGGGTTAGTTTGAAGGTTAGGGCTCGGTTTAGGGTACGGTTTAGGATTAGGGTACGTGTTAGGGTTAGGGTAGGGGTTAGGGTTAGGGTACGCGTTAGGGTTACGGTAGTTAATAAACCTATCCCACTCTCTAGATACCCCTTAGCACGTCAAGGAATATTATTTGGGTGTCCAGCCATGGAGAAGAGTTTAGACACTAGGAGAAGATAAGGAACACACCCATTATCAATAAATCACATTAGGATTCTCTTTTTAACCTGTTCCTTAAAACACTAGTGCTTAGGAAATCTATTGGAGGCAGAAGCAGTCAAGGGTAGCTTAGGGTTAGGGTTTGGGTTAGGGTACGGCTTAGGGTACGGGTTCGGGTACGGGTTCGGGTACGGGTTTGGGTATGGCGTACGATATGGGTTAGGGTTAGGGTTAGGGTTAGTTTGAGGGTTAGGGCTCGGTTTAGGGTACGGGTTAGGATTAGGGTACGTGTTAGGGTTAGGGTAGGGGTTAGGGTTAGGGTACGCGTTAGGGTTAGGGTAGTTATTAAACCTATCCCACTCTCTAGATAACCCTTAGCACGTCAAGGAATATTATTTGGGGGTCCAGCCATGGAGAAGAGTTTAGACACTAGGAGAAGATAAGGAACACACCCATTATCCTGAAATCACATTAGGATTCTCTTTTTAACCTGTTCCTTAATACACTAGTGCTTAGGAAATCTATTGGAGGCAGAAGCAGTCAAGGGTAGCTTAGGGTTAGGGTTAGGTTTAGGGTTAGGGTTAGGGTTAGGGTTAGGGTTAGGGTACGGCTTAGTGTACGATTTCGGGTACGGGTTCGGGTATGGCGTAGGGTATGGGTTAGGGTTAGGGTTAGGGTTAGTTTGAGGGTTAGGGCTCGGTTTAGGTTACGGGTTAGGATTAGGGTACGTCTTAGGGTTAGGGTAGGGGTTAGGGTTAGGGTACGCGTTAGGGTTAGGGTAGTTATTAAACCTATCCCACTCTCTAGATAACCCTTAGCACGTCAAGGAATATTATTTGGGGGTCCAGCCATGGAGAAGAGTTTAGACACTAGGAGAAGATAAGGAACACACCCATTATCAAGAAATCACATTAGGATTCTCTTTTTAACCTGTTCCTTAAAACACTAGTGCTTAGGAAATCTATTGGAGGCAGAAGCAGTCAAGGGTAGCTTAGGGTTAGGGTTTGGGTTAGGGTACGGCTTAGGGTACGGGTTCGGGTACGGGTTCGGGTACGGGTTTGGGTATGGCGTACGATATGGGTTAGGGTTAGGGTTAGGGTTAGTTTGAGGGTTAGGGCTCGGTTTAGGGTACGGTTTAGGATTAGGGTACGTGTTAGGGTTAGGGTAGGGGTTAGGGTTAGGGTACGCGTTAGGGTTAGGGTAGTTATTAAACCTATCCCACTCTCTAGATACCCCTTAGCACGTCAAGGAATATTATTTGGGTGTCCAGCCATGGAGAAGAGTTTAGACACTAGGAGAAGATAAGGATCACACCCAATATCAAGAAATCACATTACGATTCTCTTTTTAACCTGTTCCTTAAAACACTAGTGCTTAGGAAATCTATTGGAGGCAGAAGCAGTCAAGGGTAGCTTAGGGTTAGGGTTAGGGTTAGGGTTAGGGTTAGGGTACGGCTTAGGGTACGGGTTCGGGTACGGGTTCGTGTACGGCGTAGGGTATGGGTTAGGGTTAGGGTTAGGGTTAGTTTGAAGGTTAGGGCTCGGTTTAGGATACAGGTTAGGATTAGGGTTCGTGTTAGTGTTAGGGTAGGGGTTAGGGTTAGGGTACGCGTTAGGTTTAGGGTAGTTATTAAACCTATCCCACTCCCTAGATACCCCTTAGCACGTCAAGGAATATTATTTGGGGGTCCAGACATGGAGAAGAGTTTAGACACTAGGAGAAGATAAGGAACACACCCATTATCAAGAAATCACATTAGGATTCTCTTTTTAACCTGTTCCTTAAAACACTAGTGCTTAGGAAATCTATTGGAGGCAGAAGCAGTCAAGGGTAGCTTAGGGTTAGGGTTAGGGTTAGGGCTAGGGTTAGGACACGGCTTAGGGTACGGGTTCGGGTACGGGTTCGTGTACGGCGTAGGGTATGTGTTTGGGTTAGGGTTAGGGTTAGTTTGAAGCTTAGGGCTCGGATTAGGGTATGGGTTAGGATTAGGGTTCGTGTTAGGGTTAGGGTAGGGGTTAGTGTTAGGGTACGCGTTAGGGTTAGGGTAGTTATTAAACCTATCCCACTCTCTAGATACCCCTTAGCACGTCAAGGAATATTATTTGGGGGTCCAGCCATGGAGAAGAGTTTAGACACTAGGAGAAGATAAGGAACACACCCATTATCCTGAAATCACATTAGGATTCTCTTTTTAACCTGTTCCTTAATACACTAGTGCTTAGGAAATCTACTGGAGGCAGAAGCAGTCAAGGGTAGCTTAGGGTTAGGGTTACGGTTAGGGTTAGGGTTAGGGTATGGCTTAGGGTACGGGTTCGGGTACGGGTTCGGGTACGGCGTAGGGTATGGGTTAGGGTTAGGGTTAGGGTTAGTTTGAGGGTTAGGGCTCCGTTTAGGGTACGGGTTAGGATTAGTGTACGTGTTAGGGTTAGGGTAGGGGTTAGGGTTAGGGTACGCGTTAGGGTTAGGGTAGTTATTAAACCTATCCCACTCTCTAGATACCCCTTAGCACGTCAAGGAATATTAATTGGGGGTCCAGCTATGGAGAAGAGTTTAGACACTAGGAGAAGATAAGGAACACACCCATTATCAAGAAATCACATTAGGATTCTCTTTTTAACCTGTTCCTTAAAACACTAGTGCTTAGGAAATCTATTGGAGGCAGAAGCAGTCAAGGGTAGCTTAGGGTTAGGGTTTGGGTTAGCTTACGGCTTAGGGTACGGGTTCGGGTACGGGTTCGGGTACGGGTTTGGGTATGGCGTAGGATATGGGTTAGGGTTAGGGTTAGGGTTAGTTTGAGGGATAGGGCTCGGTTTAGGTTACGGGTTAGGATTAGGGTACGTGTTAGGGTTAGGGTAGGGGTTAGGGTTAGGGTACGCGTTAGGGTTAGGGTAGTTATTAAACATATCCCACTCTCTAGATACCCCTTAGCACGTCAAGGTATATTATTTGGGGGTCCAGCCATGGAGAAGAGTTTAGACACTAGGAGAAGATAAGGAACACACCCATTATCAAGAAATCACATTAGGATTCTCTTTTTAACCTGTTCCTTAAAACACTAGTGCTTAGGAAATCTATTGGAGGCAGAAGCAGTCAAGGGTAGCTTAGGGTTAGGGTTTGGGTTAGCGTACGGCTTAGGGTACGGGTTCGGGTACGGGTTCGGGTACGGGTTTGGGTATGGCGTAGGATATGGGTTAGGGTTAGGGTTAGGGTTAGTTTGAGGGTTAGGGCTCGGTTTAGGGTACGGGTTAGGATTAGGGTACGTGTTAGGGTTAGGGTAGGGGTTAGGGTTAGGGTACGCGTTAGGGTTAGGGTAGTTATTAAACCTATCCCACTCTCTAGATACCCCTTAGCACGTCAAGGAATATTATTTGGGTGTCCAGCCATGGAGAAGAGTTTAGACAGTAGGAGAAGATAAGGAACACACCCATTATCAAGAAATCACATTAGGATTCTCTTTTTAACCTGTTCCTTAAAACACTAGTGCTTAGGAAATCTATTGGAGGCAGAAGCAGTCAAGGGTAGCTTAGGGTTAGGGTTAGGTTTAGGGTTAGGGTTAGGGTTAGGGTACGGCTTAGTGTACGGGTTCGGGTACGGGTTCGGGTATGGCGTAGTGTATGGGTTAGGGTTAGGGTTAGGGTTAGTTTGAGGGTTAGGGCTCGGTTTAGGGTACGGGTTAGGATTAGGGTACGTGTTAGGGTTAGGGTACGCGTTAGGGTTAGGGTAGTTATTAAACGTATCCCACTCTCTAGATAACCCTTAGCACGTCAAGGAATATTATTTGGGGGTCCAGCCATGGAGAAGAGTTTAGACACTAGGAGAAGATAAGGAACACACCCATTATCAAGAAATCACATTAGGATTCTCTTTTTAACCTGTTCCTTAAAACACTAGTGCTTAGGAAATCTATTGGAGGCAGAAGCAGTCAAGGGTAGCTTAGGGTTAGGGTTAGGTTTAGGGTTAGGCTTAGGGTTAGCGTACGGCTTAGGGTACGGTTTCGGGTACGGGTTCGTGTACGGCGTAGGGTATGGGTTAGGGTTAGGGTTAGTTTGAAGGTTAGGGCTCGGTTTAGGGTACGGTTTAGGATTAGGGTACGTGTTAGGGTTAGGGTAGGGGTTAGGGTTAGGGTACGCGTTAGGGTTAGGGTAGTTATTAAACCTATCCCACTCTCTAGATACCCCTTAGCACGTCAAGGAATATTATTTGGGTGTCCAGCCATGGAGAAGAGTTTAGACACTAGGAGAAGATAAGGAACACACCCATTATCAATAAATCACATTAGGATTCTCTTTTTAACCTGTTCCTTAAAACACTAGTGCTTAGGAAATCTATTGGAGGCAGAAGCAGTCAAGGGTAGCTTAGGGTTAGGGTTTGGGTTAGGGTACGGCTTAGGGTACGGGTTCGGGTACGGGTTCGGGTACGGGTTTGGGTATGGCGTACGATATGGGTTAGGGTTAGGGTTAGGGTTAGTTTGAGGGTTAGGTCTCGGTTTAGGGTACGGGTTAGGATTAGGGTACGTGTTAGGGTTAGGGTAGGGGTTAGGGTTAGGGTACGCGTTAGGGTTAGGGTAGTTAGTAAACCTATCCCACTCTCTAGATACCCCTTAGCACGTCAAGGAATATTATTTGGGTGTCCAGCCATGGAGAAGAGTTTAGACACTAGGAGAAGATAAGGATCACACCCATTATGAAGAAATCACATTACGATTCTCTTTTTAACCTGTTCCTTAAAACACTAGTGCTTAGGAAATCTATTGGAGGCAGAAGCAGTCAAGGGTAGCTTAGGGTTAGGGTTAGGGTTAGGGTTAGGGTTAGGGTACGGCTTAGGGTACGGGTTCGGGTACGGGTTCGTGTACGGCGTAGGGTATGGGTTAGGGTTAGGGTTAGGGTTAGTTTGAAGGTTAGGGCTCGGTTTAGGGTACAGGTTAGGATTAGGGTTCGTGTTAGTGTTAGGGTAGGGGTTAGGGTTAGGGTACGCGTTAGGTTTAGGGTAGTTATTAAACCTATCCCACTCCCTAGATACCCCTTAGCACGTCAAGGAATATTATTTGGGGGTCCAGCCATGGAGAAGAGTTTAGACAGTAGGAGAAGATAAGGAACACACCCATTATCCTGAAATCACATTAGGATTCTCTTTTTAACCTGTTCCTTAATACACTAGTGCTTAGGAAATCTATTGGAGGCAGAAGCAGTCAAGGGTAGCTTAGGGTTAGGGTTAGGTTTAGGGTTAGGGTTAGGGTTAGGGTTAGGGCTAGGGTACGGCTTAGTGTACGGGTTCGGGTACGGGTTCGGGTATGGCGTAGGGTATGGGTTAGGGTTAGGGTTAGGGTTAGTTTGAGGGTTAGGGCTCGGTTTAGGTTACGGGTTAGGATTAGGGTACGTCTTAGGGTTAGGGTAGGGGTTAGGGTTAGGGTACGCGTTAGGGTTAGGGTAGTTATTAAACCTATCCCACTCTCTAGATAACCCTTAGCACGTCAAGGAATATTATTTGGGGGTCCAGCCATGGAGAAGAGTTTAGACACTAGGAGAAGATAAGGAACACACCCATTATCAATAAATCACATTAGGATTCTCTTTTTAACCTGTTCCTTAAAACACTAGTGCTTAGGAAATCTATTGGAGGCAGAAGCAGTCAAGGGTAGCTTAGGGTTAGGGTTTGGGTTAGGGTACGGCTTAGGGTACGGGTTCAGGTACGGGTTCGGGTACGGGTTTGGGTATGGCGTACGATATGGGTTAGGGTTAGGGTTAGGGTTAGTTTGAGGGTTAGGGCTCGGTTTAGGGAACGGGTTAGGATTAGGGTACGTGTTAGGGTTAGGGTAGGGGTTAGGGTTAGGGTACGCGTTAGGGTTAGGGTAGTTATTAAACCTATCCCACTCTCTAGATACCCCTTAGCACGTCAAGGAATATTATTTGGGTGTCCAGCCATGGAGAAGAGTTTAGACACTAGGAGAAGATAAGGATCACACCCATTATCAAGAAATCACATTAGGATTCTCTTTTTAACCTGTTCCTTAAAACACTAGTGCTTAGGAAATCTATTGGAGGCAGAAGCAGTCAAGGGTAGCTTAGGGTTACGGTTAGGGTTAGGGTTAGGGTTAGCTTTAGGGTACGGCTTAGGGTACGGGTTCGGGTACGGGTTCGGGTACGGCGTAGTGTATGGGTTAGGGTTAGGGTTAGGGTTAGTTTGAGGGTTAGGGCTCGGTTTAGGGTACGGGTTAGGATTAGGGTACGTGTTAGGGTTAGGGTACGCGTTAGGGTTAGGGTAGTTATTAAACCTATCCCACTCTCTAGATACCCCTTAGCACGTCAAGGAATATTATTTGGGTGTCCAGCCATGGAGAAGAGTTTAGACACTAGGAGAAGATAAGGAACACACCCATTATCAAGAAATCACATTAGGATTCTCTTTTTAACCTGTTCCTTAAAACACTAGTGCTTAGGAAATGTATTGGAGGCAGAAGCAGTCAAGGGTAGCTTAGGGTTAGGGTTAGGGTTAGGGTTAGGGTACGGCTTAGGGTACGGGTTCGGGTACGGGTTCGTGTACGCTGTAGGGTATGGGTTAGGGTTAGGGTTAGGGTTAGTTTGAAGGTTAGGGCTCGGTTTAGGGTACGGGTTAGGATTAGGGTTCGTGTTAGGGTTAGGGTAGGGGTTAGTGTTAGGGTACGCGTTAGGGTTAGGGTAGTTATTAAACCTATCCCACTCTCTAGATACCCCTTAGCACGTCAAGGAATATTATTTGGGGGTCCAGCCATGGAGAAGAGTTTAGACACTAGGAGAAGATAAGGAACACACCCATTATCAAGAAATCACATTAGGATTCTCTTTTTAACCTGTTCCTTAATACACTAGTGCTTAGGAAATCTATTGGAGGCAGAAGCAGTCAAGGGTAGCTTAGGGTTAGGGTTACGGTGAGGGTTAGGGTTAGGGTATGGCTTAGGGTACGGGTTCGGGTACGGGTTCGGGTACGGCGTAGGGTATGGGTTAGGGTTAGGGTTAGGGTTAGTTTGAGGGTTAGGGCTCCGTTTAGGGTACGGGTTAGGATTAGGGTACGTGTTAGGGTTAGGGTAGGGGTTAGGGTTAGGGTACGCGTTAGGGTTAGGGTAGTTATTAAACCTATCCCACTCTCTAGATACCCCTTAGCACGTCAAGGAATATTATTTGGGGGTCCAGCCATGGAGAAGAGTTTAGACACTAGGAGAAGATAAGGAACACACCCATTATCAAGAAATCACATTAGGATTCTCTTTTTAACCTGTTCCTTAAAACACTAGTGCTTAGGAAATCTATTGGAGGCAGAAGCAGTCAAGGGTAGCTTAGGGTTAGGGTTAGGTTTAGGGTTAGGGTTAGGGTTAGGGTACGGCTTAGTGTACGGGTTCGGGTACGGGTTCGGGTATGGCGTAGTGTATGGGTTAGGGTTAGGGTTAGGGTTAGTTTGAGGGTTAGGCTCGGTTTAGGGTACGGGTTAGGATTAGGGTACGTGTTAGGGTTAGGGTACGCGTTAGGGTTAGGGTAGTTATTAAACCTATCCCACTCTCTAGATAACCCTTAGCACGTCAAGGAATATTATTTGGGGGTCCAGCCATGGAGAAGAGTTTAGACACTAGGAGAAGATAAGGAACACACCCATTATCAAGAAATCACATTAGGATTCTCTTTTTAACCTGTTCCTTAAAACACTAGTGCTTAGGAAATCTATTGGAGGCAGAAGCAGTCAAGGGTAGCTTAGGGTTAGGGTTAGGTTTAGGGTTAGGGTTAGGGTTAGCGTACGGCTTAGGGTACGGTTTCTGGTACGGGTTCGTGTACGGCGTAGGGTATGGGTTAGGGTTAGGGTTAGTTTGAAGGTTAGGGCTCGGTTTAGGGTACGGTTTAGGATTAGGGTACGTGTTAGGGTTAGGGTAGGGGTTAGGGTTAGGGTACGCGTTAGGGTTACGGTAGTTATTAAACCTATCCCACTCTCTAGATACCCCTTAGCACGTCAAGGAATATTATTTGGGTGTCCAGCCATGGAGAAGAGTTTAGACACTAGGAGAAGATAAGGAACACACCCATTATCAATAAATCACATTAGGATTCTCTTTTTAACCTGTTCCTTAAAACACTAGTGCTTAGGAAATCTATTGGAGGCAGAAGCAGTCAAGGGTAGCTTAGGGTTAGGGTTAGGTTTAGGGTTAGGGTTAGGGTTAGGGTTAGGGTTAGGGTACGGCTTAGTGTACGATTTCGGGTACGGGTTCGGGTATGGCGTAGGGTATGGGTTAGGGTTAGGGTTAGGGTTAGTTTGAGGGTTAGGGCTCGGTTTAGGTTACGGGTTAGGATTAGGGTACGTCTTAGGGTTAGGGTAGGGGTTAGGGTTAGGGTACGCGTTAGGGTTAGGGTAGTTATTAAACCTATCCCACTCTCTAGATAACCCTTAGCACGTCAAGGAATATTATTTGGGGGTCCAGCCATGGAGAAGAGTTTAGACACTAGGAGAAGATAAGGAACACACCCATTATCAAGAAATCACATTAGGATTCTCTTTTTAACCTGTTCCTTAAAACACTAGTGCTTAGGAAATCTATTGGAGGCAGAAGCAGTCAAGGGTAGCTTAGGGTTAGGGTTTGGGTTAGGGTACGGCTTAGGGTACGGGTTCGGGTACGGGTTCGGGTACGGGTTTGGGTATGGCGTACGATATGGGTTAGGGTTAGGGTTAGGGTTAGTTTGAGGGTTAGGGCTCGGTTTAGGGTACGGGTTAGGATTAGGGTACGTGTTAGGGTTAGGGTAGGGGTTAGGGTTAGGGTACGCGTTAGGGTTAGGGTAGTTATTAAACCTATCCCACTCTCTAGATACCCCTTAGCACGTCAAGGAATATTATTTGGGTGTCCAGCCATGGAGAAGAGTTTAGACACTAGGAGAAGATAAGGATCACACCCATTATCAAGAAATCACATTACGATTCTCTTTTTAACCTGTTCCTTAAAACACTAGTGCTTAGGAAATCTATTGGAGGCAGAAGCAGTCAAGGGTAGCTTAGGGTTAGGGTTAGGGTTAGGGTTAGGGTACGGCTTAGGGTACGGGTTCGGGTACGGGTTCGTGTACGGCGTAGGGTATGGTTTAGGGTTAGGGTTAGGGTTAGTTTGAAGGTTAGGGCTCTGTTTAGGGTACAGGTTAGGATTAGGGTTCGTGTTAGTGTTAGGGTAGGGGTTAGGGTTAGGGTACGCGTTAGGTTTAGGGTAGTTATTAAACCTATCCCACTCCCTAGATACCCCTTAGCACGTCAAGGAATATTATTTGGGGGTCCAGCCATGGAGAAGAGTTTAGACACTAGGAGAAGATAAGGAACACACCCATTATCAAGAAATCACATTAGGATTCTCTTTTTAACCTGTTCCTTAAAACACTAGTGGTTAGGAAATCTATTGGAGGCAGAAGCAGTCAAGGGTAGCTTAGGGTTAGGGTTAGGGTTAGGGCTAGGGTTAGGACACGGCTTAGGGTACGGGTTCGGGTACGGGTTCGTGTACGGCGTAGGGTATGGGTTTGGGTTAGGGTTAGGGTTAGTTTGAAGCTTAGGGCTCGGTTTAGGGTATGGGTTAGGATTAGGGTTCGTGTTAGGGTTAGGGTAGGGGTTAGGGTTAGGGTACGCGTTAGGGTTAGGGTAGTTATTAAACCTATCCCACTCTCTAGATACCCCTTAGAACGTCAAGGAATATTATTTGGGGGTCCAGCCATGGAGAAGAGTTTAGACACTAGGAGAAGATAAGGAACACACCCATTATCCTGAAATCACATTAGGATTCTCTTTTTAACCTGTTCCTTAATACACTAGTGCTTAGGAAATCTACTGGAGGCAGAAGCAGTCAAGGGTAGCTTAGGGTTAGGGTTACGGTTAGGGTTAGGGTTAGGGTATGGCTTAGGGTACGGGTTCGGGTACGGGTTCGGGTACGGCGTAGGGTATGGGTTAGGGTTAGGGTTAGGGTTAGTTTGAGGGTTAGGGCTCCGTTTAGGGTACGGGTTAGGATTAGGGTACGTGTTAGGGTTAGGGTAGGGGTTAGGGTTAGGGTACGCGTTAGGGTTAGGGTAGTTATTAAACCTATCCCACTCTCTAGATACCCCTTAGCACGTCAAGGAATATTAATTGGGGGTCCAGCTATGGAGAAGAGTTTAGACACTAGGAGAAGATAAGGAACACACCCATTATCAAGAAATCACATTAGGATTCTCTTTTTAACCTGTTCCTTAAAACACTAGTGCTTAGGAAATCTATTGGAGGCAGAAGCAGTCAAGGGTAGCTTAGGGTTAGGGTTAGGATTAGGGTACGGCTTAGGGTACGGGTTCGGTTACGGGTTCGGGTACGGGTTCGGGTACGGCGTAGGGTATGGGTTAGGTTTAGGGTTAGGGTTAGTTTGAGGGATAGGGCTCGGTTTAGGTTACGGGTTAGGATTAGGGTACGTGTTAGGGTTAGGGTAGGGGTTAGGGTTAGGGTACGCGTTAGGGTTAGGGTAGTTATTAAACATATCCCACTCTCTAGATACCCCTTAGCACGTCAAGGTATATTATTTGGGGGTCCAGCCATGGAGAAGAGTTTAGACACTAGGAGAAGATAAGGAACACACCCATTATCAAGAAATCACATTAGGATTCTCTTTTTAACCTGTTCCTTAAAACACTAGTGCTAAGGAAATCTATTGGAGGCAGAAGCAGTCAAGGGTAGCTTAGGGTTAGGGTTTGGGTTAGCGTACGGCTTAGGGTACGGGTTCGGGTTCGGGTTCGGGTACGGGTTTGGGTATGGCGTAGGATATGGGTTAGGGTTAGGGTTAGGGTTAGTTTGAGGGTTAGGGCTCGGTTTAGGGTACGGGTTAGGATTAGGGTACGTGTTAGGGTTAGGGTAGGGGTTAGGGTTAGGGTACGCGTTAGGGTTAGGGTAGTTATTAAACCTATCCCACTCTCTAGATACCCCTTAGCACGTCAAGGAATATTATTTGGGTGTCCAGACATGGAGAAGAGTTTAGACACTAGGAGAAGATAAGGAACACACCCATTATCAAGAAATCACATTAGGATTCTCTTTTTAACCTGTTCCTTAAAACACTAGTGCTTAGGAAATCTATTGGAGGCAGAAGCAGTCAAGGGTAGCTTAGGATTAGGGTTAGGTTTAGGGTTAGGGTTAGGGTTAGGGTACGGCTTAGTGTACGGGTTCGGGTACGGGTTCGGGTATGGCGTAGTGTATGGGTTAGGGTTAGGGTTAGGGTTAGTTTGAGGGTTAGGGCTCGGTTTAGGGTACGGGTTAGGATTAGGGTACGTGTTAGGGTTAGGGTACGCGTTAGGGTTAGGGTAGTTATTAAACCTATCCCACTCTCTAGATAACCCTTAGCACGTCAAGGAATATTATTTGGGGGTCCAGCCATGGAGAAGAGTTTAGACACTAGGAGAAGATAAGGAACACACCCATTATCAAGAAATCACATTAGGATTCTCTTTTTAACCTGTTCCTTAAAACACTAGTGCTTAGGAAATCTATTGGAGGCAGAAGCAGTCAAGGGTAGCTTAGGGTTAGGGTTAGGTTTAGGGTTAGGGTTAGGGTTAGCGTACGGCTTAGGGTACGGTTTCGGGTACGGGTTCGTGTACGGCGTAGGGTATGGGTTAGGGTTAGGGTTAGTTTGAAGGTTAGGGCTCGTTTTAGGGTACGGTTTAGGATTAGGGTACGTGTTAGGGTTAGGGTAGGGGTTAGGGTTAGGGTACGCGTTAGGGTTAGGGTAGTTATTAAACCTATCCCACTCTCTAGATACCCCTTAGCACGTCAAGGAATATTATTTGGGTGTCCAGCCATGGAGAAGAGTTTAGACACTAGGAGAAGATAAGGAACACACCCATTATCAATAAATCACATTAGGATTCTCTTTTTAACCTGTTCCTTAAAACACTAGTGCATAGGAAATCTATTGGAGGCAGAAGCAGTCAAGGGTAGCTTAGGGTTAGGGTTTGGGTTAGGGTACGGCTTAGGGTACGGGTTCGGGTACGGGTTCGGGTACGGGTTTGGGTATGGCGTACGATATGGGTTAGGGTTAGGGTTAGGGTTAGTTTGAGGGTTAGGGCTCGGTTTAGGGTACGGGTTAGGATTAGGGTACGTGTTAGGGTTAGAGTAGGGGTTAGGGTTAGGGTACGCGTTAGGGTTAGGGTAGTTAGTAAACCTATCCCACTCTCTAGATACCCCTTAGCACGTCAAGGAATATTATTTGGGTGTCCAGCCATGGAGAAGAGTTTAGACACTAGGAGAAGATAAGGATCACACCCATTATCAAGAAATCACATTACGATTCTCTTTTTAACCTGTTCCTTAAAACACTAGTGCTTAGGAAATCTATTGGAGGCAGAAGCAGTCAAGGGTAGCTTAGGGTTAGGGTTAGGGTTAGGGTTAGGGTTAGGGTACGGCTTAGGGTACGGGTTCGGGTACGGGTTCGTGTACGGCGTAGGGTATGGGTTAGGGTTAGGGTTAGGGTTAGTTTGAAGGTTAGGGCTCGGTTTAGGGTACAGGTTAGGATTAGGGTTCGTGTTAGTGTTAGGGTAGGGGTTAGGGTTAGGGTACGCGTTAGGTTTAGGGTAGTTATTAAACCTATCCCACTCCCTAGATACCCCTTAGCACGTCAAGGAATATTATTTGGGGGTCCAGCCATGGAGAAGAGTTTAGACAGTAGGAGAAGATAAGGAACACACCCATTATCCTGAAATCACATTAGGATTCTCTTTTTAACCTGTTCCTTAATACACTAGTGCTTAGGAAATGTATTGGAGGCAGAAGCAGTCAAGGGTAGCTTAGGGTTAGGGTTAGGGTTAGGGTTAGGGTACGGCTTAGGGTACGGGTTCGGGTACGGGTTCGTGTACGCTGTAGGGTATGGGTTAGGGTTAGGGTTAGGGTTAGTTTGAAGGTTAGGGCTCGGTTTAGGGTACGGGTTAGGATTAGGGTTCGTGTTAGGGTTAGGGTAGGGGTTAGGGTTAGGGTACGCGTTAGGGTTAGGGTAGTTATTAAACCTATCCCACTCTCTAGATACCCCTTAGCACGTCAAGGAATATTATTTGCGGGTCCAGCCATGGAGAAGAGTTTAGACACTAGGAGAAGATAAGGAACACACCCATTATCAAGAAATCACATTAGGATTCTCTTTTTAACCTGTTCCTTAATACACTAGTGCTTAGGAAATCTATTGGAGGCAGAAGCAGTCAAGGGTAGCTTAGGGTTAGGGTTACGGTGAGGGTTAGGGTTAGGGTATGGCTTAGGGTACGGGTTCGGGTACGGGTTCGGGTACGGCGTAGGGTATGGGTTAGGGTTAGGGTTAGGGTTAGTTTGAGGGTTAGGGCTCCGTTTAGGGTACGGGTTAGGATTAGGGTACGTGTTAGGGTTAGGGTAGGGGTTAGGGTTAGGGTACGCGTTAGGGTTAGGGTAGTTATTAAACCTATCCCACTCTCTAGATACCCCTTAGCACGTCAAGGAATATTATTTGGGGGTCCAGCCATGGAGAAGAGTTTAGACACTAGGAGAAGATAAGGAACACACCCATTATCAAGAAATCACATTAGGATTCTCTTTTTAACCTGTTCCTTAAAACACTAGTGCTTAGGAAATCTATTGGAGGCAGAAGCAGTCAAGGGTAGCTTAGGGTTAGGGTTAGGTTTAGGGTTAGGGTTAGGTTTAGGGTACGGCTTAGTGTACGGGTTCGGGTACGGGTTCGGGTATGGCGTAGTGTATGGGTTAGGGTTAGGGTTAGGGTTAGTTTGAGGGTTAGGCTCGGTTTAGGGTACGGGTTAGGATTAGGGTACGTGTTAGGGTTAGGGTACGCGTTAGGGTTAGGGTAGTTATTAAACCTATCCCACTCTCTAGATAACCCTTAGCACGTCAAGGAATATTATTTGGGGGTCCAGCCATGGAGAAGAGTTTAGACACTAGGAGAAGATAAGGAACACACCCATTATCAAGAAATCACATTAGGATTCTCTTTTTAACCTGTTCCTTAAAACACTAGTGCTTAGGAAATCTATTGGAGGCAGAAGCAGTCAAGGGTAGCTTAGGGTTAGGGTTAGGTTTAGGGTTAGGGTTAGAATTAGCGTACGGCTTAGGGTACGGTTTCGGGTACGGGTTCGTGTACGGCGTAGGGTATGGGTTAGGGTTAGGGTTAGTTTGAAGGTTAGGGCTCGGTTTAGGGTACGGTTTAGGATTAGGGTACGTGTTAGGGTTAGGGTAGGGGTTAGGGTTAGGGTACGCGTTAGGGTTACGGTAGTTATTAAACCTATCCCACTCTCTAGATACCCCTTAGCACGTCAAGGAATATTATTTGGGTGTCCAGCCATGGAGAAGAGTTTAGACACTAGGAGAAGATAAGGAACACACCCATTATCAATAAATCACATTAGGATTCTCTTTTTAACCTGTTCCTTAAAACACTAGTGCTTAGGAAATCTATTGGAGGCAGAAGCAGTCAAGGGTAGCTTAGGGTTAGGGTTTGGGTTAGGGTACGGCTTAGGGTACGGGTTCGGGTACGGGTTCGGGTACGGGTTTGGGTATGGCGTACGATATGGGTTAGGGTTAGGGTTAGGGTTAGTTTGAGGGTTAGGGCTCGGTTTAGGGTACGGGTTAGGATTAGGGTACGTGTTAGGGTTAGGGTAGGGGTTAGGGTTAGGGTACGCGTTAGGGTTAGGGTAGTTATTAAACCTATCCCACTCTCTAGATAACCCTTAGCACGTCAAGGAATATTATTTGGGGGTCCAGCCATGGAGAAGAGTTTAGACACTAGGAGAAGATAAGGAACACACCCATTATCCTGAAATCACATTAGGATTCTCTTTTTAACCTGTTCCTTAATACACTAGTGCTTAGGAAATCTATTGGAGGCAGAAGCAGTCAAGGGTAGCTTAGGGTTAGGGTTAGGTTTAGGGTTAGGGTTAGGGTTAGGGTACGGCTTAGTGTACGATTTCGGGTACGGGTTCGGGTATGGCGTAGGGTATGGGTTAGGGTTAGGGTTAGGGTTAGTTTGAGGGTTAGGGCTCGGTTTAGGTTACGGGTTAGGATTAGGGTACGTCTTAGGGTTAGGGTAGGGGTTAGGGTTAGGGTACGCGTTAGGGTTAGGGTAGTTATTAAACCTATCCCACTCTCTAGATAACCCTTAGCACGTCAAGGAATATTATTTGGGGGTCCAGCCATGGAGAAGAGTTTAGACACTAGGAGAAGATAAGGAACACACCCATTATCAAGAAATCACATTAGGATTCTCTTTTTAACCTGTTCCTTAAAACACTAGTGCTTAGGAAATCTATTGGAGGCAGAAGCAGTCAAGGGTAGCTTAGGGTTAGGGTTTGGGTTAGGGTACGGCTTAGGGTACGGGTTCGGGTACGGGTTCGGGTACGGGTTTGGGTATGGCGTACGATATGGGTTAGGGTTAGGGTTAGGGTTAGTTTGAGGGTTAGGGCTCGGTTTAGGGTACGGTTTAGGATTAGGGTACGTGTTAGGGTTAGGGTAGGGGTTAGGGTTAGGGTACGCGTTAGGGTTAGGGTAGTTATTAAACCTATCCCACTCTCTAGATACCCCTTAGCACGTCAAGGAATATTATTTGGGTGTCCAGCCATGGAGAAGAGTTTAGACACTAGGAGAAGATAAGGATCACACCCAATATCAAGAAATCACATTACGATTCTCTTTTTAACCTGTTCCTTAAAACACTAGTGCTTAGGAAATCTATTGGAGGCAGAAGCAGTCAAGGGTAGCTTAGGGTTAGGGTTAGGGTTAGGGTTAGGGTTAGGGTACGGCTTAGGGTACGGGTTCGGGTACGGGTTCGTGTACGGCGTAGGGTATGGGTTAGGGTTAAGGTTAGGGTTAGTTTGAAGGTTAGGGCTCGGTTTAGGATACAGGTTAGGATTAGGGTTCGTGTTAGTGTTAGGGTAGGGGTTAGGGTTAGGGTACGCGTTAGGTTTAGGGTAGTTATTAAACCTATCCCACTCCCTAGATACCCCTTAGCACGTCAAGGAATATTATTTGGGGGTCCAGCCATGGAGAAGAGTTTAGACACTAGGAGAAGATAAGGAACACACCCATTATCAAGAAATCACATTAGGATTCTCTTTTTAACCTGTTCCTTAAAACACTAGTGCTTAGGAAATCTATTGGAGGCAGAAGCAGTCAAGGGTAGCTTAGGGTTAGGGTTAGGGTTAGGGCTAGGGTTAGGACACGGCTTAGGGTACGGGTTCGGGTAAGGGTTCGTGTACGGCGTAGGGTATGTGTTTGGGTTGGGGTTAGGGTTAGTTTGAAGCTTAGGGCTCGGATTAGGGTATGGGTTAGGATTAGGGTTCGTGTTAGGGTTAGGGTAGGGGTTAGTGTTAGGGTACGCGTTAGGGTTAGGGTAGTTATTAAACCTATCCCACTCTCTAGATACCCCTTAGCACGTCAAGGAATATTATTTGGGGGTCCAGCCATGGAGAAGAGTTTAGACACTAGGAGAAGATAAGGAACACACCCATTATCCTGAAATCACATTAGGATTCTCTTTTTAACCTGTTCCTTAATACACTAGTGCTTAGGAAATCTACTGGAGGCAGAAGCAGTCAAGGGTAGCTTAGGGTTAGGGTTACGGTTAGGGTTAGGGTTAGGGTATGGCTTAGGGTACGGGTTCGGGTACGGGTTCGGGTACGGCGTAGGGTATGGGTTAGGGTTAGGGTTAGGGTTAGTTTGAGGGTTAGGGCTCCGTTTAGGGTACGGGTTAGGATTAGGGTACGTGTTAGGGTTAGGGTAGGGGTTAGGGTTAGGGTACGCGTTAGGGTTAGGGTAGTTATTAAACCTATCCCACTCTCTAGATACCCCTTAGCACGTCAAGGAATATTAATTGGGGGTCCAGCTATGGAGAAGAGTTTAGACACTAGGAGAAGATAAGGAACACACCCATTATCAAGAAATCACATTAGGATTCTCTTTTTAACCTGTTCCTTAAAACACTAGTGCTTAGGAAATCTATTGGAGGCAGAAGCAGTCAAGGGTAGCTTAGGGTTAGGGTTTGGGTTAGCTTACGGCTTAGGGTACGGGTTCGGGTACGGGTTTGGGTATGGCGTAGGATATGGGTTAGGGTTAGGGTTAGGGTTAGTTTGAGGGATAGGGCTCGGTTTAGGTTACGGGTTAGGATTAGGGTACGTGTTAGGGTTAGGGTAGGGGTTAGGGTTAGGGTACGCGTTAGGGTTAGGTTAGTTATTAAACATATCCCACTCTCTAGATACCCCTTAGCACGTCAAGGTATATTATTTGGGGGTCCAGCCATGGAGAAGAGTTTAGACACTAGGAGAAGATAAGGAACACACCCATTATCAAGAAATCACATTAGGATTCTCTTTTTAACCTGTTCCTTAAAACACTAGTGCTTAGGAAATCTATTGGAGGCAGAAGCAGTCAAGGGTAGCTTAGGGTTAGGGTTTGGGTTAGCGTACGGCTTAGGGTACGGGTTCGGGTACGGGTTCGGGTACGGGTTTGGGTATGGCGTAGGATATGGGTTAGGGTTAGGGTTAGGGTTAGTTTGAGGGTTAGGGCTCGGTTTAGGGTACGGGTTAGGATTAGGGTACGTGTTAGGGTTAGGGTAGGGGTTAGGGTTAGGGTACGCGTTAGGGTTAGGGTAGTTATTAAACCTATCCCACTCTCTAGATACCCCTTAGCACGTCAAGGAATATTATTTGGGTGTCCAGCCATGGAGAAGAGTTTAGACAGTAGGAGAAGATAAGGAACACACCCATTATCAAGAAATCACATTAGGATTCTCTTTTTAACCTGTTCCTTAAAACACTAGTGCTTAGGAATTCTATTGGAGGCAGAAGCAGTCAAGGGTAGCTTAGGGTTAGGGTTAGGTTTAGGGTTAGGGTTAGGGTTAGGGTACGGCTTAGTGTACGGGTTCGGGTACGGGTTCGGGTATGGCGTAGTGTATGGGTTAGGGTTAGGGTTAGGGTTAGTTTGAGGGTTAGGGCTCGGTTTAGGGTACGGGTTAGGATTAGGGTACGTGTTAGGGTTAGGGTACGCGTTAGGGTTAGGGTAGTTATTAAACGTATCCCACTCTCTAGATAACCCTTAGCACGTCAAGGAATATTATTTGGGGGTCCAGCCATGGAGAAGAGTTTAGACACTAGGAGAAGATAAGGAACACACCCATTATCAAGAAATCACATTAGGATTCTCTTTTTAACCTGTTCCTTAAAACACTAGTGCTTAGGAAATCTATTGGAGTCAGAAGCAGTCAAGGGTAGCTTAGGGTTAGGGTTAGGTTTAGGGTTAGGCTTAGGGTTAGCGTACGGCTTAGGGTACGGTTTCGGGTACGGGTTCGTGTACGGCGTAGGGTATGGGTTAGGGTTAGGGTTAGTTTGAAGGTTAGGGCTCGGTTTAGGGTACGGTTTAGGATTAGGGTACGTGTTAGGGTTAGGGTAGGGGTTAGGGTTAGGGTACGCGTTAGGGTTAGGGTAGTTATTAAACCTATCCCACTCTCTAGATACCCCTTAGCACGTCAAGGAATATTATTTGGGTGTCCAGCCATGGAGAAGAGTTTAGACACTAGGAGAAGATAAGGAACACACCCATTATCAATAAATCACATTAGGATTCTCTTTTTAACCTGTTCCTTAAAACACTAGTGCTTAGGAAATCTATTGGAGGCAGAAGCAGTCAAGGGTAGCTTAGGGTTAGGGTTTGGGTTAGGGTACGGCTTAGGGTACGGGTTCGGGTACGGGTTCGGGTACGGGTTTGGGTATGGCGTACGATATGGGTTAGGGTTAGGGTTAGGGTTAGTTTGAGGGTTAGGTCTCGGTTTAGGGTACGGGTTAGGATTAGGGTACGTGTTAGGGTTAGGGTAGGGGTTAGGGTTAGGGTACGCGTTAGGGTTAGGGTAGTTAGTAAACCTATCCCACTCTCTAGATACCCCTTAGCACGTCAAGGAATATTATTTGGGTGTCCAGCCATGGAGAAGAGTTTAGACACTAGGAGAAGATAAGGATCACACCCATTATCAAGAAATCACATTACGATTCTCTTTTTAACCTGTTCCTTAAAACACTAGTGCTTAGGAAATCTATTGGAGGCAGAAGCAGTCAAGGGTAGCTTAGGGTTAGGGTTAGGGTTAGGGTACGGCTTAGGGTACGGGTTCGGGTACGGGTTCGTGTACGGCGTAGGGTATGGGTTAGGGTTAGGGTTAGGGTTAGTTTGAAGGTTAGGGCTCGGTTTAGGGTACAGGTTAGGATTAGGGTTCGTGTTAGTGTTAGGGTAGGGGTTAGGGTTAGGGTACGCGTTAGGTTTAGGGTAGTTATTAAACCTATCCCACTCCCTAGATACCCCTTAGCACGTCAAGGAATATTATTTGGGGGTTCAGCCATGGAGAAGAGTTTAGACAGTAGGAGAAGATAAGGAACACACCCATTATCCTGAAATCACATTAGGATTCTCTTTTTAACCTGTTCCTTAATACACTAGTGCTTAGGAAATCTATTGGAGGCAGAAGCAGTCAAGGGTAGCTTAGGGTTAGGGTTAGGTTTAGGGTTAGGGTTAGGGTTAGGGTTAGGGTTAGGGTACGGCTTAGTGTACGGGTTCGGGTACGGGTTCGGGTATGGCGTAGGGTATGGGTTAGGGTTAGGGTTAGGGTTAGTTTGAGGGTTAGGGCTCGGTTTAGGTTACGGGTTAGGATTAGGGTACGTCTTAGGGTTAGGGTAGGGGTTAGGGTTAGGGTACGCGTTAGGGTTAGGGTAGTTATTAAACCTATCCCACTCTCTAGATAACCCTTAGCACGTCAAGGAATATTATTTGGGGGTCCAGCCATGGAGAAGAGTTTAGACACTAGGAGAAGATAAGGAACACACCCATTATCAATAAATCACATTAGGATTCTCTTTTTAACCTGTTCCTTAAAACACTAGTGCTTAGGAAATCTATTGGAGGCAGAAGCAGTCAAGGGTAGCTTAGGGTTAGGGTTTGGGTTAGGGTACGGCTTAGGGTACGGGTTCGGGTACGGGTTCGGGTACGGGTTTGGGTATGGCGTACGATATGGGTTAGGGTTAGGGTTAGGGTTAGTTTGAGGGTTAGGGCTCGGTTTAGGGAACGGGTTAGGATTAGGGTACGTGTTAGGGTTAGGGTAGGGGTTAGGGTTAGGGTACGCGTTAGGGTTAGGGTAGTTATTAAACCTATCCCACTCTCTAGATACCCCTTAGCACGTCAAGGAATATTATTTGGGTGTCCAGCCATGGAGAAGAGTTTAGACACTAGGAGAAGATAAGGATCACACCCATTATCAAGAAATCACATTAGGATTCTCTTTTTAACCTGTTCCTTAAAACACTAGTGCTTAGGA
This sequence comes from Eschrichtius robustus, assembly GCF_028021215.1. Lineage (NCBI taxonomy): Eukaryota > Metazoa > Chordata > Mammalia > Artiodactyla > Eschrichtiidae > Eschrichtius > Eschrichtius robustus. The sequence continues at coordinate 1,649,578 of NW_027175701.1, read as the reverse complement.
AATCTATTGGAGGCAGAAGCAGTCAAGGGTAGCTTAGGGTTACGGTTAGGGTTAGGGTTAGGGTTAGCTTTAGGGTACGGCTTAGGGTACGGGTTCGGGTACGGGTTCGGGTACGGCGTAGTGTATGGGTTAGGGTTAGGGTTAGGGTTAGTTTGAGGGTTAGGGCTCGGTTTAGGGTACGGGTTAGGATTAGGGTACGTGTTAGGGTTAGGGTACGCGTTAGGGTTAGGGTAGTTATTAAACCTATCCCACTCTCTAGATACCCCTTAGCACGTCAAGGAATATTATTTGGGTGTCCAGCCATGGAGAAGAGTTTAGACACTAGGAGAAGATAAGGAACACACCCATTATCAAGAAATCACATTAGGATTCTCTTTTTAACCTGTTCCTTAAAACACTAGTGCTTAGGAAATGTATTGGAGGCAGAAGCAGTCAAGGGTAGCTTAGGGTTAGGGTTAGGGTTAGGGTTAGGGTACGGCTTAGGGTACGGGTTCGGGTACGGGTTCGTGTACGCTGTAGGGTATGGGTTAGGGTTAGGGTTAGGGTTAGTTTGAAGGTTAGGGCTCGGTTTAGGGTACGGGTTAGGATTAGGGTTTGTGTTAGGGTTAGGGTAGGGGTTAGGGTTAGGGTACGCGTTAGGGTTAGGGTAGTTATTAAACCTATCCCACTCTCTAGATACCCCTTAGCACGTCAAGGAATATTATTTGCGGGTCCAGCCATGGAGAAGAGTTTAGACACTAGGAGAAGATAAGGAACACACCCATTATCAAGAAATCACATTAGGATTCTCTTTTTAACCTGTTCCTTAATACACTAGTGCTTAGGAAATCTATTGGAGGCAGAAGCAGTCAAGGGTAGCTTAGGGTTAGGGTTACGGTGAGGGTTAGGGTTAGGGTATGGCTTAGGGTACGGGTTCGGGTACGGGTTCGGGTACGGCGTAGGGTATGGGTTAGGGTTAGGGTTAGGGTTAGTTTGAGGGTTAGGGCTCCGTTTAGGGTACGGGTTAGGATTAGGGTACGTGTTATGGTTAGGGTAGGGGTTAGGGTTAGGGTACGCGTTAGGGTTAGGGTAGTTATTAAACCTATCCCACTCTCTAGATACCCCTTAGCACGTCAAGGAATATTATTTGGGGGTCCAGCCATGGAGAAGAGTTTAGACACTAGGAGAAGATAAGGAACACACCCATTATCAAGAAATCACATTAGGATTCTCTTTTTAACCTGTTCCTTAAAACACTAGTGCTTAGGAAATCTATTGGAGGCAGAAGCAGTCAAGGGTAGCTTAGGGTTAGGGTTAGGTTTAGGGTTAGGGTTAGGGTTAGGGTACGGCTTAGTGTACGGGTTCGGGTACGGGTTCGGGTATGGCGTAGTGTATGGGTTAGGGTTAGGGTTAGGGTTAGTTTGAGGGTTAGGCTCGGTTTAGGGTACGGGTTAGGATTAGGGTACGTGTTAGGGTTAGGGTACGCGTTAGGGTTAGGGTAGTTATTAAACCTATCCCACTCTCTAGATAACCCTTAGCACGTCAAGGAATATTATTTGGGGGTCCAGCCATGGAGAAGAGTTTAGACACTAGGAGAAGATAAGGAACACACCCATTATCAAGAAATCACATTAGGATTCTCTTTTTAACCTGTTCCTTAAAACACTAGTGCTTAGGAAATCTATTGGAGGCAGAAGCAGTCAAGGGTAGCTTAGGGTTAGGGTTAGGTTTAGGGTTAGGGTTAGGGTTAGCGTACGGCTTAGGGTACGGTTTCGGGTACGGGTTCTTGTACGGCGTAGGGTATGGGTTAGGGTTAGGGTTAGTTTGAAGGTTAGGGCTCGGTTTAGGGTACGGTTTAGGATTAGGGTACGTGTTAGGGTTAGGGTAGGGGTTAGGGTTAGGGTACGCGTTAGGGTTACGGTAGTTATTAAACCTATCCCACTCTCTAGATACCCCTTAGCACGTCAAGGAATATTATTTGGGTGTCCAGCCATGGAGAAGAGTTTAGACACTAGGAGAAGATAAGGAACACACCCATTATCAATAAATCACATTAGGATTCTCTTTTTAACCTGTTCCTTAAAACACTAGTGCTTAGGAAATCTATTGGAGGCAGAAGCAGTCAAGGGTAGCTTAGGGTTAGGGTTTGGGTTAGGGTACGGCTTAGGGTATGGGTTCGGGTACGGGTTCGGGTACGGGTTTGGGTATGGCGTACGATATGGGTTAGGGTTAGGGTTAGGGTTAGTTTGAGGGTTAGGGCTCGGTTTAGTGTACGGGTTAGGATTAGGGTACGTGTTAGGGTTAGGGTAGGGGTTAGGGTTAGGGTACGCGTTAGGGTTAGGGTAGTTATTAAACCTATCCCACTCTCTAGATAACCCTTAGCACGTCAAGGAATATTATTTGGGGGTCCAGCCATGGAGAAGAGTTTAGACACTAGGAGAAGATAAGGAACACACCCATTATCCTGAAATCACATTAGGATTCTCTTTTTAACCTGTTCCTTAATACACTAGTGCTTAGGAAATCTATTGGAGGCAGAAGCAGTCAAGGGTAGCTTAGGGTTAGGGTTAGGTTTAGGGTTAGGGTTAGGGTTAGGGTTAGGGTTAGGGTACGGCTTAGTGTACGATTTCGGGTACGGGTTCGGGTATGGCGTAGGGTATGGGTTAGGGTTAGGGTTAGGGTTAGTTTGAGGGTTAGGGCTCGGTTTAGGTTACGGGTTAGGATTAGGGTACGTCTTAGGGTTAGGGTAGGGGTTAGGGTTAGGGTACGCGTTAGGGTTAGGGTAGTTATTAAACCTATCCCACTCTCTAGATACCCCTTAGCACGTCAAGGAATATTATTTGGGGGTCCAGCCATGGAGAAGAGTTTAGACACTAGGAGAAGATAAGGAACACACCCATTATCAAGAAATCACATTAGGATTCTCTTTTTAACCTGTTCCTTAAAACACTAGTGCTTAGGAAATCTATTGGAGGCAGAAGCAGTCAAGGGTAGCTTAGGGTTAGGGTTAGGTTTAGGGTTAGGGTTAGGGTTAGCGTACGGCTTAGGGTACGGTTTCGGGTACGGGTTCGTGTACGGCGTAGGGTATGGGTTAGGGTTAGGGTTAGTTTGAAGGTTAGGGCTCGTTTTAGGGTACGGTTTAGGATTAGGGTACGTGTTAGGGTTAGGGTAGGGGTTAGGGTTAGGGTACGCGTTAGGGTTAGGGTAGTTATTAAACCTATCCCACTCTCTAGATACCCCTTAGCACGTCAAGGAATATTATTTGGGTGTCCAGCCATGGAGAAGAGTTTAGACACTAGGAGAAGATAAGGAACACACCCATTATCAATAAATCACATTAGGATTCTCTTTTTAACCTGTTCCTTAAAACACTAGTGCTTAGGAAATCTATTGGAGGCAGAAGCAGTCAAGGGTAGCTTAGGGTTAGGGTTTGGGTTAGGGTACGGCTTAGGGTACGGGTTCGGGTACGGGTTCGGGTACGGGTTTGGGTATGGCGTACGATATGGGTTAGGGTTAGGGTTAGGGTTAGTTTGAGGGTTAGGGCTCGGTTTAGGGTACGGGTTAGGATTAGGGTACGTGTTAGGGTTAGAGTAGGGGTTAGGGTTAGGGTACGCGTTAGGGTTAGGGTAGTTAGTAAACCTATCCCACTCTCTAGATACCCCTTAGCACGTCAAGGAATATTATTTGGGTGTCCAGCCATGGAGAAGAGTTTAGACACTAGGAGAAGATAAGGATCACACCCATTATCAAGAAATCACATTACGATTCTCTTTTTAACCTGTTCCTTAAAACACTAGTGCTTAGGAAATCTATTGGAGGCAGAAGCAGTCAAGGGTAGCTTAGGGTTAGGGTTAGGGTTAGGGTTAGGGTTAGGGTACGGCTTAGGGTACGGGTTCGGGTACGGGTTCGTGTACGGCGTAGGGTATGGGTTAGGGTTAGGGTTAGGGTTAGTTTGAAGGTTAGGGCTCGGTTTAGGGTACAGGTTAGGATTAGGGTTCGTGTTAGTGTTAGGGTAGGGGTTAGGGTTAGGGTACGCGTTAGGTTTAGGGTAGTTATTAAACCTATCCCACTCCCTAGATACCCCTTAGCACGTCAAGGAATATTATTTGGGGGTCCAGCCATGGAGAAGAGTTTAGACAGTAGGAGAAGATAAGGAACACACCCATTATCCTGAAATCACATTAGGATTCTCTTTTTAACCTGTTCCTTAATACACTAGTGCTTAGGAAATCTATTGGAGGCAGAAGCAGTCAAGGGTAGCTTAGGGTTAGGGTTAGGTTTAGGGTTAGGGTTAGGGTTAGGGTTAGGGTTAGGGTACGGCTTAGTGTACGGGTTCGGGTACGGGTTCGGGTATGGCGTAGGGTATGGGTTAGGGTTAGGGTTAGGGTTAGTTTGAGGGTTAGGGCTCGGTTTAGGTTACGGGTTAGGATTAGGGTACGTCTTAGGGTTAGGGTAGGGGTTAGGGTTAGGGTACGCGTTAGGGTTAGGGTAGTTATTAAACCTATCCCACTCTCTAGATAACCCTTAGCACGTCAAGGAATATTATTTGGGGGTCCAGCCATGGAGAAGAGTTTAGACACTAGGAGAAGATAAGGAACACACCCATTATCAAGAAATCACATTAGGATTCTCTTTTTAACCTGTTCCTTAAAACACTAGTGCTTAGGAAATCTATTGGAGGCAGAAGCAGTCAAGGGTAGCTTAGGGTTAGGGTTTGGGTTAGGGTACGGCTTAGGGTACGGGTTCGGGTACGGGTTCGGGTACGGGTTTGGGTATGGCGTACGATATGGGTTAGGGTTAGGGTTAGGGTTAGTTTGAGGGTTAGGGCTCGGTTTAGGGTACGGGTTAGGATTAGGGTACGTGTTAGGGTTAGGGTAGGGGTTAGGGTTAGGGTACGCGTTAGGGTTAGGGTAGTTATTAAACCTATCCCACTCTCTAGATACCCCTTAGCACGTCAAGGAATATTATTTGGGTGTCCAGCCATGGAGAAGAGTTTAGACACTAGGAGAAGATAAGGATCACACCCATTATCAAGAAATCACATTACGATTCTCTTTTTAACCTGTTCCTTAAAACACTAGTGCTTAGGAAATCTATTGGAGGCAGAAGCAGTCAAGGGTAGCTTAGGGTTAGGGTTAGGGTTAGGGTTAGGGTTAGGGTACGGCTTAGGGTACGGGTTCGGGTACGGGTTCGTGTACGGCGTAGGGTATGGGTTAGGGTTAGGGTTAGGGTTAGTTTGAAGGTTAGGGCTCGGTTTACGGTACAGGTTAGGATTAGGGTTCGTGTTAGTGTTAGGGTAGGGGTTAGGGTTAGGGTACGCGTTAGGTTTAGGGTAGTTATTAAACCTATCCCACTCCCTAGATACCCCTTAGCACGTCAAGGAATATTATTTGGGGGTCCAGCCATGGAGAAGAGTTTAGACACTAGGAGAAGATAAGGAACACACCCATTATCAAGAAATCACATTAGGATTCTCTTTTTAACCTGTTCCTTAAAACACTAGTGCTTAGGAAATCTATTGGAGGCAGAAGCAGTGAAGGGTAGCTTAGGGTTAGGGTTAGGGTTAGGGCTAGGGTTAGGACACGGCTTAGGGTACGGGTTCGGGTACGGGTTCGTGTACGGCGTAGGGTATGGGTTTGGGTTAGTGTTAGGGTTAGTTTGAAGCTTAGGGCTCGGTTTAGGGTATGGGTTAGGATTAGGGTTCGTGTTAGGGTTAGGGTAGGGGTTAGGGTTAGGGTACGCGTTAGGGTTAGGGTAGTTATTAAACCTATCCCACTCTCTAGATACCCCTTAGCACGTCAAGGAATATTATTTGGGGGTCCAGCCATGGAGAAGAGTTTAGACACTAGGAGAAGATAAGGAACACACCCATTATCCTGAAATCACATTAGGATTCTCTTTTTAACCTGTTCCTTAATACACTAGTGCTTAGGAAATCTACTGGAGGCAGAAGCAGTCAAGGGTAGCTTAGGGTTAGGGTTACGGTTAGGGTTAGGGTTAGGGTATGGCTTAGGGTACGGGTTCGGGTACGGGTTCGGGTACGGCGTAGGGTATGGGTTAGGGTTAGGGTTAGGGTTAGTTTGAGGGTTAGGGCTCCGTTTAGGGTACGGGTTAGGATTAGGGTACGTGTTAGGGTTAGGGTAGGGGTTAGGGTTAGGGTACGCGTTAGGGTTAGGGTAGTTATTAAACCTATCCCACTCTCTAGATACCCCTTAGCACGTCAAGGAATATTAATTGGGGGTCCAGCTATGGAGAAGAGTTTAGACACTAGGAGAAGATAAGGAACACACCCATTATCAAGAAATCACATTAGGATTCTCTTTTTAACCTGTTCCTTAAAACACTAGTGCTTAGGAAATCTATTGGAGGCAGAAGCAGTCAAGGGTAGCTTAGGGTTAGTGTTAGGGTTAGGGTTAGGGTTAGGGTTAGGGTACGGCTTAGGGTACGGGTTCGGGTACGGGTTCGTGTACGGCGTAGGGTATGGGTTAGGGTTAGGTTTAGGGTTAGTTTGAAGGTTAGGGCTCGGTTTAGGGTACGGGTTAGGATTAGGGATCGTGTTAGGGTTAGGGTAGGGGTTAGGGTTAGGGTACGCGTTAGGGTTAGGGTAGTTATTAAACCTATCCCACTCTCTAGATACCCCTTAGCACGTCAAGGAATATTATTTGGGGGTCCAGCCATGGAGAAGAGTTTAGACAATAGGAGAAGATAAGGAACACACCCATTATCCTGAAATCACATTAGGATTCTCTTTTTAACCTGTTCCTTAATACACTAGTGCTTAGGAAATCTATTGTAGGCAGAAGCAGTCAAGGGTAGCTTAGGGTTAGGGTTAGGATTAGGGTTAGGGTTAGGGTACGGCTTAGGGTACGTGTTCGGGTACTGGTTCGGGTACGGCGTAGGGTATGGGTTAGGGTTAGGGTTAGGGTTAGTTTGAGGGTTAGGGCTCGGTTTAGGTTACGGGTTAGGATTAGGGTACGTGTTAGGGTTAGGGTAGGGGTTAGGGTTAGGGTACGCGTTAGGGTTAGTGTAGTTATTAAACCTATCCCACTCTCTAGATACCCCTTAGCACGTCAAAGAATATTACTTGGGGGTCCAGCCATGGAGAAGAGTTTAGACACTAGGAGAAGATAAGGAACACACCCATTATCAAGAAATCACATTAGGATTCTCTTTTTAACCTGTTCCTTAAAACACTAGTGCTTAGGAAATCTATTGGAGGCAGAAGCAGTCAAGGGTAGCTTAGGGTTAGGGTTAGGGTTAGGGTTAGGGTTAGCTTTAGGGTACGGTTTAGGGTACGGGTTCGGGTACGGGTTCGGGTACGGCGTAGGGTATGGGTTAGGGTTAGGGTTAGGGTTAGTTTGAGGGTTAGGGCTCGGTTTAGGGTACGGGTTAGGATTACGGTACGTGTTAGTGTTATGGTAGGGGTTAGGGTTAGGTTACGCGTTAGGGTTAGGTTAGTTAGTAAACCTATCCCACTCTCTAGATACCCCTTAGCACGTCAAGGAATATTATTTGGGGGTCCAGCCATGGAGAAGAGTTTAGACACTAGGAGAAGATAAGGAACACACCCATTATCAAGAAATCACATTAGGATTCTCTTTTTAACCTATTCCTTAAAACACTAGTGCTTAGGAAATCTATTGGAGGCAGAAGCAGTCAAGGGTAGCTTAGGGTTAGGGTTAGGTTTAGGGTTAGGGTTAGGGTTAGCGTACGGCTTAGGGTACGGTTTCGGGTACGGGTTCGTGTACGGCGTAAGGTATGGGTTAAGGTTAGGGTTAGTTTGAAGGTTAGGGCTCGTTTTAGGGTACGGTTTAGGATTAGGGTACGTGTTAGGGTTAGGGTAGGGGTTAGGGTTAGGGTACGCGTTAGGGTTAGGGTAGTTATTAAACCTATCCCACTCTCTAGATACTCCTTAGCACGTCAAGGAATATTATTTGGGTGTCCAGCCATGGAGAAGAGTTTAGACACTAGGAGAAGATAAGGAACACACCCATTATCAATAAATCACATTAGGATTCTCTTTTTAACCTGTTCCTTAAAACACTAGTGCTTAGGAAATCTATTGGAGGCAGAAGCAGTCAAGGGTAGCTTAGGGTTAGGGTTTGGGTTAGGGTACGGCTTAGGGTACGGGTTCGGGTACGGGTTCGGGTACGGGTTTGGGTATGGCGTACGATATGGGTTAGGGTTAGGGTTAGGGTTAGTTTGAGGGTTAGGGCTCGGTTTAGGGTACGGGTTAGGATTAGGGTACGTGTTAGGGTTAGGGTAGGGGTTAGGGTTAGGGTACGCGTTAGGGTTAGGGTAGTTAGTAAACCTATCCCACTCTCTAGATACCCCTTAGCACGTCAAGGAATATTATTTGGGTGTCCAGCCATGGAGAAGAGTTTAGACACTAGGAGAAGATAAGGATCACACCCAATATCAAGAAATCACATTACGATTCTCTTTTTAACCTGTTCCTTAAAACACTAGTGCTTAGGAAATCTATTGGAGGCAGAAGCAGTCAAGGGTAGCTTAGGGTTAGGGTTAGGGTTAGGGTTAGGGTTAGGGTACGGCTTAGGGTACGGGTTCGGGTACGGGTTCGTGTACGGCGTAGGGTATGGGTTAGGGTTAGGGTTAGGGTTAGTTTGAAGTTTAGGGCTCGGTTTAGGGTACAGGTTAGGATTAGGGTTCGTGTTAGTGTTAGGGTAGGGGTTAGGGTTAGGGTACGCGTTAGGTTTAGGGTAGTTATTAAACCTATCCCACTCCCTAGATACCCCTTAGCACGTCAAGGAATATTATTTGGGGGTCCAGCCATGGAGAAGAGTTTAGACAGTAGGAGAAGATAAGGAACACACCCATTATCCTGAAATCACATTAGGATTCTCTTTTTAACCTGTTCCTTAATACACTAGTGCTTAGGAAATCTATTGGAGGCAGAAGCAGTCAAGGGTAGCTTAGGGTTAGGGTTAGGTTTAGGGTTAGGGTTAGGGTTAGGGTTAGGGTTAGGGTACGGCTTAGTGTACGGGTTCGGGTACGGGTTCGGGTATGGCGTAGGGTATGGGTTAGGGTTAGGGTTAGGGTTAGTTTGAGGGTTAGGGCTCGGTTTAGGTTACGGGTTAGGATTAGGGTACGTCTTAGGGTTAGGGTAGGGGTTAGGGTTAGGGTACGCGTTAGGGTTAGGGTAGTTATTAAACCTATCCCACTCTCTAGATAACCCTTAGCACGTCAAGGAATATTATTTGGGGGTCCAGCCATGGAGAAGAGTTTAGACAATAGGAGAAGATAAGGAACACACCCATTATCCTGAAATCACATTAGGATTCTCTTTTTAACCTGTTCCTTAATACACTAGTGCTTAGGAAATCTATTGTAGGCAGAAGCAGTCAAGGGTAGCTTAGGGTTAGGGTTAGGATTAGGGTTAGGGTTAGGGTACGGCTTAGGGTACGTGTTCGGGTACTGGTTCGGGTACGGCGTAGGGTATGGGTTAGGGTTAGGGTTAGGGTTAGTTTGAGGGTTAGGGCTCGGTTTAGGTTACGGGTTAGGATTAGGGTACGTGTTAGGGTTAGGGTAGGGGTTAGGGTTAGGGTACGCGTTAGGGTTAGTGTAGTTATTAAACCTATCCCACTCTCTAGATACCCCTTAGCACGTCAAAGAATATTACTTGGGGGTCCAGCCATGGAGAAGAGTTTAGACACTAGGAGAAGATAAGGAACACACCCATTATCAAGAAATCACATTAGGATTCTCTTTTTAACCTGTTCCTTAAAACACTAGTGCTTAGGAAATCTATTGGAGGCAGAAGCAGTCAAGGGTAGCTTAGGGTTAGGGTTAGGGTTAGGGTTAGGGTTAGCTTTAGGGTACGGTTTAGGGTACGGGTTCGGGTACGGGTTCGGGTACGGCGTAGGGTATGGGTTAGGGTTAGGGTTAGGGTTAGTTTGAGGGTTAGGGCTCGGTTTAGGGTACGGGTTAGGATTACGGTACGTGTTAGTGTTATGGTAGGGGTTAGGGTTAGGTTACGCGTTAGGGTTAGGTTAGTTAGTAAACCTATCCCACTCTCTAGATACCCCTTAGCACGTCAAGGAATATTATTTGGGGGTCCAGCCATGGAGAAGAGTTTAGACACTAGGAGAAGATAAGGAACACACCCATTATCAAGAAATCACATTAGGATTCTCTTTTTAACCTATTCCTTAAAACACTAGTGCTTAGGAAATCTATTGGAGGCAGAAGCAGTCAAGGGTAGCTTAGGGTTAGGGTTAGGTTTAGGGTTAGGGTTAGGGTTAGCGTACGGCTTAGGGTACGGTTTCGGGTACGGGTTCGTGTACGGCGTAAGGTATGGGTTAAGGTTAGGGTTAGTTTGAAGGTTAGGGCTCGTTTTAGGGTACGGTTTAGGATTAGGGTACGTGTTAGGGTTAGGGTAGGGGTTAGGGTTAGGGTACGCGTTAGGGTTAGGGTAGTTATTAAACCTATCCCACTCTCTAGATACTCCTTAGCACGTCAAGGAATATTATTTGGGTGTCCAGCCATGGAGAAGAGTTTAGACACTAGGAGAAGATAAGGAACACACCCATTATCAATAAATCACATTAGGATTCTCTTTTTAACCTGTTCCTTAAAACACTAGTGCTTAGGAAATCTATTGGAGGCAGAAGCAGTCAAGGGTAGCTTAGGGTTAGGGTTTGGGTTAGGGTACGGCTTAGGGTACGGGTTCGGGTACGGGTTCGGGTACGGGTTTGGGTATGGCGTACGATATGGGTTAGGGTTAGGGTTAGGGTTAGTTTGAGGGTTAGGGCTCGGTTTAGGGTACGGGTTAGGATTAGGGTACGTGTTAGGGTTAGGGTAGGGGTTAGGGTTAGGGTACGCGTTAGGGTTAGGGTAGTTAGTAAACCTATCCCACTCTCTAGATACCCCTTAGCACGTCAAGGAATATTATTTGGGTGTCCAGCCATGGAGAAGAGTTTAGACACTAGGAGAAGATAAGGATCACACCCAATATCAAGAAATCACATTACGATTCTCTTTTTAACCTGTTCCTTAAAACACTAGTGCTTAGGAAATCTATTGGAGGCAGAAGCAGTCAAGGGTAGCTTAGGGTTAGGGTTAGGGTTAGGGTTAGGGTTAGGGTACGGCTTAGGGTACGGGTTCGGGTACGGGTTCGTGTACGGCGTAGGGTATGGGTTAGGGTTAGGGTTAGGGTTAGTTTGAAGTTTAGGGCTCGGTTTAGGGTACAGGTTAGGATTAGGGTTCGTGTTAGTGTTAGGGTAGGGGTTAGGGTTAGGGTACGCGTTAGGTTTAGGGTAGTTATTAAACCTATCCCACTCCCTAGATACCCCTTAGCACGTCAAGGAATATTATTTGGGGGTCCAGCCATGGAGAAGAGTTTAGACAGTAGGAGAAGATAAGGAACACACCCATTATCCTGAAATCACATTAGGATTCTCTTTTTAACCTGTTCCTTAATACACTAGTGCTTAGGAAATCTATTGGAGGCAGAAGCAGTCAAGGGTAGCTTAGGGTTAGGGTTAGGTTTAGGGTTAGGGTTAGGGTTAGGGTTAGGGTTAGGGTACGGCTTAGTGTACGGGTTCGGGTACGGGTTCGGGTATGGCGTAGGGTATGGGTTAGGGTTAGGGTTAGGGTTAGTTTGAGGGTTAGGGCTCGGTTTAGGTTACGGGTTAGGATTAGGGTACGTCTTAGGGTTAGGGTAGGGGTTAGGGTTAGGGTACGCGTTAGGGTTAGGGTAGTTATTAAACCTATCCCACTCTCTAGATAACCCTTAGCACGTCAAGGAATATTATTTGGGGGTCCAGCCATGGAGAAGAGTTTAGACACTAGGAGAAGATAAGGAACACACCCATTATCAATAAATCACATTAGGATTCTCTTTTTAACCTGTTCCTTAAAACACTAGTGCTTAGGAAATCTATTGGAGGCAGAAGCAGTCAAGGGTAGCTTAGGGTTAGGGTTTGGGTTAGGGTACGGCTTAGGGTACGGGTTCGGGTACGGGTCCGGGTACGGGTTTGTGTATGGCGTACGATATGGGTTAGGGTTAGGGTTAGGGTTAGTTTGAGGGTTAGGGCTCGGTTTAGGGAACGGGTTAGGATTAGGGTACGTGTTAGGGTTAGGGTAGGGGTTAGGGTTAGGGTACGCGTTAGGGTTAGGGTAGTTATTAAACCTATCCCACTCTCTAGATACCCCTTAGCACGTCAAGGAATATTATTTGGGTGTCCAGCCATGGAGAAGAGTTTAGACACTAGGAGAAGATAAGGATCACACCCATTATCAAGAAATCACATTAGGATTCTCTTTTTAACCTGTTCCTTAAAACACTAGTGCTTAGGAAATCTATTGGAGGCAGAAGCAGTCAAGGGTAGCTTAGGGTTACGGTTAGGGTTAGGGTTAGGGTTAGCTTTAGGGTACGGCTTAGGGTACGGGTTCGGGTACGGGTTCGGGTACGGCGTAGGGTATGGGTTAGGGTTAGGGTTAGGGTTCGTTTGAGGGTTAGGGCTCGGTTTAGGGTACGGGTTAGGATTAGGGTTAGGGTTAGGGTTAGGGTTAGGGTTAGGGTTAGGGTTAGGGTTAGGGTTAGGTTTAGGGTTAGGGTTAGTTTGAAGGTTAGGGCTCGGTTTAGGGTACGGGTTAGGATTAGGGTTCGTGTTAGGGTTAGGGTAGGGGTTAGGGTTAGGGTACGCATTAGGGTTAGGGTAGTTATTAAACCTATCCCACTCTCTAGATACCCCTTAGCACGTCAAGGAATATTATTTGCGGGTCCAGCCATGGAGAAGAGTTTAGACACTAGGAGAAGATAAGGAACACACCCATTATCAAGAAATCACATTAGGATTCTCTTTTTAACCTGTTCCTTAATACACTAGTGCTTAGGAAATCTATTGGAGGCAGAAGCAGTCAAGGGTAGCTTAGGGTTAGGGTTACGGTGAGGGTTAGGGTTAGGGTATGGCTTAGGGTACGGGTTCGGGTACGGGTTCGGGTACGGCGTAGGGTATGGGTTAGGGTTAGGGTTAGGGTTAGTTTGAGGGTTAGGGCTCGGTTTAGGTTACGGGTTAGGATTAGGGTACGTGTTAGGGTTAGGGTAGGGGTTAGGGTTAGGGTACGCGTTAGGGTTAGGGTAGTTATTAAACCTATCCCACTCTCTAGATACCCCTTAGCACGTCAAGGAATATTATTTGGGGGTCCAGCCATGGAGAAGAGTTTAGACACTAGGAGAAGATAAGGAACACACCCATTATCAAGAAATCACATTAGGATTCTCTTTTTAACCTGTTCCTTAAAACACTAGTGCTTAGGAAATCTATTGGAGGCAGAAGCAGTCAAGGGTAGCTTAGGGTTAGGGTTAGGGTTAGGGCTAGGGTTAGGACACGGCTTAGGGTACGGGTTCGGGTACGGGTTCGTGTACGGCGTAGGGTATGGGTTTGGGTTAGGGTTAGGGTTAGTTTGAAGCTTAGGGCTCGGTTTAGGGTATGTGTTAGGATTAGGGTTCGTGTTAGGGTTAGGGTAGGGGTTAGGGTTAGGGTACGCGTTAGGGTTAGGGTAGTTTTTAAACCTATCCCACTCTCTAGATACCCCTTAGCACGTCAAGGAATATTATTTGGGGGTCCAGCCATGGAGAAGAGTTTAGACACTAGGAGAAGATAAGGAACACACCCATTATCCTGAAATCACATTAGGATTCTCTTTTTAACCTGTTCCTTAATACACTAGTGCTTAGGAAATCTATTGGAGGCAGAAGCAGTCAAGGGTAGCTTAGGGTTAGGGTTACGGTTAGGGTTAGGGTTAGGGTATGGCTTAGGGTACGGGTTCGGGTACGGGTTCGGGTACGGCGTAGGGTATGGGATAGGTTTAGGGTTAGGGTTAGTTTGAGGGTTAGGGCTCGGTTTAGGTTACGGGTTAGGATTAGGGTACGTGTTAGGGTTAGGGTAGGGGTTAGGGTTAGGGTACGCGTTAGGGTTAGGGTAGTTATTAAACATATCCCACTCTCTAGATACCCCTTAGCACGTCAAGGTATATTATTTGGGGGTCCAGCCATGGAGAAGAGTTTAGACACTAGGAGAAGATAAGGAACACACCCATTATCAAGAAATCACATTAGGATTCTCTTTTTAACCTGTTCCTTAAAACACTAGTGCTTAGGAAATCTATTGGAGGCAGAAGCAGTCAAGCGTAGCTTAGGGTTAGGGTTTGGGTTAGCGTACGGCTTAGGGTACGGGTTCGGGTACGGGTTTGGGTACGGGTTTGGATATGGCGTACGATATGGGTTAGGGTTAGGGTTAGGGTTAGTTTGAGGGTTAGGGCTCGGTTTAGGGTACGGGTTAGGATTAGGGTACGTGTTAGGGTTAGGGTAGGGGTTAGGGTTAGGGTACGCATTAGGGTTAGGGTAGTTATTAAACCTATCCCACTCTCTAGATACCCCTTAGCACGTCAAGGAATATTATTTGGGTGTCCAGCCATGGAGAAGAGTTTAGACACTAGGAGAAGATAAGGAACACACCCATTATCAAGAAATCACATTAGGATTCTCTTTTTAACCTGTTCCTTAAAACACTAGTGCTTAGGAAATCTATTGGAGGCAGAAGCAGTCAAGGGTAGCTTAGGGTTAGGGTTAGGTTTAGGTTTAGGGTTAGGGTTAGGGTACGGCTTAGTGTACGGGTTCGGGTACGGGTTCGGGTATGGCGTAGTGTATGGGTTAGGGTTAGGGTTAGGGTTAGTTTGAGGGTTAGGGCTCGATTTAGGTTACGGGTTAGGATTAGGGTACGTCTTAGGGTTAGGGTAGGGGTTAGGGTTAGGGTACGCGTTAGGGTTAGGGTAGTTATTAAACCTATCCCACTCTCTAGATAACCCTTAGCACGTCAAGGAATATTATTTGGGGGTCCAGCCATGGAGAAGAGTTTAGACACTAGGAGAAGATAAGGAACACACCCATTATCAAGAAATCACATTAGGATTCTCTTTTTAACCTGTTCCTTAAAACACTAGTGCTTAGGAAATCTATTGGAGGCAGAAGCAGTCAAGGGTAGCGTAGGGTTAGGGTTAGGGTTAGGGTTAGGGTTAGCTTTAGGGTACGGCTTAGGGTACGGGTTCGGTACGGGTTCGGGTACGGCGTAGGGTATGGGTTAGGGTTAGGGTTAGGGTTAGTTTGAGGGTTAGGGCTCGGTTTAGGGTACGGGTTAGGATTAGGGTACGTGTTAGGGTTAGGGTACGCGTTAGGGTTAGGGTAGTTATTAAACCTATCCCACTCTCTAGATACCCCTTAGCACGTCAAGGAATATTATTTGCGGGTCCAGCCATGGAGAAGAGTTTAGACACTAGGAGAAGATAAGGAACACACCCATTATCAAGAAATCACATTAGGATTCTCTTTTTAACCTGTTCCTTAATACACTAGTGCTTAGGAAATCTATTGGAGGCAGAAGCAGTCAAGGGTAGCTTAGGGTTAGGGTTACGGTGAGGGTTAGGGTTAGGGTATGGCTTAGGGTACGGGTTCGGGTACGGGTTCGTGTACGGCGTAGGGTATGGGTTTGGGTTAGGGTTAGGGTTAGTTTGAAGCTTAGGGCTCGGTTTAGGGTATGGGTTAGGATTAGGGTTTGTGTTAGGGTTAGGGTAGGGGTTAGGGTTAGGGTACGCGTTAGGGTTAGGGTAGTTATTAAACCTATCCCACTCTCTAGATACCCCTTAGCACGTCAAGGAATATTATTTGGGGGTCCAGCCATGGAGAAGAGCTTAGACACTAGGAGAAGATAAGGAACACACCCATTATCCTGAAATCACATTAGGATTCTCTTTTTAACCTGTTCCTTAATACACTAGTGCTTAGGAAATCTATTGGAGGCAGAAGCAGTCAAGGGTAGCTTAGGGTTAGGGTTACGGTTAGGGTTAGGGTTAGGGTATGGCTTAGGGTACGGGTTCGGATACGGGTTCGGGTACGGCTTAGGGTATGGGTTAGGGTTAGGGTTAGGGTTAGTTTGAGGGTTAGGGCTCGGTTTAGGGTACGGGTTAGGATTAGGGTACGTGTTAGGGTTAGGGTAGGGGTTAGGGTTAGGGTACGCGTTAGGGTTAGGGTAGTTATTAAACCTATCCCACTCTCTAGATACCCCTTAGCACGTCAAGGAATATTATTTGGGGGTCCAGCCATGGAGAAGAGTTTAGACACTAGGAGAAGATAAGGAACACACCCATTATCAAGAAATCACATTAGGATTCTCTTTTTAACCTGTTCCTTAAAACACTAGTGCTTAGGAAATCTATTGGAGGCAGAAGCAGTCAAGGGTAGCTTAGGGTTAGGGTTAGGGTTAGGGTACGGCTTAGGGTACGGGTTCGGTTACGGGTTCGGGTACGGGTTCGGGTACGGCGTAGGGTATGGGTTAAATTTAGGGTTAGGGTTAGTTTGAGGGTTAGGGCTCGATTTAGGTTACGGGTTAGGATTAGGGTACGTGTTAGGGTTAGGGTAGGGGTTAGGGTTAGGGTACGCGTTAGGGTTAGGGTAGTTATTAAACATATCCCACTCTCTAGATACCCCTTAGCACGTCAAGGTATATTATTTGGGGGTCCAGCCATGGAGAAGAGTTTAGACACTAGGAGAAGATAAGGAACACACCCATTATCAAGAAATCACATTAGGATTCTCTTTTTAACCTGTTCCTTAAAACACTAGTGCTTAGGAAATCTATTGGAGGCAGAAGCAGTCAAGGGTAGCTTAGGGTTAGGGTTTGGGTTAGCGTACGGCTTAGGGTACGGGTTCGGGTACGGGTTCGGGTACGGGTTTGGGTATGGCGTATGATATGGGTTAGGGTTAGGGTTAGGGTTAGTTTGAGGGTTAGGGCTCGGTTTAGGGTACGGGTTAGGATTAGGGTACGTGTTAGGGTTAGGGTAGGGGTTAGGGTTAGGGTACGCGTTAGGGTTAGGGTAGTTATTAAACCTATCCCACTCTCTAGATACCCCTTAGCACGTCAAGGAATATTATTTGGGTGTCCAGCCATGGAGAAGAGTTTAGACACTAGGAGAAGATAAGGATCACACCCATTATCAAGAAATCACATTACGATTCTCTTTTTAACCTGTTCCTTAAAACACTAGTGCTTAGGAAATCTATTGGAGGCAGAAGCAGTCAAGGGTAGCTTAGGGTTAGGGTTAGGGTTAGGGTTAGGGTTAGGGTACGGCTTAGGGTACGGGTTCGGGTACGGGTACGGGTACGGCGTAGGGTATGGGTTAGGGTTAGGGTTAGGGTTAGTTTGAGGGTTAGGGCTCCGTTTAGGGTACGGGTTAGGATTAGGGTACGTGTTAGGGTTAGGGTAGGGGTTAGGGTTAGGGTACGCGTTAGGGTTAGGGTAGTTATTAAACCTATCCCACTCTCTAGATACCCCTTAGCACGTCAAGGAATATTAATTGGGGGTCCAGCCATGGAGAAGAGTTTAGACACTAGGAGAAGATAAGGAACACACCCATTATCAAGAAATCACATTAGGATTCTCTTTTTAACCTGTTCCTTAAAACACTAGTGCTTAGGAAATCTATTGGAGGCAGAAGCAGTCAAGGGTAGCTTAGGGTTAGGGTTAGGGTTAGGGTACGGCTTAGGGTACGGGTTCAGTTACGGGTTCGGGTACGGGTTCTGGTACGGCGTAGGGTATGGGTTAGGGTTAGGGTTAGGGTTAGTTTGAAGGTTAGGGCTCGGTTTAGGGTACGGGTTAGGATTAGGGTTCGTGTTAGGGTTAGGGTAGGGGTTAGGGTTAGGGTACGCGTTAGGTTTAGGGTAGTTATTAAACCTATCCCACTCTCTAGATACCCCTTAGCACGTCAAGGAATATTATTTGGGGGTCCAGCCATGGAGAAGAGTTTAGACACTAGGAGAAGATAAGGAACACACCCATTATCCTGAAATCACATTAGGATTCTCTTTTTAACCTGTTCCTTAATACACTAGTGCTTAGGAAATCTATTGGAGGCAGAAGCAGTCAAGGGTAGCTTAGGGTTAGGGTTAGGGTTAGGGTTAGGGTTAGTGTTAGGGTACGGGTTCCGGTACGGGTTCGGGTACGGCATTCGGTATGGGTTAGGGTTAGGGTTAGGGTTAGTTTGAGGGATAGGGCTCGGTTTAGGGTACGGGTTAGGATTAGGGTACGTGTTAGGGTTAGGGTAGGGGTTAGGGTTAGGGTACGCGTTAGGGTTAGGGTAGTTATTAAACCTATCCCACTCTCTAGATACCCCTTAGCACGTCAAGGAATATTATTTGGGGGTCCAGCCATGGAGAAGAGTTTAGACACTAGGAGAAGATAAGGAACACACCCATTATCAAGAAATCACATTAGGATTCTCTTTTTAACCTGTTCCTTAAAACACTAGTGCTTAGGAAATCTATTGGAGGCAGAAGCAGTCAAGGGTAGCTTAGGGTTAGGGTTAGGGTTAGGGTTAGGGTACGGGTTCGGGTACGGGTTCGGGTACGGGTTCGGGTACGGCGTAGGGTATGGGTTAGGGTTAGGGTTAGGGTTAGTTTGAGGGTTAGGGCTCGGTTTAGGGTACGGGTTAGGATTAGGGTACGTGTTAGGGTTAGTGTAGGGGTTAGGGTTAGGGTACGCGTTAGGGTTACGGTAGTTATTAAACCTATCCCACTCTCTAGATACCCCTTAGCACGTCAAGGAATATTTTTTGGGGGTCCAGCCATGGAGAAGAGTTTAGACACTAGGAGAAGATAAGGAACACACCCATTATCAAGAAATCACATTAGGATTCTCTTTTTAACCTGTTCCTTAAAACACTAGTGCTTAGGAAATCTATTGGAGGCAGAAGCAGTCAAGGGTAGCTTAGGGTTAGGGTTAGCGTTAGGGTACGGCTTAGGGTACGGGTTCGGGTACAGGTTCGGGTACAGGTTTGGGTATGGCGTAGGGTATGGGTTAGGGTTAGGGTTAGGGTTAGTTTGAGGGTTAGGGCTCGGTTTAGGGTACGGGTTAGGATTAGTGTACGTGTTAGGGTTAGGGTAGAGGTTAGGGTTAGGGTACGCGTTAGGGTTAGGGTAGTTATTAAACCTATCCCACTCTCTAGATACCCCTTAGCACGTCAAGGAATATTATTTGGGGGTCCAGCCTTGGAGAAGAGTTTAGACACTAGGAGAAGATAAGGAACACACCCATTATCAAGAAATCACATTAGGATTCTCTTTTTAACCTGTTCCTTAAAACACTAGTGCTTAGGAAATCTATTGGAGGCAGAAGCAGTCAAGGGTAGCTTAGGGTTAGGGTTAGGGTTATGGTTAGGGTTAGGGTTAGGGTACGGCTTAGGGTACGGGTTCGGTTACGGGTTCGTGTACGGCGTAGGGTATGGGTTAGGGTTAGGGTTAGGGTTAGTTTGAAGGTTAGGGCTCGGTTTAGGGTACGTGTTAGGATTAGGGTTCGTGTTAGGGTTAGGGTAGGGGTTAGGGTTAGGGTACGCGTTAGGGTTAGGGTAGTTATTAAACCTATCCCACTCTCTAGATACCCCTTAGCACGTCAAGGAATATTATTTGGGGGTCCAGCCATTGAGAAGAGTTTAGACAATAGGAGAAGATAAGGAACACACCCATTATCCTGAAATCACATTAGGATTCTCTTTTTAACTGTTCCTTAAAACACTAGTGCTTAGGAAATCTATTGTAGGCAGAAGCAGTCAAGGGTAGCTTAGGGTTAGTGTTAGGATTAGGGTTAGGGTTAGGGTACGGCTTAGGGTACGGGTTGGGGTACTGGTTCGGGTACGGCGTAGGGTATGGGTTAGGGTTAGGGTTAGGGTTAGTTTGAGGGTTAGGGCTCGGTTTAGGTTACGGGTTAGGATTAGGGTACGTGTTAGGGTTAGGGTAGGGGATAGGGTTAGGGTACGCGTTAGGGTTAGGGTAGTTATTAAACCTATCCCACTCTCTAGATACCCCTTAGCACGTCAAGGAATATTAATTGGGGGTCCAGCCATGGAGAAGAGTTTAGACACTAGGAGAAGATAAGGAACACACCCATTATCAAGAAATCACATTAGGATTCTCTTTTTAACCTGTTCCTTAAAACACTAGTGCTTAGGAAATCTATTGGAGGCAGAAGCAGTCAAGGGTAGCTTAGGGTTAGGGTTAGGGTTAGGGTACGGCTTAGGGTACGGGTTCAGTTACGGGTTCGGGTACGGGTTCGGGTACGGCGTAGGGTATGGGTTAGGGTTAGGTTTAGGGTTAGTTTGAAGGTTAGGGCTCGGTTTAGGGTACGGGTTAGGATTAGGGTTCGTGTTAGGGTTAGGTTAGGGGTTAGGGTTAGGGTACGCGTTAGGTTTAGGGTAGTTATTAAACCTATCCCACTCTCTAGATACCCCTTAGCACGTCAAGGAATATTATTTGGGGGTCCAGCCATGGAGAAGAGTTTAGACACTAGGAGAAGATAAGGAACACACCCATTATCCTGAAATCACATTAGGATTCTCTTTTTAACCTGTTCCTTAATACACTAGTGCTTAGGAAATCTATTGGAGGCAGAAGCAGTCAAGGGTAGCTTAGGGTTAGGGTTAGGGTTAGGGTTAGGGTTAGTGTTAGGGTACGGGTTCCGGTACGGGTTCGGGTACGGCATTCGGTATGGGTTAGGGTTAGGGTTAGGGTTAGTTTGAGGGTTAGGGCTCGGTTTAGGGTACGGGTTAGGATTAGGGTACGTGTTAGGGTTAGGGTAGGAGTTAGGGTTAGGGTACGCGTTAGGGTTAGGGTAGTTATTAAACCTATCCCACTCTCTAGATACCCCTTAGCACGTCAAGGAATATTATTTGGGGGTCCAGCCATGGAGAAGAGTTTAGACACTAGGAGAAGATAAGGAACACACCCATTATCAAGAAATCACATTAGGATTCTCTTTTTAACCTGTTCCTTAAAACACTAGTGCTTAGGAAATCTATTGGAGGCAGAAGCAGTCAAGGGTAGCTTAGGGTTAGGGTTAGGGTTAGGGTTAGGGTACGGGTTCGGGTACGGGTTCGGGTACGGGTTCGGGTACGGCGTAGGGTATGGGTTAGGATTAGGGTTAGGGTTAGTTTGAGGGTTAGGGCTCGGTTTAGGGTACGGGTTAGGATTAGGGTACGTGTTAGGGTTAGTGTAGGGGTTAGGGTTAGGGTACGCGTTAGGGTTACGGTAGTTATTAAACCTATCCCACTCTCTAGATACCCCTTAGCACGTCAAGGAATATTTTTTGGGGGTCCAGCCATGGAGAAGAGTTTAGACACTAGGAGAAGATAAGGAACACACCCATTATCAAGAAATCACATTAGGATTCTCTTTTTAACCTGTTCCTTAAAACACTAGTGCTTAGGAAATCTATTGGAGGAAGAAGCAGTCAAGGGTAGCTTAGGGTTAGGGTTAGGGTTAGGGTACGGCTTAGGGTACGGGTTCGGGTACGGGTTCGGGTACAGGTTTGGGTATGGCGTAGGGTATGGGTTAGGGTTAGGGTTAGGGTTAGTTTGAGGGTTAGGGCTCGGTTTAGGGTACGGGTTAGGATTAGTGTACGTGTTAGGGTTAGGGTAGAGGTTAGGGTTAGGGTACGCGTTAGGGTTAGGGTAGTTATTAAACCTATCCCACTCTCTAGATACCCCTTAGCACGTCAAGGAATATTATTTGGGGGTCCAGCCTTGGAGAAGAGTTTAGACACTAGGAGAAGATAAGGAACACACCCATTATCAAGAAATCACATTAGGATTCTCTTTTTAACCTGTTCCTGAAAACACTAGTGCTTAGGAAATCTATTGGAGGCAGAAGCAGTCAAGGGTAGCTTAGGGTTAGGGTTAGGGTTATGGTTAGGGTTAGGGTTAGGGTACGGCTTAGGGTACGGGTTCGGGTACGGGTTCGTGTACGGCGTAGGGTATGGGTTAGGGTTAGGGTTAGGGTTAGTTTGAAGGTTAGGGCTCGGTTTAGGGTACGGGTTAGGATTAGGGTTCGTGTTAGGGTTAGGGTAGGGGTTAGGGTTAGGGTACGCGTTAGGGTTAGGGTAGTTATTAAACCTATCCCACTCTCTAGATACCCCTTAGCACGTCAAGGAATATTATTTGGGGGTCCAGCCATGGAGAAGAGTTTAGACAATAGGAGAAGATAAGGAACACACCCATTATCCTGAAATCACATTAGGATTCTCTTTTTAACCTGTTCCTTAAAACACTAGTGCTTAGGAAATCTATTGTAGGCAGAAGCAGTCAAGGGTAGCTTAGGGTTAGTGTTAGGATTAGGGTTAGGGTTAGGGTACGGCTTAGGGTACGGGTTCGGGTACTGGTTCGGGTACGGCGTAGGGTATGGGTTAGGGTTAGGGTTAGGGTTAGTTTGAGGGTTAGGGCTCGGTTTAGGTTACGGGTTAGGATTAGGGTACGTGTTAGGGTTAGGGTAGGGGATAGGGTTAGGGTACGCGTTAGGTTTAGTGTAGTTATCAAACCTATCCCACTCTCTAGATACCCCTTAGCACTTCAAAGAATATTATTTGGGGGTCCAGCCATGGAGAAGAGTTTAGACACTAGGAGAAGATAAGGAACACACCCATTATCAAGAAATCACATTAGGATTCTCTTTTTAACCTGTTCCTTAAAACACTAGTGCTTAGGAAATCTATTGGAGGCAGAAGCAGTCAAGGGTAGCTTAGGGTTAGGGTTAGGGTTAGGGTTAGGGTTAGCTTTAGGGTACGGCTTAGGGTACGGGTTCGGGTACGGGTTCGGGTACGGCATAGGGTATGGGTTAGGGTTAGGGTTAGGGTTAGTTTGAGGGTTAGGGCTCGGTTTAGGGTACGGGTTAGGATTAGGGTACGTGTTAGGCTTAGGGTACGCGTTAGGGTTAGGGTAGTTATTAAACCTATCCCACTCTCTAAATACCCTTTAGCACGTCAAGGAATATTATTTGGGGGTCCAGCCATGGAGAAGAGTTTAGACACTAGGAGAAGATAAGGAACACACCCATTATCCTGAAATCACATTAGGATTCTCTTTTTAACCTGTTCCTTAATACACTAGTGCTTAGGAAATCTATTGGAGGCAGAAGCAGTCAAGGGTAGCTTAGGGTTAGGGTTAGGGTTAGGGTTAGGGTTAGGGTAAGGCTTAGGGTACGGGTTCGGGTCCGGGTTCGGGTACAGCGTAGGGTTAGGGTTAGGGTTAGGGTTAGGGTTAGTTTGAGGGTTAGGGCTCGGTTTAGGGTACGGGTTAGGATTAGTGTACGTGTTAGGGTTAGGGTAGAGGTTAGGGTTAGGGTACGCGTTAGGGTTACGGTAGTTATTAAACCTATCCCACTCTCTAGATACCCCTTAGCACGTCAAGGAATATTTTTTGGGGGTCCAGCCATGGAGAAGAGTTTAGACACTAGGAGAAGATAAGGAACACACCCATTATCAAGAAATCACATTAGGATTCTCTTTTTAACCTGTTCCTTAAAACACTAGTGCTTAGGAAATCTATTGGAGGCAGAAGCAGTCAAGGGTAGCTTAGGGTTAGGGTTAGGGTTATGGTTAGGGTTAGGGTTAGGGTTAGGGTTAGGGTACGGCTTAGGGTACGGGTTGGGGTACTGGTTCGGGTACGGCGTAGGGTATGGGTTAGGGTTAGGGTTAGGGTTAGTTTGAGGGTTAGGGCTCGGTTTAGGTTACGGGTTAGGATTAGGGTACGTGTTAGGGTTAGGGTAGGGGATAGGGTTAGGGTACGCGTTAGGGTTAGGGTAGTTATTAAACCTATCCCACTCTCTAGATACCCCTTAGCACGTCAAGGAATATTAATTGGGGGTCCAGCCATGGAGAAGAGTTTAGACACTAGGAGAAGATAAGGAACACACCCATTATCAAGAAATCACATTAGGATTCTCTTTTTAACCTGTTCCTTAAAACACTAGTGCTTAGGAAATCTATTGGAGGCAGAAGCAGTCAAGGGTAGCTTAGGGTTAGGGTTAGGGTTAGGGTACGGCTTAGGGTACGGGTTCAGTTACGGGTTCGTGTACGGGTTCGGGTACGGCGTAGGGTATGGGTTAGGGTTAGGTTTAGGGTTAGTTTGAAGGTTAGGGCTCGGTTTAGGGTACGGGTTAGGATTAGGGTTCGTGTTAGGGTTAGGTTAGGGGTTAGGGTTAGGGTACGCGTTAGGTTTAGGGTAGTTATTAAACCTATCCCACTCTCTAGATACCCCTTAGCACGTCAAGGAATATTATTTGGGGGTCCAGCCATGGAGAAGAGTTTAGACACTAGGAGAAGATAAGGAACACACCCATTATCCTGAAATCACATTAGGATTCTCTTTTTAACCTGTTCCTTAATACACTAGTGCTTAGGAAATCTATTGGAGGCAGAAGCAGTCAAGGGTAGCTTAGGGTTAGGGTTAGGGTTAGGGTTAGGGTTAGTGTTAGGGTACGGGTTCCGGTACGGGTTCGGGTACGGCATTCGGTATGGGTTAGGGTTAGGGTTAGGGTTAGTTTGAGGGTTAGGGCTCGGTTTAGGGTACGGGTTAGGATTAGGGTACGTGTTAGGGTTAGGGTAGGGGTTAGGGTTAGGGTACGCGTTAGGGTTAGGGTAGTTATTAAACCTATCCCACTCTCTAGATACCCCTTAGCACGTCAAGGAATATTATTTGGGGGTCCAGCCATGGAGAAGAGTTTAGACACTAGGAGAAGATAAGGAACACACCCATTATCAAGAAATCACATTAGGATTCTCTTTTTAACCTGTTCCTTAAAACACTAGTGCTTAGGAAATCTATTGGAGGCAGAAGCAGTCAAGGGTAGCTTAGGGTTAGGGTTAGGGTTAGGGTTAGGGTACGGGTTCGGGTACGGGTTCGGGTACGGGTTCGGGTACGGCGTAGGGTATGGGTTAGGATTAGGGTTAGGGTTAGTTTGAGGGTTAGGGCTCGGTTTAGGGTACGGGTTAGGATTAGGGTACGTGTTAGGGTTAGTGTAGGGGTTAGGGTTAGGGTACGCGTTAGGGTTACGGTAGTTATTAAACCTATCCCACTCTCTAGATACCCCTTAGCACGTCAAGGAATATTTTTTGGGGGTCCAGCCATGGAGAAGAGTTTAGACACTAGGAGAAGATAAGGAACACACCCATTATCAAGAAATCACATTAGGATTCTCTTTTTAACCTGTTCCTTAAAACACTAGTGCTTAGGAAATCTATTGGAGGCAGAAGCAGTCAAGGGTAGCTTAGGGTTAGGGTTAGGGTTAGGGTACGGCTTAGGGTACGGGTTCGGGTACGGGTTTGGGTACAGGTTTGGGTATGGCGTAGGGTATGGGTTAGGGTTAGGGTTAGGGTTAGTTTGAGGGTTAGGGCTCGGTTTAGGGTACGGGTTAGGATTAGTGTACGTGTTAGGGTTAGGGTAGAGGTTAGGGTTAGGGTACGCGTTAGGGTTAGGGTAGTTATTAAACCTATCCCACTCTCTAGATACCCCTTAGCACGTCAAGGAATATTATTTGGGGGTCCAGCCTTGGAGAAGAGTTTAGACACTAGGAGAAGATAAGGAACACACCCATTATCAAGAAATCACATTAGGATTCTCTTTTTAACCTGTTCCTGAAAACACTAGTGCTTAGGAAATCTATTGGAGGCAGAAGCAGTCAAGGGTAGCTTAGGGTTAGGGTTAGGGTTATGGTTAGGGTTAGGGTTAGGGTACGGCTTAGGGTACGGGTTCGGGTACGGGTTCGTGTACGGCGTAGGGTATGGGTTAGGGTTAGGGTTAGGGTTAGTTTGAAGGTTAGGGCTCGGTTTAGGGTACGGGTTAGGATTAGGGTTCGTGTTAGGGTTAGGGTAGGGGTTAGGGTTAGGGTACGCGTTAGGGTTAGGGTAGTTATTAAACCTATCCCACTCTCTAGATACCCCTTAGCACGTCAAGGAATATTATTTGGGGGTCCAGCCATGGAGAAGAGTTTAGACAATAGGAGAAGATAAGGAACACACCCATTATCCTGAAATCACATTAGGATTCTCTTTTTAACCTGTTCCTTAAAACACTAGTGCTTAGGAAATCTATTGTAGGCAGAAGCAGTCAAGGGTAGCTTAGGGTTAGTGTTAGGATTAGGGTTAGGGTTAGGGTACGGCTTAGGGTACGGGTTCGGGTACTGGTTCGGGTACGGCGTAGGGTATGGGTTAGGGTTAGGGTTAGGGTTAGTTTGAGGGTTAGGGCTCGGTTTAGGTTACGGGTTAGGATTAGGGTACGTGTTAGGGTTAGGGTAGGGGATAGGGTTAGGGTACGCGTTAGGTTTAGTGTAGTTATCAAACCTATCCCACTCTCTAGATACCCCTTAGCACTTCAAAGAATATTATTTGGGGGTCCAGCCATGGAGAAGAGTTTAGACACTAGGAGAAGATAAGGAACACACCCATTATCAAGAAATCACATTAGGATTCTCTTTTTAACCTGTTCCTTAAAACACTAGTGCTTAGGAAATCTATTGGAGGCAGAAGCAGTCAAGGGTAGCTTAGGGTTAGGGTTAGGGTTAGGGTTAGGGTTAGCTTTAGGGTACGGCTTAGGGTACGGGTTCGGGTACGGGTTCGGGTACGGCATAGGGTATGGGTTAGGGTTAGGGTTAGGGTTAGTTTGAGGGTTAGGGCTCGGTTTAGGGTACGGGTTAGGATTAGGGTACGTGTTAGGCTTAGGGTACGCGTTAGGGTTAGGGTAGTTATTAAACCTATCCCACTCTCTAAATACCCTTTAGCACGTCAAGGAATATTATTTGGGGGTCCAGCCATGGAGAAGAGTTTAGACACTAGGAGAAGATAAGGAACACACCCATTATCCTGAAATCACATTAGGATTCTCTTTTTAACCTGTTCCTTAATACACTAGTGCTTAGGAAATCTATTGGAGGCAGAAGCAGTCAAGGGTAGCTTAGGGTTAGGGTTAGGGTTAGGGTTAGGGTTAGGGTAAGGCTTAGGGTACGGGTTCGGGTCCGGGTTCGGGTACAGCGTAGGGTTAGGGTTAGGGTTAGGGTTAGGGTTAGTTTGAGGGTTAGGGCTCGGTTTAGGGTACGGGTTAGGATTAGTGTACGTGTTAGGGTTAGGGTAGAGGTTAGGGTTAGGGTACGCGTTAGGGTTAGGGTAGTTATTAAACCTATCCCACTCTCTAGATACCCCTTATCACGTCAAGGAATATTATTTGGGGGTCCAGCCTTGGAGAAGAGTTTAGACACTAGGAGAAGATAAGGAACACACCCATTATCAAGAAATCACATTAGGATTCTCTTTTTAACCTGTTCCTTAAAACACTAGTGCTTAGGAAATCTATTGGAGGCAGAAGCAGTCAAGGGTAGCTTAGGGTTAGTGTTAGGGTTAGGGTTAGGGTTAGGTTTAGGGTACGGCTTAGGGTACGGGTTCGGGTACGGGTTCGTGTACGGCGTAGGGGATGGGTTAGGGTTAGGTTTAGGGTTAGTTTGAAGGTTAGGGCTCGGTTTAGGGTACGGGTTAGGATTAGGGATCGTGTTAGGGTTAGGGTAGGGGTTAGGGTTAGGGTACGCGTTAGGGTTAGGGTAGTTATTAAACCTATCCCACTCTCTAGATACCCCTTAGCACGTCAAGGAATATTATTTGGGGGTCCAGCCATGGAGAAGAGTTTAGACAATAGGAGAAGATAAGGAACACACCCATTATCCTGAAATCACATTAGGATTCTCTTTTTAACCTGTTCCTTAATACACTAGTGCTTAGGAAATCTATTGTAGGCAGAAGCAGTCAAGGGTAGCTTAGGGTTAGGGTTAGGATTAGGGTTAGGGTTAGGGTACGGCTTAGGGTACGTGTTCGGGTACTGGTTCGGGTACGGCGTAGGGTATGGGTTAGGGTTAGGGTTAGGGTTAGTTTGAGGGTTAGGGCTCGGTTTAGGTTACGGGTTAGGATTAGGGTACGTGTTAGGGTTAGGGTAGGGGTTAGGGTTAGGGTACGCGTTAGGGTTAGTGTAGTTATTAAACCTATCCCACTCTCTAGATACCCCTTAGCACGTCAAAGAATATTATTTGGGGGTCCAGCCATGGAGAAGAGTTTAGACACTAGGAGAAGATAAGGAACACACCCATTATCAAGAAATCACATTAGGATTCTCTTTTTAACCTGTTCCTTAAAACACTAGTGCTTAGGAAATCTTTTGGAGGCAGAAGCAGTCAAGGGTAGCTTAGGGTTAGGGTTAGGGTTAGGGTTAGGGTTAGCTTTAGGGTACGGTTTAGGGTACGGGTTTGGGTACGGGTTCGGGTACGGCGTAGGGTATGGGTTAGGGTTAGGGTTAGGGTTAGTTTGAGGGTTAGGGCTCGGTTTAGGGTACGGGTTAGGATTACGGTACGTGTTAGGGTTATGGCAGGGGTTAGGGTTAGGTTACGCGTTAGGGTTAGGGTAGTTATTAAACCTATCCCACTCTCTAGATACCCCTTAGCACGTCAAGGAATATTATTTGGGGGTCCAGCCATGGAGAAGAGTTTAGACACTAGGAGAAGATAAGGAACACACCCATTATCAAGAAATCACATTAGGATTCTCTTTTTAACCTATTCCTTAAAACACTAGTGCTTAGGAAATCTATTGGAGGCAGAAGCAGTCAAGGGTAGCTTAGGGTTAGGGTTAGGTTTAGGGTTAGGGTTAGGGTTAGGGTACGGCTTAGTGTACGGGTTCGGGTACGGGTTCGGGTATGGCGTAGTGTATGGGTTAGGGTTAGGGTTAGGGTTAGTTTGAGGGTTAGGGCTCGGTTTAGGGTACGGGTTAGGATTAGGGTACGTGTTAGGGTTAGGGTACGCGTTAGGGTTAGGGTAGTTATTAAACCTATCCCACTCTCTAGATAACCCTTAGCACGTCAAGGAATATTATTTGGGGGTCCAGCCATGGAGAAGAGTTTAGACACTAGGAGAAGATAAGGAACACACCCATTATCAAGAAATCACATTAGGATTCTCTTTTTAACCTGTTCCTTAAAACACTAGTGCTTAGGAAATCTATTGGAGGTAGAAGCAGTCAAGGGTAGCTTAGGGTTAGGGTTAGGTTTAGGGTTAGGGTTAGGGTTAGCGTACGGCTTAGGGTACGGTTTCGGGTACGGGTTCGTGTACGGCGTAGGGTATGGGTTAGGGTTAGGGTTAGTTTGAAGGTTAGGGCTCGGTTTAGGGTACGGTTTAGGATTAGGGTACGTGTTAGGGTTAGGGTAGGGGTTAGGGTTAGGGTACGCGTTAGGGTTAGGGTAGTTATTAAACCTATCCCACTCTCTAGATACCCCTTAGCACGTCAAGGAATATTATTTGGGTGTCCAGCCATGGAGAAGAGTTTAGACACTAGGAGAAGATAAGGAACACACCCATTCTCAATAAATCACATTACGATTCTCTTTTTAACCTGTTCCTTAAAACACTAGTGCTTAGGAAATCTATTGGAGGCAGAAGCAGTCAAGGGTAGCTTAGGGTTAGGGTTTGGGTTAGGGTACGTCTTAGGGTACGGGTTCGGGTATGGGTTCGGGTACGGGTTTGGGTATGGCATACGATATGGGTTAGGGTTAGGGTTACGGTTAGTTTGAGGGTTAGGGCTCGGTTTAGGGTACGGGTTAGGATTAGGGTAGGGGTTAGGGTTAGGGTACGCGTTAGGGTTAGGGTAGTTATTAAACCTATCCCACTCTCTAGATACCCCTTAGCACGTCAAGGAATATTATTTGGGTGTCCAGCCATGGAGAAGAGTTTAGACACTAGGAGAAGATAAGGAACACACCCATTATCAAGAAATCACATTAGGATTCTCTTTTTAACCTGTTCCTTAAAACACTAGTGCTTAGGAAATGTATTGGAGGCAGAAGCAGTCAAGGGTAGCTTAGTGTTAGGGTTAGGGTTAGGGTTAGGGTTAGGGTACGGCTTAGGGTACGGGTTCGGGTACGGGTTCGTGTACGCTGTAGGGTATGGGTTAGGGTTAGGGTTAGGGTTAGTTTGAAGGTTAGGGCTCGGTTTAGGGTACGGGTTAGGATTAGGGTTCGTGTTAGGGTTAGGGTAGGGGTTAGGGTTAGGGTACGCATTAGGGTTAGGGTAGTTATTAAACCTATCCCACTCTCTAGATACCCCTTAGCACGTCAAGGAATATTATTTGCGGGTCCAGCCATGGAGAAGAGTTTAGACACTAGGAGAAGATAAGGAACACACCCATTATCAAGAAATCACATTAGGATTCTCTTTTTAACCTGTTCCTTAATACACTAGTGCTTAGGAAATCTATTGGAGGCAGAAGCAGTCAAGGGTAGCTTAGGGTTAGGGTTACGGTGAGGGTTAGGGTTAGGGTATGGCTTAGGGTACGGGTTCGGGTACGGGTTCGGGTACGGCGTAGGGTATGGGTTAGGGTTAGGGTTAGGGTTAGTTTGAGGGTTAGGGCTCCGTTTAGGGTACGGGTTAGGATTAGGGTACGTGTTAGGGTTAGGGTAGGTGTTAGGGTTAGGGTACGCGTTAGGGTTAGGGTAGTTATTAAACCTATCCCACTCTCTAGATACCCCTTAGCACGTCAAGGAATATTATTTGGGGGTCCAGCCATGGAGAAGAGTTTAGACACTAGGAGAAGATAAGGAACACACCCATTATCAAGAAATCACATTAGGATTCTCTTTTTAACCTGTTCCTTAAAACACTAGTGCTTAGGAAATCTATTGGAGGCAGAAGCAGTCAAGGGTAGCTTAGGGTTAGGGTTAGGGTTAGGGCTAGGGTTAGGACACGGCTTAGGGTACGGGTTCGGGTACGGGTTCGTGTACGGCGTAGGGTATGGGTTTGGGTTAGGGTTAGGGTTAGTTTGAAGCTTAGGGCTCGGTTTAGGGTATGGGTTAGGATTAGGGTTCGTGTTAGGGTTAGGGTAGGGGTTAGGGTTAGGGTACGCGTTAGGGTTAGGGTAGTTATTAAACCTATCCCACTCTCTAGATACCCCTTAGCACGTCAAGGAATATTATTTGGGGGTCCAGCCATGGAGAAGAGTTTAGACACTAGGAGAAGATAAGGAACACACCCATTATCCTGAAATCACATTAGGATTCTCTTTTTAACCTGTTCCTTAATACACTAGTGCTTAGGAAATCTATTGGAGGCAGAAGCAGTCAAGGGTAGCTTAGGGTTAGGGTTACGGTTAGGGTTAGGGTTAGGGTATGGCTTAGGGTACGGGTTCGGGTACGGGTTCGGGTACGGCGTAGGGTATGGGATAGGGTTAGGGTTAGGGTTAGTTTGAGGGTTAGGGCTCGGTTTAGGGTACGGGTTAGGATTAGGGTACGTGTTAGGGTTAGGGTAGGGGTTAGGGTTAGGGTACGCGTTAGGGTTAGGGTAGTTATTAAACCTATCCCACTCTCTAGATACCCCTTAGCACGTCAAGGAATATTAATTGGGGGTCCAGCCATGGAGAAGAGTTTAGACACTAGGAGAAAATAAGGAACACACCCATTATCAAGAAATCACATTAGGATTCTCTTTTTAACCTGTTCCTTAAAACACTAGTGCTTAGGAAATCTATTGGAGGCAGAAGCAGTCAAGGGTAGCTTAGGGTTAGGGTTAGGGTTAGCGTACGGCTTAGGGTACGGGTTTGGTTACGGGTTCGGGTACGGGTTCGGGTACGGCGTAGGGTATGGGTTCGGTTTAGGGTTAGGGTTAGTTTGAGGGTTAGGGCTCAGTTTAGGTTACGGGTTAGGATTAGGGTACGTGTTAGGGTTAGGGTAGGGGTTAGGGTTAGGGTACGCGTTAGGGTTAGGGTAGTTATTAAACATATCCCACTCTCTAGATACCCCTTAGCACGTCAAGGTATATTATTTGGGGGTGCAGCCATGGAGAAGAGTTTAGACAGTAGGAGAAGATAAGGAACACACCCATTATCAAGAAATCACATTAGGATTCTCTTTTTAACCTGTTCCTTAAAACACTAGTGCTTAGGAAATCTATTGGAGGCAGAAGCAGTCAAGGGTAGCTTAGGGTTAGGGTTTGGGTTAGCGTACGGCTTAGGGTACGGGTTCGGGTACGGGTTCGGGTACGAGTTTGGGTATGGCGTAGGATATGGGTTAGGGTTAGGGTTAGGGTTAGTTTGAGGGTTAGGGCTCGGTTTAGGGTACGGGTTAGGATTAGGGTACGTGTTAGGGTTAGGGTAGGTGTTAGGGTTAGGGTACGCATTAGGGTTAGGGTAGTTATTAAACCTATCCCACTCTCTAGATACCCCTTAGCACGTCAAGGAATATTATTTGGGTGTCCAGCCATGGAGAAGAGTTTAGACACTAGGAGAAGATAAGGAACACACCCATTATCAAGAAATCACATTAGGATTCTCTTTTTAACCTGTTCCTTAAAACACTAGTGCTTAGGAAATCTATTGGAGGCAGAAGCAGTCAAGGGTAGCTTAGGGTTAGGGTTAGGTTTAGGGTTAGGGTTAGGGTTAGCGTACGGCTTAGGGTACGGTTTCGGGTACGGGTTCGTGTACGGCGTAGGGTATGGGTTAGGGTTAGGGTTAGTTTGAAGGTTAGGGCTCGGTTTAGGGTACGGTTTAGGATTAGGGTACGTGTTAGGGTTAGGGTAGGGGTTAGGGTTAGGGTACGCGTTAGGGTTAGGGTAGTTATTAAACCTATCCCACTCTCTAGATACCCCTTAGCACGTCAAGGAATATTATTTGGGTGTCCAGCCATGGAGAAGAGTTTAGACACTAGGAGAAGATAAGGAACACACCCATTCTCAATAAATCACATTACGATTCTCTTTTTAACCTGTTCCTTAAAACACTAGTGCTTAGGAAATCTATTGGAGGCAGAAGCAGTCAAGGGTAGCTTAGGGTTAGGGTTTGGGTTAGGGTACGTCTTAGGGTACGGGTTCGGGTATGGGTTCGGGTACGGGTTTGTGTATGGCGTACGATATGGGTTAGGGTTAGGGTTACGGTTAGTTTGAGGGTTAGGGCTCGGTTTAGGGTACGGGTTAGGATTAGGGTACGTGTTAGGATTAGGGTAGGGGTTAGGGTTAGGGTACGCGTTAGGGTTAGGGTAGTTGGTAAACCTATCCCACTCTCTAGATACCCCTTAGCACGTCAAGGAATATTATTTGGGTGTCCAGCCATGGAGAAGAGTTTAGACACTAGGAGAAGATAAGGATCACACCCATTATCAAGAAATCACATTACGATTCTCTATTTAACCTGTTCCTTAAAACACTAGTGCTTAGGAAATCTATTGGAGGCAGAAGCAGTCAAGGGTAGCTTAGGGTTAGGGTTAGGGTTAGGGTTAGGGTTAGGGTACGGCTTAGGGTACGGGTTCGGGTACGGGTTCGTGTACGGCGTAGGGTATGGGTTAGGTTTAGGGTTAGGGTTAGTTTGAAGGTTAGGGCTCGGTTTAGGGTACAGGTTAGGATTAGGGTTCGTGTTAGTGTTAGGGTAGGGGTTAGGGTTAGGGTACGCGTTAGGTTTAGGGTAGTTATTAAACCTATCCCACTCCCTAGATACCCCTTAGCACGTCAAGGAATATTATTTGGGGGTCCAGCCATGGAGAAGAGTTTAGACAGTAGGAGAAGATAAGGAACACACCCATTATCCTGAAATCACATTAGGATTCTCTTTTTAACCTGTTCCTTAATACACTAGTGCTTAGGAAATCTATTGGAGGCAGAAGCAGTCAAGGGTAGCTTAGGGTTAGGGTTAGGTTTAGGGTTAGGGTTAGGGTTAGGGTTAGGGTTAGGGTACGGCTTAGTGTACGGGTTCGGGTACGGGTTCGGGTATGGCGTAGGGTATGGGTTAGGGTTAGGGTTAGGGTTAGTTTGAGGGTTAGGGCTCGGTTTAGGGTACGGGTTAGGATTAGGGTACGTCTTAGGGTTAGGGTAGGGGTTAGGGTTAGGGTACGCGTTAGGGTTAGGGTAGTTATTAAACCTATCCCACTCTCTAGATACCCCTTAGCACGTCAAGGAATATTATTTGGGTGTCCAGCCATGGAGAAGAGTTTAGACACTAGGAGAAGATAAGGAACACACCCATTATCAAGAAATCACATTAGGATTCTCTTTTTAACCTGTTCCTTAAAACACTAGTGCTTAGGAAATGTATTGGAGGCAGAAGCAGTCAAGGGTAGCTTAGTGTTAGGGTTAGGGTTAGGGTTAGGGTTAGGGTACGGCTTAGGGTACGGGTTCGGGTACGGGTTCGTGTACGCTGTAGGGTATGGGTTAGGGTTAGGGTTAGGGTTAGTTTGAAGGTTAGGGCTCGGTTTAGGGTACGGGTTAGGATTAGGGTTCGTGTTAGGGTTAGGGTAGGGGTTAGGGTTAGGGTACGCATTAGGGTTAGGGTAGTTATTAAACCTATCCCACTCTCTAGATACCCCTTAGCACGTCAAGGAATATTATTTGCGGGTCCAGCCATGGAGAAGAGTTTAGACACTAGGAGAAGATAAGGAACACACCCATTATCAAGAAATCACATTAGGATTCTCTTTTTAACCTGTTCCTTAATACACTAGTGCTTAGGAAATCTATTGGAGGCAGAAGCAGTCAAGGGTAGCTTAGGGTTAGGGTTACGGTGAGGGTTAGGGTTAGGGTATGGCTTAGGGTACGGGTTCGGGTACGGGTTCGGGTACGGCTTAGTGTATGGGTTAGGGTTAGGGTTAGGGTTAGTTTGAGGGTTAGGGCTCCGTTTAGGGTACGGGTTAGGATTAGGGTACGTGTTAGGGTTAGGGTAGGTGTTAGGGTTAGGGTACGCGTTAGGGTTAGGGTAGTTATTAAACCTATCCCACTCTCTAGATACCCCTTAGCACGTCAAGGAATATTATTTGGGGGTCCAGCCATGGAGAAGAGTTTAGACACTAGGAGAAGATAAGGAACACACCCATTATCAAGAAATCACATTAGGATTCTCTTTTTAACCTGTTCCTTAAAACACTAGTGCTTAGGAAATCTATTGGAGGCAGAAGCAGTCAAGGGTAGCTTAGGGTTAGGGTTAGGGTTAGGGCTAGGGTTAGGACACGGCTTAGGGTACGGGTTCGGGTACGGGTTCGTGTACGGCGTAGGGTATGGGTTTGGGTTAGGGTTAGGGTTAGTTTGAAGCTTAGGGCTCGGTTTAGGGTATGGGTTAGGATTAGGGTTCGTGTTAGGGTTAGGGTAGGGGTTAGGGTTAGGGTACGCGTTAGGGTTAGGGTAGTTATTAAACCTATCAGGGTTAGGGTAGTTATTAAACCTATCCCACTCTCTAGATACCCCTTAGCACGTCAAGGAATATTATTTGGGGGTCCAGCCATGGAGAAGAGTTTAGACACTAGGAGAAGATAAGGAACACACCCATTATCCTGAAATCACATTAGGATTCTCTTTTTAACCTGTTCCTTAATACACTAGTGCTTAGGAAATCTATTGGAGGCAGAAGCAGTCAAGGGTAGCTTAGGGTTAGGGTTACGGTTAGGGTTAGGGTTAGGGTATGGCTTAGGGTACGGGTTCGGGTACGGGTTCGGGTACGGCGTAGGGTATGGGATAGGGTTAGGGTTAGGGTTAGTTTGAGGGTTAGGGCTCGGTTTAGGGTACGGGTTAGGATTAGGGTACGTGTTAGGGTTAGGGTAGGGGTTAGGGTTAGGGTACGCGTTAGGGTTAGGGTAGTTATTAAACCTATCCCACTCTCTAGATACCCCTTAGCACGTCAAGGAATATTAATTGGGGGTCCAGCCATGGAGAAGAGTTTAGACACTAGGAGAAAATAAGGAACACACCCATTATCAAGAAATCACATTAGGATTCTCTTTTTAACCTGTTCCTTAAAACACTAGTGCTTAGGAAATCTATTGGAGGCAGAAGCAGTCAAGGGTAGCTTAGGGTTAGGGTTTGGGTTAGCGTACGGCTTAGGGTACGGGTTCGGGTACGGGTTCGGGTACGAGTTTGGGTATGGCGTAGGATATGGGTTAGGGTTAGGGTTAGGGTTAGTTTGAGGGTTAGGGCTCGGTTTAGGGTACGGGTTAGGATTAGGGTACGTGTTAGGGTTAGGGTAGGTGTTAGGGTTAGGGTACGCATTAGGGTTAGGGTAGTTATTAAACCTATCCCACTCTCTAGATACCCCTTAGCACGTCAAGGAATATTATTTGGGTGTCCAGCCATGGAGAAGAGTTTAGACACTAGGAGAAGATAAGGAACACACCCATTATCAAGAAATCACATTAGGATTCTCTTTTTAACCTGTTCCTTAAAACACTAGTGCTTAGGAAATGTATTGGAGGCAGAAGCAGTCAAGGGTAGCTTAGGGTTAGGGTTAGGTTTAGGGTTAGGGTTAGGGTTAGGGTACGGCTTAGTGTACGGGTTCGGGTACGGGTTCGGGTATGGCGTAGTGTATAGGTTAGGGTTAGGGTTAGGGTTAGTTTGAGGGTTAGGGCTCGGTTTAGGTTACGGGTTAGGATTAGGGTACGTCTTAGGGTTAGGGTAGGGGTTAGGGTTAGGGTACGCGTTAGGGTTAGGGTAGTTATTAAACCTATCCCACTCTCTAGATACCCCTTAGCACGTGAAGGAATATTATTTGGGGGTCCAGCAATGGAGAAGAGTTTAGACACTAGGAGAAGATAAGGAACACACCCATTATCAAGAAATCACATTAGGATTCTCTTTTTAACCTGTTTCTTAAAACACTAGTGCTTAGGAAATCTATTGGAGGCAGAAGCAGTCAAGGGTAGCGTAGGGTTAGGGTTAGGGTTAGGGTTAGGGTTAGCTTTAGGGTACGGCTTAGGGTACGGGTTCGGTACGGGTTCGGGTACGGCGTAGGGTATGGGTTAGGGTTAGGGTTAGGGTTAGTTTGAGGGTTAGGGCTCGGTTTAGGGTACGGGTTAGGATTAGGGTTCGTGTTAGGGTTAGGGTAGGGGTTAGGGTTAGGGTACGCGTTAGGGTTAGGGTAGTTATTAAACCTATCCCACTCTCTAGATACCCCTTAGCACGTCAAGGAATATTATTTGGGGGTCCAGCCATGGAGAAGAGTTTAGACACTAGGAGAAGATAAGGAACACACCCATTATCAAGAAATCACATTAGGATTCTCTTTTTAACCTGTTCCTTAATACACTAGTGCTTAGGAAATCTATTGGAGGCAGAAGCAGTCAAGGGTAGCTTAGGGTTAGGGTTACGGTGAGGGTTAGGGTTAGGGTATGGCTTAGGGTACGGGTTCGGGTACGGGTTCGGGTACGGCGTAGGGTATGGGTTAGGGTTAGGGTTAGGGTTAGTTTGAGGGTTAGGGCTCCGTTTAGGGTACGGGTTAGGATTAGGGTACGTGTTAGGGTTAGGGTAGGGGTTAGGGTTAGGGTATGCGTTAGGGTTAGGGTAGTTATTAAACCTATCCCACTCTCTACATACCCCTTAGCACGTCAAGGAATATTATTTGGGGGTCCAGCCATGGAGAAGAGTTTAGACACTAGGAGAAGATAAGGAACACACCCATTATCAAGAAATCACATTAGGATTCTCTTTTTAACCTGTTCCTTAAAACACTAGTGCTTAGGAAATCTATTGGAGGCAGAAGCAGTCAAGGGTAGCTTAGGGTTAGGGTTAGGGTTAGGGCTAGGGTTAGGACACGGCTTAGGGTACGGGTTCGGGTACGGGTTCGTGTACGGCGTAGGGTATGGGTTTGGGTTAGGGTTAGGGTTAGTTTGAAGCTTAGGGCTCGGTTTAGGGTATGGGTTAGGATTAGGGTTCGTGTTAGGGTTAAGGTAGGGGTTAGGGTTAGGGTACGCGTTAGGGGTAGGGTAGTTATTAAACCTATCCCACTCTCTAGATACCCCTTAGCACGTCAAGGAATATTATTTGGGGGTCCAGCCATGGAGAAGAGTTTAGACACTAGGAGAAGTTAAGGAACACACCCATTATCCTGAAATCACATTAGGATTCTCTTTTTAACCTGTTCCTTAATACACTAGTGCTTAGGAAATCTATTGGAGGCAGAAGCAGTCAAGGGTAGCTTAGGGTTAGGGTTACGGTTAGGGTTAGGGTTAGGGTATGGCTTAGGGTACGGGTTCGGATACGGGTTCGGGTACGGCTTAGGGTATGGGTTAGGGTTAGGGTTAGGGTTAGTTTGAGGGTTAGGGCTCGGTTTAGGGTACGGGATAGGATTAGGGTACGTGTTAGGGTTAGGGTAGGGGTTAGGGTTAGGGTACGCGTTAGGGTTAGGGTAGTTATTAAACCTATCCCACTCTCTAGATACCCCTTAGCACGTCAAGGAATATTATTTGGGGGTCCAGCCATGGAGAAGAGTTTAGACACTAGGAGAAGATAAGGAACACACCCATTATCAAGAAATCACATTAGGATTCTCTTTTTAACCTGTTCCTTAAAACACTAGTGCTTAGGAAATCTATTGGAGGCAGAAGCAGTCAAGGGTAGCTTAGGGTTAGGGTTTGGGTTAGCGTACGGCTTAGGGTACGGCTTCGGGTACGGGTTCGGGTACGGGTTTGGGTATGGCGTAGGATATGGGTTAGGGTTAGGGTTAGGGTTAGTTTGAGGGTTAGGGCTCGGTTTAGGGTACGGGTTAGGATTAGGGTACGTGTTAGGGTTAGGGTAGGGGTTAGGGTTAGGGTACGCGTTAGGGTTAGGGTAGTTATTAAACCTATCCCACTCTCTAGATACCCCTTAGCACGTCAAGGAATATTATTTGGGTGTCCAGCCATGGAGAAGAGTTTAGACACTAGGAGAAGATAAGGATCACACCCATTATCAAGAAATCACATTACGATTCTCTTTTTAACCTGTTCCTTAAAACACTAGTGCTTAGGAAATCTATTGGAGGCAGAAGCAGTCAAGGGTAGCTTAGGGTTAGGGTTAGGGTTAGGGTTAGGGTTAGGGTTAGGGTACGGCTTAGAGTACGGGTTCGGGTACGGGTTCGTGTACGGCGTAGGGTATGGGTTAGGGTTAGGGTTAGGGTTAGTTTGAAGTTTAGGGCTCGGTTTAGGGTACAGGTTAGGATTAGGGTTCGTGTTAGTGTTAGGGTAGGGGTTAGGGTTAGGGTACGCGTTAGGTTTAGGGTAGTTATTAAACCTATCCCACTCCCTAGATACCCCTTAGCACGTCAAGGAATATTATTTGGGGGTCCAGCCATGGAGAAGAGTTTAGACAGTAGGAGAAGATAAGGAACACACCCATTATCCTGAAATAACATTAGGATTCTCTTTTTAACCTGTTCCTTAATACACTAGTGCTTAGGAAATCTATTGGAGGCAGAAGCATTCAAGGGTAGCTTAGGGTTAGGGTTACGGTGAGGGTTAGGGTTAGGGTATGGCTTAGGGTACGGGTTCGGGTACGGGTTCGGGTACGGCGTAGGGTATGGGTTAGGGTTAGGGTTACGGTTAGTTTGAGGGTTAGGGCTCCGTTTAGGGTACGGGTTAGGATTAGGGTACGTGTTAGGGTTAGGGTAGGGGTTAGGGTTAGGGTATGCGTTAGGGTTAGGGAAGTTATTAAACCTATCCCACTCTCTAGATACCCCTTAGCACGTCAAGGAATATTATTTGGGTGTCCAGCCATGGAGAAAAGTTTAGACACTAGGAGAAGATAAGGAACACACCCATTATCAAGAAATCACATTAGGATTCTCTTTTTAACCTGTTCTTTAAAACACTAGTGCTTAGGAAATCTATTGGAGGCAGAAGCAGTCAAGGGTAGCTTAGGGTTAGGGTTAGGGTTAGGGCTAGGGTTAGGACACGGCTTAGGGTACGGGTTCGGGTACGGGTTCGTGTACGGCGTAGGGTATGGGTTTGGGTTAGGGTTAGGGTTAGTTTGAAGGTTAGGGCTCGGTTTAGGGTATGGGTTAGGATTAGGGTTCGTGTTAGGGTTAGGGTAGGGGTTAGGGTTAGGGTACGCATTAGGGTTAGGGTAGTTATTAAACCTATCCCACTCTCTAGATACCCCTTATCACGTCAAGGAATATTATTTGGGGGTCCAGCCATGGAGAAGAGTTTAGACACTAGGAGAAGATAAGGAACACACCCATTATCCTGAAATCACATTAGGATTCTCTTTTTAACCTGTTCCTTAATACACTAGTGCTTAGGAAATCTATTGGAGGTAGAAGCAGTCTAGGGTAGCTTAGGGTTAGGGTTCCGGTTAGGGTTAGGGTTAGGGTATGGCTTAGGGTACGGGTTCGGGTACGTGTTCGGGTACGGCGTAGGGTATGGGTTAGGGTTAGGGTTAGGGTTAGTTTGAGGGTTAGGGCTCGGTTTAGGGTACGGGTTAGGATTAGGGTACGTGTTAGTGTTAGGGTAGGTGTTAGGGTTAGGGTACGCGTTAGGGTTAGGGTAGTTATTAAACCTATCCCACTCTCTAGATACCCCTTAGCACGTCAAGGAATATTAATTGGGGGTCCAGCCATGGAGAAGAGTTTAGACACTAGGAGAAGATAAGGAACACACCCATTATCAAGAAATCACATTAGGATTCTCTTTTTAACCTGTTCCTTAAAACACTAGTGCTTAGGAAATCTATTGGAGGCAGAAGCAGTCAAGGGTAGCTTAGGGTTAGGGTTAGGTTTAGGGTTAGGGTTAGGGTTAGGGTACGGCTTAGGGTACGGGTTCGGTTACGGGTTCGGGTACGTGTTCGGGTACGGCGTAGGGTATGGGTTAGGGTTAGGGTTAGGGTTAGTTTGAGGGTTAGGGCTCGGTTTAGGGTACGGGTTAGGATTAGGGTACGTGTTAGGGTTAGGGTAGGGGTTAGGGTTAGGGTACGCGTTAGGGTTAGGGTAGTTATTAAACATATCCCACTCTCTAGATACCCCTTAGCACGTCAAGGTATATTATTTGGGGGTCCAGCCATGGAGAAGAGTTTAGACACTAGGAGAAGATAAGGAACACACCCATTATCAAGAAATCACATTAGGATTCTCTTTTTAACCTGTTCCTTAAAACACTAGTGCTTAGGAAATCTATTGGAGGCAGAAGCAGTCAAGGGTAGCTTAGGGTTAGGGTTTGGGTTAGCGTACGGCTTAGGGTACGGGTTCGGGTACGGGTTCGGGTACGGGTTTGGGTATGGCGTAGGATATGGGTTAGGGTTATGGTTAGGGTTAGTTTGAGGGTTAGGGCTCGGTTTAGGGTACGG
Source organism: Eschrichtius robustus (assembly GCF_028021215.1). Taxonomy (NCBI): domain Eukaryota; kingdom Metazoa; phylum Chordata; class Mammalia; order Artiodactyla; family Eschrichtiidae; genus Eschrichtius; species Eschrichtius robustus. Next base: position 1,608,681 of record NW_027175701.1, on the reverse strand, counting down.
GTTAGGATTAGGGTACGTGTTAGGGTTAGGGTAGGGGTTAGGGTTAGGGTACGCGTTAGGGTTAGGGTAGTTATTAAACCTATCCCACTCTCTAGATACCCCTTAGCACGTCAAGGAATATTAATTGGGGGTCCAGCCATGGAGAAGAGTTTAGACACTAGGAGAAGATAAGGAACACACCCATTATCAAGAAATCACATTAGGATTCTCTTTTTAACCTGTTCCTTAAAACACTAGTGCTTAGGAAATCTATTGGAGGCAGAAGCAGTCAAGGGTAGCTTAGGGTTAGGGTTAGGGTTAGGGTACGGCTTAGGGTACGGGTTCGGTTACGGGTTCGGGTACGGGTTCGGGTACGGCGTAGGGTATGGGTTAGGTTTAGGGTTAGGGTTAGTTTGAGGGTTAGGGCTCGGTTTAGGTTACGGGTTAGGATTAGGGTACGTGTTAGGGTTAGGGTAGGGGTTAGGGTTAGGGTACGCGTTAGGGTTAGGGTAGTTATTAAACATATCCCACTCTCTAGATACCCCTTAGCACGTCAAGGAATATTATTTGGGGGTCCAGCCATGGAGAAGAGTTTAGACACTAGGAGAAGATAAGGAACACACCCATTATCAAGAAATCACATTAGGATTCTCTTTTTAACCTGTTCCTTAAAACACTAGTGCTTAGGAAATCTATTGGAGGCAGAAGCAGTCAAGGGTAGCTTAGGGTTAGGGTTTGGGTTAGCGTACGGCTTAGGGTACGGGTTCGGGTACGGGTTCGGGTACGGGTTTGGGTATGGCGTAGGATATGGGTTAGGGTTAGGGTTAGGGTTAGTTTGAGGGTTAGGGCTCGGTTTAGGGTACGGGTTAGGATTAGGGTACGTGTTAGGGTTAGGGTAGGGGTTAGGGTTAGGGTACGCGTTAGGGTTAGGGTAGTTATTAAACCTATCCCACTCTCTAGATACCCCTTAGCACGTCAAGGAATATTATTTGGGTGTCCAGCCATGGAGAAGAGTTTAGACACTAGGAGAAGATAAGGAACACACCCATTATCAAGAAATCACATTAGGATTCTCTTTTTAACCTGTTCCTTAAAACACTAGTGCTTAGGAAATCTATTGGAGGCAGAAGCAGTCAAGGGTAGCTTAGGGTTAGGGTTAGGGTTAGGGTACGGCTTAGGGTACGGGTTCGGTTACGGGTTCGGGTACGGGTTCGGGTACGGCGTAGGGTATGGGTTAGGTTTAGGGTTAGGGTTAGTTTGAGGGTTAGGGCTCGGTTTAGGTTACGGGTTAGGATTAGGGTACGTGTTAGGGTTAGGGTAGGGGTTAGGGTTAGGGTACGCGTTAGGGTTAGGGTAGTTATTAAACATATCCCACTCTCTAGATACCCCTTAGCACGTCAAGGAATATTATTTGGGGGTCCAGCCATGGAGAAGAGTTTAGACACTAGGAGAAGATAAGGAACACACCCATTATCAAGAAATCACATTAGGATTCTCTTTTTAACCTGTTCCTTAAAACACTAGTGCTTAGGAAATCTATTGGAGGCAGAAGCAGTCAAGGGTAGCTTAGGGTTAGGGTTTGTGTTAGCGTACGGCTTAGGGTACGGGTTCGGGTACGGGTTCGGGTACGGGTTTGGGTATGGCGTAGGATATGGGTTAGGGTTAGGGTTAGGGTTAGTTTGAGGGTTAGGGCTCGGTTTAGAGTACGGGTTAGGATTAGGGTACGTGTTAGGGTTAGGGTAGGGGTTAGGGTTAGGGTACGCGTTAGGGTTAGGGTAGTTATTAAACCTATCCCACTCTCTAGATACCCCTTAGCACGTCAAGGAATATTATTTGGGTGTCCAGCCATGGAGAAGAGTTTAGACACTAGGAGAAGATAAGGAACACACCCATTATCAAGAAATCACATTAGGATTCTCTTTTTAACCTGTTCCTTAAAACACTAGTGCTTAGGAAATCTATTGGAGGCAGAAGCAGTCAAGGGTAGCTTAGGGTTAGGGTTAGGTTTAGGGTTAGGGTTAGGGTTAGGGTACGGCTTAGTGTACGGGTTCGGGTACGGGTTCGGGTATGGCGTAGTGTATGGGTTAGGGTTAGGGTTAGGGTTAGTTTGAGGGTTAGGGCTCGGTTTAGGTTACGGGTTAGGATTAGGGTACGTCTTAGGGTTAGGGTAGGGGTTAGGGTTAGGGTACGCGTTAGGGTTAGGTTAGTTATTAAACCTATCCCACTCTCTAGATAACCCTTAGCACGTCAAGGAATATTATTTGGGGGTCCAGCCATGGAGAAGAGTTTAGACACTAGGAGAAGATAAGGAACACACCCATTATCAAGAAATCACATTAGGATTCTCTTTTCAACCTGTTCCTTAAAACACTAGTGCTTAGGAAATCTATTGGAGGCAGAAGCAGTCAAGGGTAGCTTAGGGTTAGGGTTAGGGTTAGGGTTAGGGTTAGCTTTAGGGTACGGCTTAGGGTACGGGTTCGGTACGGGTTCGGGTACGGCGTAGGGTATGGGTTAGGGTTAGGGTTAGGGTTAGTTTGAGGGTTAGGGCTCGGTTTAGGGTACGGGTTAGGATTAGGGTACGTGTTAGGGTTAGGGTACGCGTTAGGGTTAGGTTAGTTATTAAACCTATCCCACTCTCTAGATACCCCTTAGCACGTCAAGGTATATTATTTGGGGGTCCAGCCATGGAGAAGAGTTTAGACACTAGGAGAAGATAAGGAACACACCCATTATCAAGAAATCACATTAGGATTCTCTTTTTAACCTGTTCCTGAAAACACTAGTGCTTAGGAAATCTATTGGAGGCAGAAGCAGTCAAGGGTAGCTTAGGGTTAGGGTTTGGGTTAGCGTACGGCTTAGGGTACGGGTTCGGGTACGGGTTCGGGTACGGGTTTGGGTATGGCGTAGGATATGGGTTAGGGTTAGGGTTAGGGTTAGTTTGAGGGTTAGGGCTCGGTTTAGGGTACGTGTTAGGGTTAGGGTAGGGGTTAGGGTTAGGGTACGCGTTAGGGTTAGGGTAGTTATTAAACCTATCCCACTCTCTAGATACCCCTTAGCACGTCAAGGAATATTATTTGGGTGTCCAGCCATGGAGAAGAGTTTAGACACTAGGAGAAGATAAGGAACACACCCATTATCAAGAAATCACATTAGGATTCTCTTTTTAACCTGTTCCTTAAAACACTAGTGCTTAGGAAATCTATTGGAGGCAGAAGCAGTCAAGGGTAGCTTAGGGTTAGGGTTAGGTTTAGGGTTAGGGTTAGGGTTAGGGTACGGCTTAGTGTACGGGTTCGGGTACGGGTTCGGGTATGGCGTAGTGTATGGGTTAGGGTTAGGGTTAGGGTTAGTTTGAGGGTTAGGGCTCGGTTTAGGTTACGGGTTAGGATTAGTGTACGTCTTAGGGTTAGGGTAGGCGTTAGGGTTAGGGTACGCGTTAGGGTTAGGTTAGTTATTAAACCTATCCCACTCTCTAGATAACCCTTAGCACGTCAAGGAATATTATTTGGGGGTCCAGCCATTGAGAAGAGTTTAGACACTAGGAGAATATAAGGAACACAACCATTATCAAGGAATCACATTAGGATTCTCTTTTTAACCTGTTCCTTAAAACACTAGTGCTTAGGAAATCTATTGGAGGCAGAAGCAGTCAAGGGTAGCTTAGGGTTAGGGTTAGGGTTAGGGTTAGGGTTAGCTTTAGGGTACGGCTTAGGGTACGGGTTCGGTACGGGTTCGGGTACGGCGTAGGGTATGGGTTAGGGTTAGGGTTAGGGTTAGTTTGAGGGTTAGGGCTCGGTTTAGGGTACGGGTTAGGATTAGGGTACGTGTTAGGGTTAGGGTATGCGTTAGGGTTAGGGTAGTTATTAAACCTATCCCACTCTCTAGATACCCCTTAGCACGTCAAGGAATATTATTTGGGTGTCCAGCCATGGAGAAGAGTTTAGACACTAGGAGAAGATAAGGAATACACCCATTATCAAGAAATCACATTAGGATTCTCTTTTTAACCTGTTCCTTAGTACACTAGTGCTTAGGAAATCTATTGGAGGCAGAAGCAGTGAAGGGTAGCTTAGGGTTAGGGTTTGGGTTAGGGTACGGCTTAGGGTACGGGTTCGGGTACGGGTTCGGGTACGGGTTTGGGTATGGCGTACGATATGGTTTAGGGTTAGGGTTAGGGTTAGTTTGAGGGTTATGGCTCGGTTTAGGGTACGGGTTAGCATTAGGGTACGTGTTAGGGTTAGGGTAGGGGTTAGGGTTAGGGTACGCGTTAGGGTTAGGGTAGTTATTAAACCTATCCCACTCTCTAGATACACCTTAGCACGTCAAGGAATATTATTTGGGTGTCCAGCCATGGAGAAGAGTTTAGACACTAGGAGAAGATAAGGATCACACCCATTATCAAGAAATCACATTACGATTCTCTTTTTAACCTGTTCCTTAAAACACTAGTGCTTAGGAAATCTATTGGAGGCAGAAGCAGTCAAGGGTAGCTTAGGGTTAGGGTTAGGGTTAGGGTTAGGGTTAGGGTACGGCTTAGGG